>NC_133538.1:151036279-151364637 GCF_048544455.1 Silene latifolia | reverse complement strand
CGTTATTGAAAATCACAAATATATAATGAAGTATACTAATGTCAATGGAACGTTTTCGATCTGAGTAATAATTGATTTCAACAATGAATCACCTATACGATTGACACTAGAATGAGTCCAACCATATGAAATAAACATAGCATATTTCAAAAAAAAAACTAGGACTCGTCATAAACTAATGATGTAGCATTGTTGGTAGAAGTTTTCTGATTACCGAATGCAACTCTTATAAGCCTTTGCTGCAGAGGTGACTTGATCATTCAAAGAGTTATCTTTCCAAGTCAAAATTTGATTGCAAACCCTCACAATGTAACATTTCACAATAGATCTCTGCATTATAACAATTAAGTGAAATCAAGATTAGAGCCTAGATATTTAATGCACATACAAGCCTAATTCATGAATCTCAATGGCAATTTGATGCACATATAACCCTAACTCGTAAAACTACAAAGCTAATTCATGTATCTTCATGGCTAGTGTCATGAGACTTAAATAGAAACACTAACTAAAAATTAAACTTAAATAATAGAGACTTACGTCCCGTAACATCTTCCTAATATAGCATGGCTTAATCCTGTTGTACGTCTCCATATGACGCATCAGGTAGATTCCAGTATCACGCTACATCGAAAGTTGAATTCCGAACATACACTTTGGTTATTAAAAACCATGCAGCATTCAACCTTGGAATCTTCTTAGAAAGCTTTGAAATAAACAACTTATTCTGATAAACCTAAGACAATGCCAAGTAAATAATTTAAACAAAAACTAGACCTAAGTTAGCCATTTAACAAGTTTATTGCGCAACAGTCTGAAGACATACCACATGTTCAACATGGACAGAATAATCAGTTCCCATTGCATCCGTCAAGAATATAACTTCAAACAAGTTATCATCAACATGGAAACAAAACAAAATTGGCAATAATGGAAGCCTAATGACAAGTTCTATGATTGACGAAGCAAAATGAAGCATTTTCACAGGTTAAAAATGAAAAGTAATAATGAGATGAGAAATTAGGGTTTGATTATTGTTTAAATAAAGAAACATCTGGAAATGCAGTCCTTAATTTCATGATTTCAACAAATTTATGTAATTTCTTAGCTTCCCCAACCCTAATTTCTCAGTTTCCCCAAACTTATTCTCAAAATCCCTAATTTTACAAACATAATTCATCATTTAACACATTGATTAAGCCCTTATTTCATCTAATTTAATCGACAAATAAAAGAACTACAAAGATAAAAAGACATAAACCCTAATTTCATAGAAATTAATCATCAATATAGAATGTTTACCTCGTCGAATTACCAGGATCCGATTATGATCGTTGAAGAGTTTGATCGGAATGTTTGTGACGATCGAACGCAGAGAAATAAGGAGCTAGAATGCGTCGAATGATGAGATAATTGAAGAGAGATAAAGAAAGATGAGAGAGAAAGTCAATTTGGTAAAATGAATGACATTTGAGAGTTTGGGGGTGCGTCGTTAACAAAATTAGAAAGTTTGTTTCAGTTTTCATCTCACCGTCAATTATTAGTTTGATCTAAAGGCTGTGAGTGGTTCTCATGGTTCTCATTATCTTGATGGTTCTCACAGGATCCCGAATCTCTCTCTCTCTCTCTCTCTCTCTCTCTCTCTCTCTATATATATATATATATATATATATATATATATATATATATATATATATATATATATATGTATATATATATATATGTATATATATATATATGTATATATATATATATGTTGATTTTCAGTGCGAAAATGTGTTTATTGCTTTTACTTGCTTATTCTTTTTACACTTCTAATATGTCGTTATTAAGTAGGAATGTTCAATGTTGTGAAAAATGTGTGCGTTATCATCTTTTTTACCATTAAGGTATGTTTACCAAAGTAATATGATCATATCTTCTCACAATGGAGGTACTTGCTTCTCTTTTACACATTAGAGAACAGTTAGCAAAGGTTATTGCGTTATTGGTCATTACAAATTTTTGACAACTTATGATTACAAAGTTAGAGAAAGTTGGTAGTTACACCATAATATCATATCGTCCTTCTCCATTTATTCAAAGGGTGCTATTGGAGAAGATTTAGACTCATATCACTATTTATACTAAGACTATCATTTATTTTACATAGACAAGTGTTTTGATCAATAAAGTTCTATAAAGTTGTGGATTAAGCGTTAAAATTTCAACAAAATAGTACTCGAAAGTTACAAACATAAATGTTAATTGGTATTAGCTGCCCGTACATTGTACGGGCACAAAAACTAGTGTTTTCCTAAAATTCTGTAACCTTAAGGAATTGCATAAAATATTCTTAGTTGATTGTCACAACTACTAAAAAGGTTGTTTTAATCTCCCAGTAAAAGGTGAAATTAATTTATTGATATAACACATTTTTGTTTATCATTTTAACAAATTATAATATTTTCCGTAATGATAGTCGTTATTTATGGCTACTCGTAAGAAGAAATCTTAACCATTTAAGGTGTCATATCGACAATTAATTGTAGAGATTTTAATATATTTTTTCCGCTTTGAAAGAATAAAAGAGGTTATTGTCAATATATAATGAAGGTAAAACAAACAAGTATAGAAAGATGTACAATAATTTGTCTTTGTAATCCCTTCTATACCTTTTATACAAAGACGAAAAAATACACAACAATTACAAAGCATGCATTTTCAAAATCAGAATTTTAACCATGACTACTTAACAATCGAGGTGCATCCACCAAGTGCACTTATTTGACAATTATATGAAGTAGCAAAATGACGGAGGACTAGCTAGGAGAAATTGTTACCCTTGTTTGTTAAAATGTTGGATAATATTTTTCTTTCATTGTTATTCTATTCCATTTCTGATTCATCAATCGCCTTCAATATATATTATGAGTTTTTTTTTTGAAAATTTGAATTTTTCATACATACTGCTGATAAATAGCACGTAGAGCTATACTCTTATTAATTGAGGTATTGGGTTGTTATCTGTAGTCCTTACCTACGCCCAGAATTGAAGCGATCGTGATAAATTCCTGGATGGTTGGTTGATACATGTGGATAAATGAAGGATAAAAAAGCAAGCATTACGTATCAATGCATATCCAAGGGGTGGCACGTTGATCTCTCAAAACCTGTTGTTGCACAACTAGTACAGAAGCCGTTGTACTAAAATCTAATGACACCAAATAATCGCCTATTGGTCCAAGTTCAGGATTTTCTGTCCAATTCGACAATCCTTCTAATAGTATAGGATTAATTCCGTGCGTCCTCCCTACAATCCACATATCTATGGTTGTCCTTTCATTTACTGATTGAATTGCAGAAACTGTCTCTAACCCTGTCGCCACCCGCATTTCCTTGTATACTACTTTATTATTTCTCTCATGTTTTACCCAAAACCATGTCACTGCCCCATCATCTAGCTTCTTCTCTAACTCCTCCTCGCCCCCTTTATACTCACTTGCCAAGAACCTTATCACGATTAATGACACATCATGGTGGCCCACCATTCGGTCCGCCAATGATAAGGCCTCTCGTGCATCCGGCCCGCCCAAAAACAACATTGCAAATTGACGACCCATTCGTCGGCTACCAGCTCGCCCTGGTAGTGTCGCCCATTTAGCCGCATCCTTACATGCCAAAATGGCTACGGAGCATGGTGCATGTGACAAGGTGTTAGCGTTTATGGATTGTACTCCAGGACGAATGATTTCTAAGGTGTCATCGGCGGTGCCCATTTTTAAGCCTTTCTTATGAAATGGCAATATTATAAAAGATACTTTATTAACCAAAGCCAACTCACATATATCTTGATACATAGTTTTTTGGGGAGTTATACTAGTGAAAAAATTCATGCTAATCTCATCCTCCCAACCCTCTTCGTACATGATGATTGCATTGTGGATGGCTTCATTGTTGGAGTCCCAATACTCATCTTGTTCAGAGTGGTCTATGAATACAGGAGCGGCTCTTCCTAGGAGTTCCACTAAGTATAAGGCGAACACTTTAAATGGGTTGTTAGGGGTTGGGTTTGTGACCTCTAAGAGATTAAACAAGTTTGCTAAGCTCTCTTGGTCATGGATACAAGCTAAAATTGGGAGCTCTGACTCATGCATTGTATGTTGTACGGTTCTCTTTTTGTTTGTCATGTATGGTTTTGTTGGATCATACAAGATGCCGATCAATGGGGTCACGATGCTCGTCATTATGATTGTCAATACTACCATCATTGAAAATGATGGTGTTTGTATCATCTGCAAATACACATATATTTCATTTAAAATCACATCACAGTTGAATACAATTCAAGTATATTTTAAGTATAAGACAAATTAAGGAGTTTAATTACATACCTTCAAGTCTACCCAATGTAGATAAAGAAAAAACTCGATTTCTCCTCTTAGGCTGAGCATTAGGCCTAACACAAACGAGTCTCTATATGGAATGTTCATAAATCGGGCGGCCATAACAACTGTAATAAATTTTGCAATAGAGGCCATAATGGTCACAGCAAACAATGGGCCTAAGCAAGACCAACATTCGCTTATGGAAAACACATCTGTCTTAAGGCCAATGGTAGCATATGAGAAGGGCATTAAGACTTGGTTCATAAAAGTCTCAGTCTTTTGCACAATGGTCAACCCAACAAAGGGGCCATCGGGAATGGCTAGCCCAAGCCAAAGCGGACCATTTCCGATGGCGGCCCCAATAAAATCGGTGACGAAGCCAATAACAAAGACACCAATTAAGATGATAGTAATAAAGAACTGGTCCACTGGTTGACCTTCACTGGATTGTTTGTTAATCCATCGCATCACAAATGGAACAATCCCAATAACAACCCCAAAAACAAGAGTTAAGGTTAACTGATAATACATGGAATTAGAGCTACGAATTTCCCCTTGTTTCATGGATTCAAAGGTAACAGTGAGATTAATTCCAAGAATGTCGCTCATGATGACGGTTAGTAAGGCAAAACGTCCAAGTTCAGAGCTAAGGAGTTGCATATCTCGAAGAATAGAAGAAATAACAGGAAATGTGGTAACAATAACAGCAGAGATAACCCCACCAATGGAAGAATATTTACGCATCTCCTCATCCATATACTCTCTTAATAGTAAAGCAACAATCCATGCGCAAAGGTGAGGAATAGCGATACTTACAATGGCAATGAAATAATGTTTTTTACCGGCCTTAAGAATGACGCCCAAATCCATTTTAACCCCAGTAATAAAGACCCAAAACATAAAGCCAATGATCCCAACATTTTGTGTTACATATCTCGAGCTTTGGGGTATAACATTGCTTGCGAATTTTTTGTTGCGCCCCAACACTGATGGCCCTAAAATTATTCCCGCCTGAAAGAGGCCGGGTTATTATTAGTTAGTTGGAAAAAAGAAAATGAAGGAATAAATAAATAAATAAATAAAAGAGAGAATAATTAAGTAACATACAAGGACGTCAGAGATGACGGCAGGTTGACGAAGAGGCTTCAAAAGGAATCGCATAATGTGGATAAGAATGAGGATGAGGGACATTTCTAACAAAAATGCAGTGAAAGAAAACTCCAAAGGAGCATCACCATTGATAATGGAAAAAGGGTGTGTATCACCTTTTCTCTCACACATTACTTGAACTGCTTGCCCATTATATTCTATTAGTGTGCTTCCGTTTAACTTTTCCATTATCGCTTCCATCGTAGAAGTATCTAATTTGTCTAATCAACTATGTTTTCGTCTTTATTACAATGGGAAATGTTTCTACTTCGAGTTACATTCCAAGATTATTGTGAGAGGAAATGTCTGTGTTTATTTGTTTTTTCACAAGGATGGCTTGCCGTTAATTTAGCTTCTTTCTTTCTTTTTAACTCCTGGCTCACTTGTACATTTTAGTCCTCCCATTTCCTATTTCTCACCATATATTTTCTTATAATAAAATCATATTCAATAGTTGATTCTTGTAAATCTCTAAATGCCACGTTAATTATAAAAGGGAAAAGAAGAAATAAAATTTTCCTAAACTTTTGGCTTTATTTATTCTCTATATTTAGTCAATTAGCCTCATTTTGTTATGTGAAATGCTAGTGCACATTTGGCAAGATAATAAGATTGGAGTTGGAATAGATCCTCGTACTTAAACACATTAAACTATATATTTGTTCTCAAGTTGATTTCTAAATGAAAAGTATTTGGGACAGACTAATCATAGTTAGTCATGAATTTGTTTGATGCGATCCAAATACGATCTGAAATTGTTGTTTTTAGTAGAAAAGAGAGCTTAGGCCCAAAAAATATAAATTAATAACATACTAAGCGAGAGGTATAGACTCTTAGAAGGTCTTCACAAAGAATAGAACGGATAGTTGTTGTTGTTAACAAGTAAGAATAATGTTGATCCTGCGTGTTCAGTTACCCTTTTATTTGCTAGTTCTATTTGATTCACTGCATATATGCTCAATTTTCACGATTTAGGGCCGTTGTTGATCAAAGACTGACGCCGATTGATGAGAGGACAAATGTCATTAATTGATAGCGATCCGTCGTGATAAGTTTCACACAACTAGCATTATCAGTGTGAATTAAAATTTTGGGATAATCTTGTCTAGGATCATTTTAAGATTAGAAACTATGCAAGTAGCCCAACTCGCATAAAAGTAAAAAAACCACAAGACAAAAAATAAGTTTCAATGGAATTACTTGTATCGGCTTTAAAAATCCATCCTGCTCCTACCGCACTCGATTATTCCTTTAAAAACCCCACTTGTGTTTAGTAAAATCAAATCAAACATACATAAATGTATCAAATTATGTTATGTACTCGGTATTCGATAATAGATGAAAATCTTGAAATGTACAAGGTGGTGGCATTAATAGAGATTAGAAATAAAATTAGGAGTAAAACTCTGTTCTGGACTTAATTTCAGTTTTTATAAGCTTACTTCACTTCAGATCCATTCAGTTCAGTTTAACAATTTTAGTACAATAGAACAGGGCCTAAATCTGTATATGGAGTATATAATGAGTGGTAATTGGTAAAGAGGATATTAACAAGGCTAAGACCCAGTTCTTTTGGATTGAAACCGCCTGCATTGAATTAAACTGAACTTAATAAAGTTGTATTGAATGGATATGGAGTAAATAGTTCATTTGTGAAGAAAAAAAGTTAAACTGGACTGAATTGATTGACGCTAAACTGAAATGAGTCGAAATTAAACACAAAAGAATAGTTAAACTGAAGTGAGTTCATTTTTTTTTTTTTGGTGCGAAAGAGGGGCAAAGCCCCGAACAAATTAACTACTACTCCCTCCATTACCACACAAATGGTAACATTGACTTTTTCACACTTGTCGAGACACGTTTTGCAACGTAAATATCTTTTGTTACGCATTATTAAAAATTATAAAAATTTGATATTCTTATAACATTCATGACAATAAATCAAACAAGATCTCACATGACTATATTTTGTCTTATAGATTAAGAATAATATCGAATATTCCCTACGACCATGAATAGTGGCAAAATGGTCTTACCATTGTTCTTGTATGAAGGGAACAGTTACTACACGGGAATAGCCACTAATGGTGTCACTCACACACTCACACCGGATAGGAGAGAGGGAAAAGAGAAAAAGAGAAAAAGAGAAAAAGAAAGAAGCGAGGGGAGGAGCAAGGAGGAATGAATTAAAAAGATGGTAGGAAGACATAGGAGTCGGCGTGGTGTGGGATACGGAGCACAATTATGCGGTATTGCAACTGCATTCCTACTTCTCCTCTCTATCTTCCTTCTCTATACTCGTTTAAGTAGTACTCACAGCCCCAGTGATTCAATTGAAGATCCATTATCATTATCATTATCCGAGGACCCGTTACTTGAAGATTCGGATCCCGAACCCGATCCCAGAACCACTACTTCTGAAGACAGAATTGATGTACTAGATGATGATAAGGATGTTGATATTCAACTATCCAATGAGGAGGAGATCTTGCGAGCTCTCGATGATTCTGACGAAGACGATACTAAAGCTGCTGCTGCTGGTGGATATTTCTTTGATCATGTATCGCTTGTCATCCGTCACGCAATCGATCGACGGTCCATTGACGAAATTGATTATGCCAATACCATCAACAACAATAATCAAAATCCCTTTCAACCCCAACAACATCCCAAACATAATTGCGATGCGATTGGTTCCGATGATGTTCCTGTGGATGAAGATGTGAGGATGAAGATGATGGAAGTCGGCGGCATTGAAGATGTGCTGCTGTTAAAATCATCTCCACTTAGAAAAGGGTGGGGACCCTGGTTTGATGCTAAGACTGATTTCTTAAGGAAGGATAAGATGTTCAGGTCTAATTTCCATCTGTTGAATCCATTTCACCATTTGCTGTTACAAGACCCTGATTCTATTGGACTCACTGCTCTTACCAAAGGTGACAAGATTGTTCAAAAGGGATTGGTTGCTCGTCGTCGTATCGACAAATCACTGCAGCTAAATCAAATACGTCACAACAACAATAACAAGACATCATCTGTTCCAATGGATAAGTCGAGATGGGGTTATTTTGCTGGACTGCCTCCCTTTTTATCATTTTCTAACTTCATGGATTCTTTCTTTAGAAAATGCAAGTGTAGTATGAGGGTTTTTATGGTATGGAATTCGCCGTCTTGGATGTTTACTGTTAGTCACCAAAGGGGACTTGAAAGCTTGCTTTATCATCATCCTAATGCTTGTGTTGTTATTTTCTCTGAGACACTTGAACTTGATTTCTTCAAAGACTTTGTCAACCGTAGGTATCCACTCATACTTTTCCTCTCTTCCTTTTCGTCTTCTGATATTTATACATGCACCTCTCCCTTTTGTTCATTGTGTCTATTGCTTGGTTATTATCAGCTTCAAAGTCGCCGTGGCCATGCCCCATTTAGAACAACTGCTACAAGATACGCCAACATCTGTATTTGCTTCTGTTTGGCATAAATGGAGGACCACGACATTTTATCCTACTCACTACAGTGAGCTTATTCGCCTTTCAGCTCTTTTTAAGTAAGCTTTGCTAGTTCAACTTATCTAATCTTAATTGGTTTAAAACTATGTTCTTAATCATTACAACTAGTTCGCATTTGTGTAGTTGTATCATTAGGGACTGAACAAGAAGGTGTAGTTTTAGCTAAACTTATGGAGGGGTAAGATGGAACCTTTGCGATTTCTGCTTCTCTTGTACTCCGTAGTACATAGAAAGTGATGTGTACAGTTTAAGATGGAAACTTTC
Organism: Silene latifolia; assembly: GCF_048544455.1. NCBI lineage: Eukaryota > Viridiplantae > Streptophyta > Magnoliopsida > Caryophyllales > Caryophyllaceae > Silene > Silene latifolia. The sequence continues at coordinate 151,355,348 of NC_133538.1, read as the reverse complement.
TTGAGCTCATATGGTTCATAACCTTGAAATGTATACGCTGTCAGAAGACATTTTTGTATTACAGTTACATCTGTCAGTTGATGATACCAAGCAAAAAGAACACTTATTAGTCCTATTACCATTCTCCGGGATGTTAATCAAAGTTCACAGATGGTGGTAGTACTACGCCACTACCACATAATTATCAGCACAGTCAATTACGGTTGCTACGTTTGGGTTGGGTTTGGACCCTTTTAGGATTCATGACTCCCTTCTTCCTTCCCTCTGTTAGACTCTCTTCTAAACAAAGGTTCAGTCAATTTTCATGTTGCGGAGCAATGAAGAAAATTCAAGGTTAAATGTTAGTTTGTAGGCATCAGATTTCAGAGGAAACTGCTGGCACCTTTTATATATGATTATCTATGGGGTGAAGTAGCAGGCACTGACGTCATTTCTTATCAGTATATTAGAAACTGCCTCTTGTGAGCTCATAGATTTCAGCTATGTTACTCGGATACTTCACTTACTTGCCGTATTCCGTATCCGATACGTATTTTGTCGGATACGATACGACACATAGATACTTCATTTTAGACCAAAATATTGAAAATTTCGCACAAAATAGCCGTATCAGATACTCCGATACGTATTTTGTCGGATACGAGTAGACGAGTCCGAGTAACATAGGATTTCAGTATACCTGAATCAGACTTCTCTCATAAAAATTGTTGAGAATGTTAATGTCTGTGCCCTAACACCTATAAAGACTTTTATATATATTTAATATTTTCAGGTGATTTTAAGTCTAATTGCATGCCTTCACATATAAGGTATATAATTTGATGTTATGTTTGCTTCTCCGCACAGGTACGGGGGTATATATCTGGATTCTGATATGATTGTATTGAAGCCTTTGTCTCCTTTCAGCAATTCTGTTGGCATGGAAGAGCCATCTCCTGGAAGTCCTCTAAATGGAGCAGTTATGGCTTTCACAAAGCACAGGTATACTTCTGCAGTTCTGCGGCATAAGTTGCCTTATTTTATATTGTTGCTTTCTTTATAGAGCTTGTTGCACTTGCCATATTCTGTGGTTTTTATAGGCTAATAGCACCAGGTAGATTGTATATTACGTGCTTCTTTTCTTGTATTAAACTGAGAGGGAGAAGACGACAATAAAATTGGAATGGAGAGAGTATTATGCTAGTGGGGAATGTTTCTGACTTTCTGCAAAGACAAACAGAGTGTACATATTCAGTCGTTCAGGAAAAGTCTTTTTCCATTGTTATCTCATCTTCTTGCTCGGAATGTTGTTTTCAAATTGATGGTTTAGTAAATAGAAAATTAGCGTCTTGGGTCAGCATCAAAATGATGTATAATTGCAAAATCCGGATAAGGAGTAGAATGTGGCATGCTTATGTTGTCCAATTCAATACCCCATATAAATTATCACGTCTCTAAAGAACACTACTGTTCCAATGGCACAGTGGTCATCAAGTTGTCTATGGTAATGTGAGTTGCAGAGATGTCTATATATGAGAATTCACAATACTTTAGTGGAAAAAACTTTGCCTCTAGCTGTTGGTTTGCGCATGTTATTTTGTTAATTAAAGGCTTAGATGATACATTCCTTTTGGAAGGTATACAATATACATTGCTGATGGCCTGTTTCGTGTAGAAACCTTTCATGTTCTAGGATGGGTTCTAAATGAAGCTTGGCAAATTATTTTGAGTCTTTGCAAACAAACTAGATTTTCCTTCTGTTTTTAGTTTTTTGGTTGCCGAGATTTTTCTATCTTACCTGCCCAAGCCTCTCTCTCAATTGCCATATTAGGGGATCTATTGAGCAATGCACAACTGTATAAGATAACACAAAAAGAGTAGTAATGTTCTTTTTTTTGGGAACATATTAGCTCTTTCTCGCTAGGATTCTCGTGATTTTGCTGGAGCTGCTGGTAAGGCCGTCTTATAAATGCCAGTAGTTACTCATATTCAACGATATTATTCATGCAATCACAGTCTGTATTTTCTTCTGTGCAGCTCTTTTCTTATGCAGTGTATGTCAGAGTTCTATTCCACATATGATGACACCCTGAAGAGATGGAATGGTGCTGAGCTTTTGACAAGAGTAGCGAGAAACTTTTCAAAAAAAGCAACTGATCCTAATACACAGCAGGAGCTTAAAGTGCAACCTTCATCTATTTTCTTCCCCATTGGTTCAAATGATATTCAGAGGTACATCTGACTCCTGAAGTTTATCAAAATTTATTCACCCCCTTTTGGAAGACCTTACTCTGGGTGCTTGTTCATACTAAAATATTAGGGGCGTGTTTTTAAATGTTCTGACAGGGCCTCTAGCTCTCTCTAGTCTAGTCTAAAATGTTTAGAACTGGTATGTACGACTTTTAACGTCCAAGTAGAAAAGATAGTAAAGGCTATGTACTGTGGTATCAAATATGAGATGATGCTGGTGTCTTGCTTTCCTTGGTCTCTCAGTACATCTTCTGCAACAGGTACTTCTTGTCACCATTGAACGAGAGTGAGAAAGTTGAACAATATGGTTTGTATAGCAAGATACTGAATGAGTCATACACTTTCCATTTATGGAATAGCATAACATCAGCTCTAGTTCCAGAAGCAGAGAGCCTTGTAGCCAGGATTCTTAACCGTTATTGTACTCGCTGCTCTGATCTGCTCTGAATCTTGTAACTTGGTTATTCTATCTCTTCTAGCCTGTAATCATCAACGTCGCTGATTCCTAATGATTTGGGACGAAGAAGAGCTGCTGGTTGATGAAGTCCCATTATATTCCGAATTTCCGATATTGGGGAGCTCAGGTAATATACTCGTGTTTTTTCTCACTTCTGCCCCCATTCTTGCTTCCTTGGGTTGCATTTGTGATAGTGGCTACGTTAAGGAACCGAGATGTTAAGTCAAAGCCTCACAGGATAAACATATTTTTTTGTTTGTAATGATGCAAACTTTTTGTAGGTTATATATTGAAAAGGAAATGGAATGATAATTTTTGTAATCAAGAAAAATCAGTTTTAGATTCCCAAATTTAAATTAGCGGATTTTTTGTCCCATTTTCACATCTTATTCTTGTGTTTAATTACATTAATCTTCTAGCACATCCTCCTCTTATGATATTCACACATTTCTCTATAATGGTTAATGTTTATGTGTGATGAGCTCCCTTTTCTACCTACATTTTATTGCATTTGGAGCTCATTTAGTAGCATTTTGCAAAGGGTTTTGGGCATTTTTAATGCTTTTAATCCAATACCAAATGTTACTACATTCAACAAAGAAGTATCAATGAGGAATTGAATGTAATTTGGAGCAAGAAAAGCAGCAAAGGAAGGCCAAGATCAAGCACCAAAGAGACCATGAAGAAGCCTTTCAAGAAGCAAGCAAAGAAAGAATTGAAGACGAAGATCAGCAAAGATTTCGCACGGTGCGAATTTCCTGCCCCAATATTTTGCCCCAATATTTCGCACCATGCGAATTTTCTGGGTTTACTTCCGTTTGTATTACGGGTTTCTCTCATCTTAAGCCCATGGATACTTGGTTGTATTAGACTATATATAGTGTGTTTTCCTCTAGGTTAAGACATCTTTTGCATTGTTGAAGAATCAAAGTTGTAATCTTGGGAATTATCAAGTTAATTGCTTTTCTAGATCTATTATGGAGAACTAATCTCCTCTTCTTAATCCAACTCAAAGGTGTAATCTTTGGTTGTAAACACTCTAATCTTTCCTTAATTTGTGTTATTATTATTAATCTCTTGTGTTTATTGTATTGAATTTTGGAAACCTTGTTTGATTATACTAATTAAGTGTGATTTCCTTGTTACTTAATCTTGCCAAGTTCCTTAATTTATTGTTGTTGGGTTTATTAAGTGTGATTTTCTTGTAATCCCATCTTGCAACAATTTGTCATTAGACTAATGAATGTGATTTCTTCTTGGTTTAATTGACATTGAGAGATTAATTTATAATTGTGATTTCATTGTGAGTAATTACACCTATTAGATTCCATTGCTTCATCTTCTTGTTATCTACCCTATGTGGCTATGTGTGTGATTTCCACTAGGGAAACTAATAAGTTGGGTCAATTGCTGAGTGTGATTTCCTTGTGGTTGACTTCTAATTAAGGGAATTTGGAGAATTAATCTCACTAATAGGGCAATAACATTAGTTAGAAGGATTTATTGAGTTGTTTTATCAACTAAAGTAGTCTCACTTTATTGAGTTGGGTTAAGTCTTCCTTAAACTTGATAAATTTTTATCTTAAAACTTTTTTGATTGATTACTTGCTACTCACTCTTATTTGAATGTTGTTTTGCTTTTGTTACTTTTGAAAACCAAACCAACCCCCCCCCCCCCCCTCTTTTTATTTACGTACTTTGGCGCCATTGCCGGGGAAGGTAACGGTTTTGCTAGTGTTTTTAATTGGTTTTTAGAATAGTTGTGTCAAGTCACTTGCATTAGATTAGTGTTTTAGTAACTAATTTGTGTTTGATAAATTTACTTGTGAAAACCTTTTGATCGTTTAATTCTTGTGTAGATCCTTTTATGGTTCACACTCGAAATTCAAGAGAAACATTGTTGCCTTTTGACCCGGAAATTCAAAGAACTCTTGCTTGGATAGGAGGAGGTATTAGAAGAGAGACCTCGGTTATTCAAGAAATTAATTTCGTGACTCAACAAGACCGAGAGGAAGATAACATCATCACTTTTGTTATAGAAACCGATCCACAACCCATAAGTATCATCACGGGTGATGCCGAGAATCCACCAAGGGATAATGTACCAAGGGAGGATCCACCAAGGCCTAGGACTATCAAAGAGCTCACCGCCCCGGACCTTACTCAAGTCCCCTTGTGTATCTCTTTTCCGGCCCTAACGGTAAATGCCACCTTTGAACTCAAGTCCGGGCTCATCCACTAATTGCCCCAATTCCATGGAACTAGTATGGAAGATCCCAATAAGCATTTAAACAAATTCCATGTAGTTTGCTCAAGCATGAAGCCCAATGGGGTTACCGACGAACAACTCCAACTAAGAGCCTTCCCTTTTTCACTCAAGGACGCGGCAAACGATTGGCTTTATTATCTTCGTACGGAAGCATTACTACTTGGAACCACATGAAGAAGGCTTTCTTAGAGAAGTATTTTCCCGCTAGTCTCTCCTCTCAACTAAAGAAAGAAATAAGTAATGTGGAGCAAATGGATGGGGAGAACATGTATGAGTATTGGGAGAGGTTCAAGCAACTTCTTGCTAGTTTCCCATACCATGGGTATACCGATCATGACTTGCTCTTGAACTTTTGTGGTGGACTCCTTGAGGATGATGCTAGGATGATTAAGGCCGCTACCCAAGGAGGAATTGAGTACATGTCGGTCCAAGAGGCAAATGATTTGATTGAAAGATTAGTGGGAAGTTCTAGGAATTTTGGAAGGAGAGTAAAAAAGGCAAGTGTGTCATCTTCTTCAAAGCAAAACTCCAACCATATGGAAGACAAAGTTGATTTTCTTACCAACTTGGTTAAGGAACTTGCAAAAGGAAATGAGAGTACATCTCATGTGAAATTTTGTGGTCTTTGTAATGATCCAACCCATCCCACTGATGGGTGTCCATCTTTGCAAACGGAGGAAGCAAGTGAAGCGGTGAAGACTCTTGGGTTTAGGAAATTCGGCCCCTATTCCAATACTTACAATGAGGGGTGGAAGGCTCATCCTAATCTTGAGTGGAGTGGAGGTGCCAACCAAAATCAAAACCAAAGAGGACCCCCAAATTCTTCATTTCAAAATCCAACCCAAAATCAAAATCAATCACAAAATTCCTTAGAGGACACGATGAAATCACTCGCCGCCAATCAAGTGGCTTTGCAAGCAAATACCAAGGAATTCCAAACCGCTGTGATTCAACAAAATCGGCTCACCGACTCTAGGATTGGTAACCTTGAGACCCAAGTTGGTCAAATTCTCAACACACTCACTAAACAACCTACTCAAGAAGGGAGTCTTCCTTCTCATACCATTCTCCACCTACCAAGGAACAAGCACAAGCGGTTTCTTTGAGGAATGGTAGGGAGTTGGAAGAGGCGCCCAAGGCTCCTAAGAAATCCAAGCCCCTATCAGTTGTTCATAAAGTAGAGGATGTGATTGAAGATGAAATTGAAGTAGTGGTAGAGGATGGGAAAACATCTACACCGGGGCAAGTGAAGATTAATGAACCACTTCTGGAATATGAGCCACAAGCTCCTTTTCCGAGTGCTTTAAATGACACAAGGATAGTTGACAAGAAGACTTCAAGCCTTTACGATATCTTTCGTAGAGTGGAGGTAAACATCCCACTTCTTGACCTTCTTAGTAGTGTGCCAAAACATGCAAATTTTTTGAAAGAATTGTGCACTACTAAGAGGGCCAACAAGGCAAAGAGTACTAAGAGGGCCAACAAGGCAATGTTTCAAAAACGTTTGCCACAAAAATGCAGAGATCCGGGCATGTTCACTATTCCTTGCAAGATTGGTGACTTGGATTGTCAAAGAGCTATGCTTGATTTGGGTGCTTCTATCAATGTTTTGCCTCATTATCTTTATGAGTCTCTTAAGTTAGGACCTTTTAAACCGACTCGTACGGTCATCTCTTTGGCCGATAGGTCCAACATCTACCCCAAGGGAATCATTGAGGATGTCTTGGTGAAGGTGGGGGATATGATTTTCCCCGCTGATTTCTATGTGATTGAAATGGAACCCGAGAAAGGCTCCACTCCTATCTTGTTGGGAAGGCCCTTCATGAAAACTTCCAACACCAAAATAGATGTGTCTAGTGGATGCCTTACCATGGAATTTGAAGGGCAAAAGATTAAATATAGCATATATGAGGCAATAAAATACCCTACCGAGACTTCCTCCCTATGTTTTCTAGAAGTTTTTGAACCAATTATTCAAACCGTGTATCAATTGTGTAAAAGTGACACCTTAGATGTTGCTTTAACTAATGAAATGGTTGGAGAAGATATGGCGTATGTTTTGTCTTGTAATTTGCAGGAAACTATCTAAGAGTTAGAGGAAAATCCACCAATAGAAGAGTGGGAAGAGAAGCAAGCAATACGGAGGGTAGAGAGAAAATCGCACGGTGCGAAAAATCCTCCCACAAAAATCGCACCGTGTGAATTCTCTGCTGTTCGGGAATTTTGCTTCGTTTCTTCCAGTTTGTTAGAGGAGCTACCAAAGGAGAAACTCATTCCTTCTATTATCAAGGCTCCTATTGTTGAAATGAAGCCCTTGCCAACCCACTTGAAGTATGCTTTTCTAGGAGATGAAGAAACTTTACCGGTAATTATTTCAAGCAAGCTTTCAAGTAAGCAAGAACAGGCTTTCATTTGAGTTCTAAAGCAACACAAGGAAGCAATTGGGTGGACAATGGCCGACATTAAACGCATTAGTCCCACCTTATGCATGCACCGGATCCTTTTGGAGGATGAAGCTAAACCCGTTCGCCAACCACAAAGGCGTTTGAACCCCCCAATGATGGAAGTTGTTGTAATACCCTATAATTATAAGACCTATACTCGGTCGAGTAAACCGAGTACTCGACCGAGTTAAACCCACTCGACCGAGTAAGGGACCGAGTGAGCCTGCAAAGTTGTTAATAATCCATGATTCGTAGGCCACTCGGTCGAGTGGAGGTTCACTCGACCGAGTGGAGTCGCCACTCGACCGAGTTAACCGAGCACTCGACCGAGTGCTGCGAGAACCGCTGAGTTTCCACGCGTAGGCATTTCTTTTAATGGACCTTGACATATATATATACCCTATTTTTCAGATTTCTCCCATTTCCAAACCCTGTTTCCTTCTCTCTAAAACCCTCCTACCTCTCTCTACAATCCCTACTTCTCAATATCCTAGATCTACAACTATGGGTGAAGATTTTGGAAGATTTATTCACATATTCTTGTTCCTTGTCACTTGGTGAATCTTATATATACTACCTTTTTCCCTTTAATTTGGATAATTCGTTTTAAGAGTAAACCCTAGAATTTGGGGGTTTTTAATGGGTGTTGTTAATTAGTATTTTAATTAGTATTAGGAGTAATTACTAGGTAATAATGAAGGGTTAATTAGTAGTATTAGTTGTTGTAGGATATTTTGTGATAGTTGTTATGGTATTATGTAGGATGAGACGGTCTTATGATATGGATGCTTGGTGGTTTCGGATTTGCTTGTGAAGAATGCTAAAAGGTAGGTTAATCCTACTCGATTTCAATAATGTGGCGTTGTTTATGTTGTAATTAGTCTCACATAAATTAGGGTATTTGAATTATAACATGTTTAGTGGTTAATTGCATCATTAAGAGGATGATTATGAGATGTTGGGTTATAATTCATGTATTGGTTGTATTTGTGTGTGTGGAAGATATGTTGTTGTTGATTGTTTGGAGACGTAAGACGGTTGGGAGACCGTCTTACGCTTGGGTCGCCTCTTGGAACTTCCCAATCCAAGAGGGATGTGCACATTAATGGCTTGAGTTTGGAGGGACGCGTGTGGTTGAGACACGACGTTTGGAAGGGGATCCGGTTGGCTTCCGGACCCGGTACGTCTGGGCGTGTCCCGGTACCTGTTTGTGATTGTCGGTATGTCTGGGCGTGTCCCAGTACCAGTGTGGTTATCAGTATGTATGGGCGTCTCCCGCTACCGTGGTGGTTGTGGGTACGTCTGGGCGTGTCCCGATACCGGTGTGGTGGTTGTTTGACAACGTCTCATTCATAATAGTAGTCATGTTGCATATTCACACACTCGAGCCGTGTCGCACTTTATTTGTTATTGAAACTGGCGTTTGTGTGTCTGTGCATTGTCACCTGTCTCTTTTGGGGTGGCCTGTGTCGATCCATATTATATCCTTTGGTCATATGGGGAGCAGGCTAAGTACAGGTTGTTTGGATAGTACGCGGGAGACGGGACGAGATTGATGAGTCACGAGACGAGTGTAGTTAGTTAGATGAGTATAGTAGCCATGAGTTGTATTTATTCATTAGTTAATGGTTTGTAATCACTAAACTGGTCATTTATAATAAGTGTTTCTTTATTGTATCTCCGATTCACCGCCTCGGGAAACCGAGAAGGTAACATCTCCTAATTACCTTTGCCGGGTAAGAAGGGGGTGTTACAATGTGGTATCAGAGCGACGATTTTGGAACCTAAACAAATGAACCAAAATGAATCTTGGAGTGTCTAATAAAATGAACCTGACTTGAGAGCAATAGGAGGTCGGTTTTGTGATGAGAAGGATCCATTATTTCAAAACTAGATCCTATTGTTTCGGTTGGTCACTACGTGGGTGGTTATGAGTCGGGAAACGCGAAGTAAAATGTTGCATGATATATGAGCATCTTGCATGATATAGTGGTTGTGTGGTGAATGATAACATATGATAGTTGAAAGGATGAAATGGAAATGTCTACTTGAATAGGGTATATGTGATATGAGTAGAGAATTGTTTCATATGAAATGCATTTATTTGTATGAGTGTTGCATGTTTGGATATGACGAGTTTTGAAGCCGTAATTTGCATAGTTGATAGGATCCTTGCATGATATAATTGTTCATATGGTATGTGATAACGTGTAAGAGTTGGATGAAAGTAATGATACTTGTGACATGTTTTGGGAAAGCTTGTTACGTGTTAGTGTGTGAAGAGTCTTAGCCCCGTCATTTAGCATTTCAATACCGTATATATATGTTTGAATTTCATTAATGCTATAGTTAGAGTGTGATTAGTAATGGTTTTTAGTAAAATAATTGATAGTATAAGAAAAGTAATCCTTAGTCGGAAATTGAAAACCATAGAGAAGCACCCAGCCGAGTGCAAGCTAGTACTTGACCGAGAACCAGTCACTCGACCGAGTGAACCTACCACTCAACCGAGTGGACCAATTTCTAGGGACTTAAAAGTTTTTGGAAAGCGAGTCACTCGACCGAGTAGAGAAGGCACTCGACCGAGTGGACTATCACTCGACCGAGTAGACTCAGCACTCGATCGAGTGCCATTTTCTGGGTTGTGAAATTCGCAAGATTTGTATCATTACGTTGTTTCTTGCATTTTGATACGTGCATTTTATATAGTCTTTTTGAGCCTTTATTGCACGTATTTCTATGCGATTCTCGTAGTATTATGCTACAAATGTCCCCCGGATAGTCTACTTTGGTTTGCCTTGCTTTATTTGCAGGAACGGACCCGAAAGTAGCGGAATCATGCCTTTTACTGTCCCTTAGCTCACATTTATGGAGATGGAAGAATCGGAGCAAGGATACTGCTGCCTCGGGAAGCGTAAAGACGTCTCGGAAGCTAAATCATCAAACAAGGAGCTGGTATTTGTCTCGATCGAAGCCTTTTGTTGGCCATTCTGTTCGATCAAGTAAATGTGGGTGGTCAACAGTGCTCGATCGAGACCCTGCTGTTCTCAATCGAGAGGTGGTATTTTGAGGTTCCTCGATCGAGTATGTTAAGTACTCGATCGAGAGGTTCTGCTGAGGATTTGTTCGTTCGAGGAGTTTCAAGCTGCTCGATCGAGAGGATTTCTATCTGAGCGCGAGATTTTATTTTGCGTGAACTTATTTATCTTATTAAGTTATGTTTAATAAATATCTTTCCTATATAAAGGAAAGACGTTGTTAGGTTAGGTTATCTTTCATTCATCTTTTAATCTCTTAATTTGAGAATTACTCTTAAGCATTCAGTTAGCAGACACTTTTCTTCCCTTATTCGACGTTACTTCGTTCTCTTGCTGGATCTTAAACCTTTGTAATCCTTCTCTCTCTTTTTATTCAAGCTTTAATTCTCTTTTGCATTCTTAATTACTTGTCTCTTAATTTCTGTTTTAATTAAGTTGTTATTAGTTTATGCAATTTCTTATCATCAATCTCTATATCATGTCTTCTATTATTTCATCAATTATTGTTAATTTCATTACGAACATGCGTAGCTAATTCTTCTCTTGCTAGGATTAAGGGAGTCATGGTAGTAAAACAACGATGTTATAATTATATTAGACGGTTTACATGTGAGAATTGATTCATAGCGTGCAATTTAATTGTAATCGTTTAGTTGAGTGCACGCTTCTAAACTAGTTAATCCGGTTAAATTCAGACCTAGATCGAAAGATTAGAATGAATAGACTTGTTATGGACAATAGACTACACTAATGAGGGTGAAAGCTAAGTTAGTAGTATTTTGAGGCGGATAGCGGACCGAAATGACCTTTCCTTTACCCTTCTCACACTAGACCGACTGATCTCATTACGACCAAATTGGCTAATTACCATGGTGAACCGACATCCTAGCATTTCTCTCTATTTTTGATCACATCTCATTTCATCCTTGTTAATTTTATTGTTGTCTTTCTCTCTGCCTTATTCTCAGTTTAGTAGTTTAGAAAACAAATCAAATACCCCAATTTGTTACCGTGACAGACTAGAAAAACAAGTAGATATAATAGCCTCCCTGTGGAGTACGATACCCGACTTACCTCTGCTATATTAGTTAGAGCGAGTTGGTTTATTTTTTATAGGGTTGCGACAGCCGTGTCAAATTTTGGCGCCGTTGCCGGGGAGGCAATTAGTCTATATATTTGTTCATTTTAGTCTCAAGGGATTTTTAATTCCTTGAGGCAGTTCTTATTCTTTTTCTTTCTTAGTTTTGTGTATGCCCAGGTCCAATAGGTCAGAATTAGTACCGGCTGATCCTGAACCGGATCGGACTTTTCACCGTAGACAAAACTTGCGGAGAAAGAATCGTCGAGAGGAAGTCTTGAGTACTCTTGAACCTGTGCTAGAAAACTTTACATTTGCAGAAGATCAGTATTTAGAGGAAGATACTTCTATTTCTGCAATAGTTACTAAATCTGTGAAGATGCCTAATATTGCGAGTCATTCTGAGCCGATAGCTGCTTCCATCCCTAAAGGTTTTAATCTTGCAACGGAATATGGGAATACCTTTGATATTCGGCCGTCTTACATTAATCTGGTTGAGAGGAACCTATACAGGGGAGTAGCTGGCGAAGACCCGAGGAAGCATATGGAGGTCTTTACAGATTATTGCTCTACCATTCCCGCTATTAAGGGAGTGACACAAGAATAGATAAAGGAAGTCCTTTTTTCCTTTTTCTCTTACTGATGGAGCCCGGGAGTGGCTAACTGATTTGGATAGGATTGCGGTTGGGATAACTGATTGGGAGACTTTGACCCTTGCTTTCTATAAAAGATACTTCCCTCCGTAGAAAACTAACGCATTGAGAGGGCAGATTACGAGTTTCAAGCAAACTCCGACTGAGAATTTATATGAAGCATGGGGTCGGGTTAAGAAGTTGGTTCAGTCTATCCCACATCACGGGTTTAACCAGTGGTTTTTGTGCAACCAGTTCTACAATGGGTTGTATGATGACCACCGTGCTATTTTAGATACTGCAGCCAATGGTCGATTTCAGAAAAACATTGATGATGATAAGGGCTGGGGAATTATAGAAGAGATGGCTACCCATTGTGCTAAATATGGAATCCTAAAAGTGGAACTAGAAGGGTCTCTATAGATAATAGTGCACTTGTGGCTCAACTGGAAGCCATGAATGCCAGATTTGATAAATTCGAGTTGCAGGCCACGGGGAATCAATAGACGGTTCACTTGTTGTCTAGACAAGAGACCGTCTCATGTGAGAGATGTGGCGAAAATGGTCATACTGCAGTGGGGTGCTTAGCTGAGAAGGAGCAAGTCTATGCCTTTTAACAATTTAGGCAAGGAGGCTCCTATTACAACAACCAAGCTGGAGTTCATCCTAAATTGAGATGGACTAGTCAAAATGTTTTGAACCCTACACCTCCACCGCAGCAACAAGTTTATATACCGCCTCATAAAAATCAACAACAAAGCTTTCAGAAGCCTCCATCTTTCCCACCGCCGCAACAAGGTGCCTCTTCTAGTGGAATAAGTGATATAACCGAGTTGAAGTCAATGGTGGAATCATTGACTATTCAATTGCAAAAAAGTGACCAAGCGAAAGATGCTTCTATTAAGTCGCTTGAATCCCAGATGGCTCAACTGGCTGCTAATCAAGCTTCAAGGCAACCGGGTCATTTACCGTCCCAACCTGACAAGAAACCACATGAGACGGTGAATCTGATCAATCTGAGAAGTGGTCTTTCTTATGAGGGACCCAAGATGCCGACTGTAAATGCTGAACTTTATGACCCGGAATATGAAGTTGTTGTACATGAACAGTTGTCTTTTGACGAAAAAGTGCTGACACCATGAGAGGTCCTCGATCGACTGATTTCTGGTGGTCGATCGAGGGACTATGCTGAAAAGGTTCTCGATCGAGAGAATGAAAGTGCTCGATCGAGCACTGCCGAAAACACTGTTCTCGGTTGAGTAGATCAAAGTGCTCGATTGAGCACTCTTGCTGAGAAAAGTACTCGATCGAGAGATACTGTTCCTCGATCGAGTGAAACTGAGGCTGAATGCGACAATTCTTTGGCGAAGAAAAATGAAGGACTAGCTATTCCAATTACGGTCCCATTTACGAGAAGTCTGCAGAGTAAGAAGATCGAGCAGCAATTCGGTAAGTTTGCCGAAATTTTGAAATGTCTTCATGTTAATGTACCATTTGCTGAGTTACTAACCCAGGTACCCTCCTATATGAAATTTATGAAAGATATATTAGCGCGTAGGGGGCACATTACTGACCATGAGATGGTGGCTTTAACTGAAGCGGGCACTGCCCTTATTCAAAATAAGACCCCACCTAAGTTGTCTGACCCGGGTAGTTTCTCTATACCATGTCATATTGGGACCCATTTCATTGATAATGCATTATGCGATTTGGGAGCTAGCGTGAGTGTTTTACCATTGTCTATTTCTAAGAGGCTTGGTTCAACAAAATTTCATTGTACTAATATGACCGTACAGATGGCCGATCGTACTATATCACAGCCTTTAGGTGTCTTAGAGGACATACCTGTTAAGATAGGGAAGTTCTTTATTCCTGTCGATTTCGTAGTCTTAGACATCCCCGAAGACTCATATACTCCTATTATTTTAGGACGACCATTTCTATATATCGCTCGTGCAGTAATAGATGTCGGGGGGGAGACTTTGACTTTTCAGGTAGGTGATGAGGAGTTGACTTTCTATCAGTCTAGCGTAAACATGGCTCCTATGCAAGTCCAGCCCTGAAATGCACTACCCTCTACAGACCCTAACACGGAATCTCTAAATGCGAATATTGAATCATGTGCTGCTATATTAACACCTCCGCCCCAGATTGGGAGCAATATGGAGGACCATCATGTCATTTCTGTTATTACAGGTCTAGGCGGATTGGACATTGGAGATCCCGGTGATAAGAGTATAGTGGAATTTGAGCTCAAGTATAAAGATGATGCCAGAGACAAAGGCTTTGAAAGGAAGAAGCAGGACAAAGTAAGGACGAGAGTAAAGGCATATGTGGATGCGGACTACTCTCCTTCGATCAATTCAAGTTCATGGAGGCCTAAAGGGACAGTCCGCGATGCTGAAGGGATCTTCTCCAGTCAGAAGCCCTCTTTTGGGCTATTCAAGTGTTTTGGAAGATAAAACGGGACGCCATCCCGTTTGTATAAACAATTTGTAATTTGGATTTTGTTAGACTTTTTATTGCATTTAGACAATAGTATTAGATTAGTTAGATTTATTTAGCTTAAGACAGAATATAGACTGCGTACTATTATTTTGGTATTTTTGCGGGAAGTATATTTGTGCTTTATGCAGGTTTTGGGAGATTTTTTATCATTGGGAAGCGTGTTAAGAGGAAAGCACTCGATCGAATACTTTTTGTGTTCGATCGAGCAACTGTTCAAAAAAAAGCTCTCGATCGAGTAATGTGAGGCTCTCGATCGAGAAGGTCATATTTGGGAGTTCTCGATCGAGTAACAAAAGTCCTCGATCGGGCAAATGACAAGAAAATCTCTCGATCGAGTAGTCTAAAACCACTCGATCGAGCAGTTTCAGCTGATATGAGCATGAGGGAGTACTTTCTTCCTTTACTTTTGTTCATTTGTTTGTTTTCACAAAACCCCCAATTTCCTTCGACACTCCCATTCAATCAACCCAAATCCCAAATTTCTTCCACTAATTTGCCAAATAAATTACCCAAATCCTTTGCTTATCATCAATTAAATCAATCCCCCTTATTTACCTCTTCAATTTTCGAGTAATTTGAAGTTATTTGTGGGATTAGGGTTCGCGAAAAAATTGACATTTATTTCGATTATTTTGCATCTTTGTTGATTTTAATTGATATTTGTGTTGGGTAATCGATTCAAGTAAGTTCATTCCCTTTTATTCAATGTTTAATTGGCGGTTTTACCTTAATTTTGTACAAATTAGGGTTTTAGAAATCGATTTGGGGAAAATCCAATTGTTGATTGTATGTTAATTTAGAACTTGATTTGATTATAGGATAGATAGTAGTTTTTCGACGAGCTCTGCTTCTGCTTCAGCTACTACTCCGTCTGTTTCAGAGACGGTGGTCCCTGCTGCTACTACCATCACCACCACCGCGGCTACTGCTGCTGCCCCTGTTACTACAGTGGTGTCGACCCCTGCTTCGTCGACACCCACACCCGTGACCATTGATCTTGTTTCTGCTGTTGTTACTACTTCCGCTACTGTGGTCACTACTACTGCTGCTACCGGTTCTCGTTCTGGGGCGAGTACGGGGTCTCGCGCTGCTGCTCTACGGGCTGCTGCCCAACGCGAGGTAGACACTTCCACGGAGACTTTACCTGAGTTTCCGCAGGTACGTTTCGTTTCCCCGTAACACAGAACTCGGTTTTTAAATTTAATGGACTGTGACATGACATCGACCTGTTTCTTGTGTCGACCATCCTTAGAGAAGTTGGGAATTTTTAAGCCCGTTGTTGAGCTGCTCAACGGGACGAGAATGTCGGGTTTAGCCACCATGAAAGAGCTCACTTATCGACAAGCGACTTTAGAATTTTGCTCTTTCACCTTTTCTCCTGCGGCCAATGCGACTGACCCAGGGAGCAAGTGCATTACCTTTCGACTGTTCAACACGACCTTCACCTGGACCTTAGCTAAGTTTGGGAGGCGGTTGGGTTTAGTTAGTGACGGTGTTCAGGAGCCTCATAGGAAGCTCCTGGCTCTGCTTTGGCCTACACTTGCACACGCCCCCTTCGGTCTGATATGTGTTGCTCACGTCCACTTACCCCCAACCCGTTACTTTCTCCATCTGCTAGGAGAGACCATTTTTGGTCGCAAGCCCAACAATGTTAACAGCGTCGAGTTGTCTATTTTAGTGGGTTACCTGAACATTGGCAGCGGTAACCCCTTTGTTTTTAACATCTCTTACTTGACTGCTCAACATTTTAACATTGTCGGGCAGAAAGCAACGGGCACGATAGCTTGTGGCGGGTTAGTGACTCGCATTGCCCGCAGCCTTTTTCCCGAATTTCCCCGTGGTCTTAGATTTTTAGACAAGGATGTATTCATTGATATTCCAGCCATGATTGCTATGCAATGGTTAGCAAAAGACCGACGGACATGGAAGATTGACACTTTCGCGTCCGTGACTTTACCTTCACCTAACCTACCCCGTCTTTTACCCTTGACTATTGTGTCAGGTAGGTTACCACCACCTCCACCTTCTTACCTCCTCGACCTTACTCCTCCCGCTTCTAGGAAGCAGAAGAGGCCTCCCACTGCTGTTAGAGAGACTGGAGAGGGGTCTACACAGACACAGGCTGGGCATGCATCCGCGTCCACGCCCACGCCTATCCCTACCCCTACACCTACACCTACACCCTCTGTCCCTCAGCCGGCTTTACCGGCTAATTTTGTTGCTCCTCCAACTTTTGAGGCGCCTGAGGTCATGGACCAATGGCGTCGTGACGCTTTACTTTTGGAGATGTGCAGTAGAGTGGCTCGTATGGAGCGGGATTAGGCACTTGTCTTATTCCCTGTTTACGAGTACCACATGATGAGAGGACGTCCTGTCCCAGCTGACTGGCCACACGCTTTTTCTACCGGTACCCGGTGAAGAGGTACCCACAGCCTGCGAGCGAGGAGGACACTGCTGAGAGGGAGGAGAGGTACATAGTTGAGCTTGCTGCGGGAGGTCGTCAGAGGAGGAGAGGAGAGGAGGAGGAGGATCCCACCTACCAGGTGGTTGACGAGGAGGCCGACGAGTAGCTACTGGCCTACTCACTTCCCCACTTTGTTGGCTGGTTTGGGGAAGTTCGTTTTGTAAGTATTTCTTGCTTTTTATTCTTTTTCATCTCCTTTCATATTTATTTATTCTGTTTTGCATTTGGTTGTATTTCTCTCGTCCCCTATTATTCTGCTCGTGTATGCTGGAGGACAATGAGGGCATTGTCCATTTTGGTTTGGGGAGGGTAATGCATACTTTGAGTCTACATTTACATCTGTTTTGCATTCACGTTTATTGCATTTCTGTTTGCATTGTCTTTTAATTTAAAAAAAAATGAAAATAAAAAAAAATTAAAAATTCGAAAACATCAAAAAAATTTCACGTTTAATTTTGCATATAGGTTGAGTCGGAACGGCAAATTTCAATGATGAAATTGCACTACTTTTGGTCCTTTTTGCTTAAGCCTTGCGAAAAAAAACTGATATCTTTTTAGCTTTGTCTTATCGCATATCCACGAGTTAATGTTAAAATTTAGTTGAACAAGTAGACTTGACTTGAAATTTTGGCAACCCACTCATAATTTCTAGGATTTAGAGCCGTATAAACTGGTGTTATTATGACCAGTTCATGTAGGATTGTGACAGTTACTCCTTGTATAGCATGTATCATTAGTTTGCACAAATATGAAATTCAATTGCTTTTTGCCTACATACATTCGGGTTAGTGGTTGGTGTCACATGCAGGGAGGTGCTTACATTCCCTTTTTCTTTCATTTTTACCCATTAAACTCCGCATTTAACAAAATTTGCCTTTTGACCCTTAACTACATCCAAATTTAGCATGCCTTATCAAGCTAGTTTAGTGTATGTGTTTTTGCAGTATATAATTTATCGTGTCGAGTTTGGTTTGTATTGTATTGATTTGGAGTTAATAGAAAAGAAAGAAGGAGGATGAAATGATGAAAGAAGTTGAAAATGGAAAAAAAAAAAGAAAAAAAAAAGAAGAAAAGAAAAAAAAACCGAGAAAAAAGAAGAAAAGAAAAAAAAAAAAGAAAGAGAAAAATTAAAAAAGATTGAATAAATTCGGTTTTACTCCTATGATTTTATCTTTATCTTATGAGGAGTATTTATTTGGTTAGTGAGTTGTATGCCAACCAAGGGCATTTGTGCTTATTTCTAATGGTTTTGAAGCGGATGCTGTCATTTGGTTCTGTTTAGGTAGCTAGCTTGGCTACCAAAAATGTTTTGCCCTTCTTACCCATTGCCTCACTTTTCCATATTTTTGTAAGCCCTCGGATGTGACAGGACCTTGATTGGTTGGAATATATGTGCACGGTAGCTAGAATTGTCTACCATATTAGTTGCATGCATGTCTATGTCGGTCGTAGTTTAGGTGAGCGACTATATTTCTTTCTCTCTTACATTCATATGCTTACCCTTTGGTTCATGAGATAAGAGTGACCCGTGAGAGTCCATTTTTAAAGTTCTTGCAAGGTCGACAGTTCAGCTTTATTATAAACATCAAACAATTCTTTTGCATTTGACAAATTTTGCTATAAATGTCAGTTGGTTTGCATTAAATCGGTTTAAGTGGACAATTTGTAGCTAGCTCTGAGCTTTCTTTTTCCGTTCCATTAGTTTGCATATAGTTTGCTTGGGGACAAGCAAAGGTTTGGTTTTGGGAGGTTTGATACGTGCATTTTATATAGTCTTTTTGAGCCTTTATTGCACGTATTTCTATGTGATTCTCATAGTATTATGCTACAAATGTCCCCCGGATAGTCTACTTTGGTTTGCCTTGCTTTATTTGCAGGAACGGACCCGAAAGTAGCGGAATCATGCCTTTTACTGTCCCTTAGCTCGCATTTATGGAGATGGAAGAATCCGAGCAAGGATACGGCTGCCTCGGGAAGCGTAAAGTCGTCTCGGAAGACGAATCATCAAACAAGGAGCTGGCTCAGTGGTATTTGTCTCGATCGAAGCCTTTTGTTGGCCATTTTGTTCGATCGAGTAAATGTGGGTGGTCATTAGTGCTCGATCGAGACCCTGCTGTTCTCGATCGAGAGGTGGTATTTTGAGGTTCCTCGATCGAGTATGTTGAGTACTCGATCGAGAGGTTCTGCTGAGGATTTGTTCGATCGAGGAGTTTCAAGCTGCTCGATCGAGAGGATTTCTATCTAAACGTGAGATTTTATTTCGTGTGAACTTATTTATCTTATTAAGTTATGTTTAATAAATATCTTTCCTATATAAAGGAAAGACGTCATTAGGTTAGGTTATCTTTCATTCATCTTTTAATCTCTTAATCTGAGAATTACTCTTAAGCATTCAGTTAGCAGACACTTTTCTTCCCTTATTCGACGTTACTTCGTTCTCTTGCCGGATCTTAAACCTTTGTAACCTTTCTCTCTCTTTTATTCAAGCTTTAATTCTCTTTTGCAGTCTTAATTACTTGTCTCTTAATTTCTGTTTTAATTAAATTGTTATTAGTTTATGCAATTTCTTATTATCAATCTCTATATCATGTCTTCTATTATTTCATCAATTATTGTTAATTTCATTACGAACATGCGTAGCTAATTCTTCTCTTGCTAGGATTAGGGGAGCCATGGTAGTAAAACAATAATGTTATAATTATATTAGACGGTTTACATGTGAGAATTGATTCATAGTGCGCAATTTAATTGTAATCGTTTAGTTGAGTGCACGCTTCTAAACTAGTTAATCCGGTTAAATTCAGACCTAGATCGAAAGATTGGAATGAATAGACTTGTTATGGACAGTAGACTACACTAATGAGGGTGAAAGCTAAGTTAGTAGTATTTTGGGGCGGATAGCGGACCGAAATGACCTTTCCTTTACCCTTCTCACACTAGACCGACTGATCTCATTATGACCAAATTGGCTAATTACCATGGTGAACCGACATCCTAGCATTTCTCTCTATTTTTGATCACATCTCATTTCATCCTTGTTAATTTTATTATTGTTGTCTTTCTCTCTGCCTTATTCTCAGTTTAATAGTTTAGAAAACAAATCAAATACCCCAATGTGTTACCGTGACAGACTAGAAAAACAAGTAGATATAATAGCCTCCTTGTGGAGTACGATACACGACTTACCTCTGCTATATTAGTTAGAGCCAGTTGGTTTATTTTTGATAGGGTTGCGACAGCCGTGTCATATTTCTTCATCATTTCTCATGGCAAAAATACCAAAATCTCTTTAATTATTTTTCTAAAACTCCATTGTGGATGTTTGTTGCTTGGGCTTAAGTTTTATACTCCATTTTATCCTCTTAATTCTTGCTAATTAAACAATGTGAATGGTTTTCCCATCACTCTTATTTTGTTCCAATTTAGTTTCGTTTAAATCCACGTGACTTCTCCAAATTTCGCCAGCTAAGTGCATGCCTTGCTGGATTCATTATATTAATCACCTTTTATACCATTTATGATGTCAAGTGCAAAATTTTCATGTTGGATTTTGCCCAAATTTTTTCTTATGAACTCGAAAATATGTGTTTTCTTGAGTAAATAATTTAACTTGATGTTTGTTGCATGATCAATCATTTGACAAGGACTAAAATTGGGTTGTTATCGCTAAATCTTATCATACATTAAAAATTTTATTTTTGAAAATTTTGTCACGAAATTTTGAAGCTTGGATGTTCATGTTTAAGTTTCGATTTATTCTAATGCTTAAAACTTAGTTTAGTTGACTAATGAGACCTAAAAATCTTGTCATGCTTAAGTTTTGACTTTCCTTTGTCAATATCGACATGTATTATTTAGAATCGGAATTTAACCTTAAAATGCTATCCAAAATCTTTTGAAATTTCATCTTATAACGAATGATTTTGATCTTTGCATTCAAAACATGATCTAATTGTTCTTGATATTTAATGTTTGTTGATGTTGCATTGTGTTGTATTAAGCTAGTCATTTTGTTTTACAAATCACCTCAAGTTTTGACATTTGTGTTAGTTATATCGAAAGTGACCTAATTTGATTTTCATGCCCCATTCTTTGTCTAATTATATCGTAAAATTTCAAGTGTTGTTTGTTGATGTTGGGCATAGCCTTAAAATTTGAAAATTTAGTTTTAAAGTTTTCTTGAATTTACCGAGTAATAAGACTTCAATTTTGTTAATAATGCTATGCATTGCCTTAATTTGGGAATCTTATCTTAAAATTTTGCTAATTTTTTTATATACCATAGGGTATATGATTAAATTTTAAATATTCATATTTAAAACATGGTTTCCTTGTCTCGTAGTGTTGCAATCTTCGTTAATAGTGTGATATTTGCTTATATATATGTGTCAATGCCTTGTTTACCTTCTGGGTTGTATGGTCTTGATGAGTAAAGCCGTGTAGACATATATGGTTGTGTTGGAAAGGATGTGTAATGGGAGTTAGTTGATGAGTTTATGAGGAAAAGGGGGGTGTTATTATGGTAAGTTGCTCAATGGATGTGGATTTGAGCCAAGTAGAGAGTTACATGTATGATGTGCTAGAGATTAAATTGGAATTGGTTAAATAGTGATGAAAGTATTATGAGTAAAGGAATAGTGAATGGAAGTAGGTGTTTATAAGCATATGTTACCAATGTAGAGTATAAATTTAGAGATATGAGAACGTAACATGACTATTGAATTTTGAAGAAGCAATATTTCATGCTAAGTAGTGTTGTTTTGTGATTAAGGAGCTATTATTTTGGTGATCTAAAGTTATGAGTGTGTTTAGTAGATTAAAAAAAGAAGTTGGGCGTGATTTTGTATGTGATTTATGTCGGAAATTGGGAATACAAGAAGGTGACTTAGCTTGCGTAAGGAGTCTTGAATTGAGTAAGAGGATCGTGTGAGGTAATTTATGGATAATAAGTGACGTGTGATCTAGTTCGAACATTTGTTGATTAACTGAACTTATGGATAGTGAGGTTTGGGTTGCATGTTAAGAGATATTATCATTGTATATGGCTTGGAAATTTGGGTGATAAATAAATGAGATTTGAATGGTGGAATAGTGAGAAAGCAATTGAGATACCTAAGGGTAGACTAAAGTGATAATTTGGGTTGTTCATAGTTGTGGGAATATGTAAATTGAATTTAAGGATTGACGAGAATTGAAAGATGGTAAGAAGAATTTATGAAATAGGATTATAACAGGTTATTAGATGGAATTTGAGGTGATCAATGAGATTTGAGGTACAATATGTCTAGTAAAAGCCATAGTAAGAAGTGAATGATGAGACTATTTGAAAGTTAGTGTACACGTGTGATATGGTAATTGATGTCGTTCTTGGAAAGTCGGTTTTCGGGGAGTGGTAATTGTGTTGTTAAGCTAGTTGATCATTGATGTTATTGATAAGCCCATAATTATATATGTTTTTATCCCATATCCGTATATTGTTAGTATCGCCTTTCGCATTATTTGAGCTAAATTATTATATATTTGTAATTTCGATATTTAATTACTGTTATTATTATTTTAAAGATACCAACCTTGTTCTCAACCATGAGAAATGTCATTTCATGGTTGATGAAGGAATAGTGTTTGGACATGTGGTCTCCTCTAAGGGGATTGAGGTTGATAAGGCCAAGGTCGATACCATTCGCACCTTGCCTTATCGTACTAATGTGCGTGAAGTGAGATCTTTCTTAGGGCACGCCGGATTTTAGCGGCGCTTCATCAAAGATTTCTCCAAGATTGCCGCTCCTTTATGCAAGCTACTTCAAAAGGATTGCGAATTCAACATGAGTGAAGAATGCAAGGAAGCTTTTGACAAGCTCAAGGAGAAGCTTATTTCGGCACCCATAATTCAACCTCCCAATTGGAGTGAACCATTTGAGATAATGTCGGACGCGAGTAACTATGCCCTTGGCGCGGTACTTGGCCAAAGGGTAGGAAGAGCACCCCA
Organism: Silene latifolia; assembly: GCF_048544455.1. NCBI lineage: Eukaryota > Viridiplantae > Streptophyta > Magnoliopsida > Caryophyllales > Caryophyllaceae > Silene > Silene latifolia. The sequence continues at coordinate 151,332,243 of NC_133538.1, read as the reverse complement.
TGTTATTTAATATGCGTCGACAATGATGAACGAGGCTCAAAGAAACTATACCACTACCCAGAAAGAATTTCTTGCTGTAGTATTTGCTTTGGAGAAATTTCGACCTTATATTCTTAGAGCCAAAGTCATCATATTCACGGATCATGCCTCCTTAAGGCATTTGGTGAACAAGAAGGAATCCAAACCCCGTTTAATGCGATGGGTATTACTTTTGAGAGAATTTGATGTTGAGCTCAAAGATAAGAAAGGTTCAACCAACACGGTGGCGGATCACCTAAGTAGGATTGTGCAAGAAGAATCCCAAGAAGTTTTGAAATCACCAATACAAGCCACCTTTTTGGATGACACACTTCTAGCCTTGTCTTCCATTGAGCCATGGTATGCTCATATAGTCAATTTCTTAGTTTTACAAGAATTTCCAAAGGGTCTTTCTCGCTCCCAACGAGAGAAGATCAAGAGTAATGCTAAATACTATGTGTGGGATGACCCATACCTTTCGAAGTTTTGTGCTGACCAAGTTATTAGAAGGTGTGTCCCGGATACCGAAGGCATTCCAATTTTTAAATTTTGCCATGAATACGCTTGTGGTGGGCATTTTGGAGCCAAGGAAATGGCTAGGAAAGTCTTGGAAAGCGGTTACACTATTTCGGGATGCCTATGCTATGGTTAAGGCTTGTGATAGATGCCAAAGAGTTGACAACATTTCAAGAAGAGGAGAAATGACACATACTACGATGATCTATTGTGAAATATTCGATGTGTGGGGCATTGACTTCATGGGACCATTCCCCGCATCTTATGGTTAAATCTACATCCTTTTGGTGGTGGAATACGTCTCCAAGTGGGTGGAGGATAAGGCCACCAAGACCGATGATGCAAAGGTGGTTGGAGAATTCATCAAAGCCAACATCTTCTCTCGATTTGGTTTCCCTAAAGCTTTGATAAGTGACCGTGGCACACATTTTTGCAACAAGGCTATTGGAGCTTTACTCAAAAAGTATGGGGTCATGCATAAGGTATCTACGGCTTATCACCCTTAAACCAACGTCCAAGCCGAGGTTTCTAATAGGGAGATCAAAACCATCCTTGAGAAGACGGTAAATCCCGATCGGAAAGATTGGAGTTTGAGATTGGATGATGCTTTATGGGCATATTGCACGGCCTACAAAACACCAATCGGGATGTCACCTTACCGCCTATTTTTTGGGAAACCGTGTCACTTACCCGTGGAGCTTGAGCATAGGGCTTATTGGGCGGTTAGATCGTTCAACTTGCAATTGAGTGAAGCGGGCCTTCATAGGAAACTCCAACTCCAAGAATTGGAAGAAATTCGAAATGATTCTTATGAGAGTGCTTTGATTTACGAGGCAAAAACAAAAGCATGGCATGACAATATGATTGCAAGGAGAGTATTCCAAATTGGAGAGAAAGTCTTACTCTTTCAAAATCGGCTTAGACTTTTCTCGGGAAAATTGTGGTCTAGATGGATGGGAGCATATGAGGTGGTGCGTGTTTTTCCACATGGAGCAATCGAGATTAAGTGTTTAAAATCCGGGAAAATCTTGAAAGTGAATGGAGAAAGACTTAAGCACTATCATGAAGAAATTGAAGTAGGTGAAGTGGAAACACTACACCTTATTGATCCCATTTTTGAAGATTAATGAGAATGCAACCTTGTCGAGCCATCGACGTTAAATAAACGGCAAAATTTTGTAAATATTCCTTCCCTTGCATTTATCATAGTTGCATATTTGATTTCCGCACTTTATTTTTTTTATTGCATATTTGCATGTTTAAATTAATTGCAGCAATTAATTATTGCATTATAATTTAATTCACTTGCAATTTCATTAACGTTTTTGGCATGTTAGAATGTTTTAATGTGTGTGTATTAGTGTATAGGATATCAACTCAAGGCATGTGTGAAGAAAGGAAGGAAGAAGCATGTGTAAAAGAATTGACTAAGATGAAAAATTGGAGAACAAAAAAATTGACTCCAGCAGCAAATTCGCACGGTGCAAATTTTCAGGTCCAATTTTTCGCACCGTGTGAAAAATACAGAGTACTACCATTTCAGTCGAAAAATCAGTCGAGCCTTTCATTGTTCTTCCCCAATTTTACAATCTTCAACCTCTTTCTTCATCCTAAACCCTAACCCACTCAAATTCACCCTTCAAATCCATTCCAAAACATCAATTTCAAGCATCAAACTTCAAAGATTCATCAACAAGCATCACAAAACATCAATTTCGAGCTGAAAAATTGCAGAAATTGCCCTATTTCAATCGACATAGGGTTTCGATTTGATCCAAGTGTGAATATTTTGGGTTTCAATTGGGTTAAGGGAGCTATTTGGAGCATTATTGTGCCTTAGTCATCATCCAACAACACTCACAAGGATCAAAGGGAGGTATAACACCTTATTCTTATTCTTGTCCATTCAAAGTTGACAAATTTCGAAATTTACCAAGTAAAAGTCGAAATTTGTTGTTAAATTGTTGTTGTTTGTAGCCCCTAACCATTTTCTAAACTTGTGAGGTGAATTTCCATTAACAAATAACTAGTTAGCACACTCCTCTAAGTAGTGCATACTAGGTGTTTGTTAAAATACCTCAACCAAATTTGTGCCCAACACTTGTGTTTTTTCTGAAAATTTTAGTAACATGGGAAAGAATAAAGCATCCGAGGCTTCCTCCTCAAAAGGGACTAAGGGAGCCTCGAGTTTCGATGATCGGGAGTACTCGGGGAAAGAGGGACTCCGTGACAAAGCTCTCCAAACTTAGAAAAAATTTGAGGCTTGGTCATCCGTCGTGGTGACCAAATTTCTAGATGATAATGTTCTTATGGAATTGGGAATGCTTCCAATGACCCGATTACTTCTTGAGAAAGTGGGTTTAGAGTCGTCTATTGGGAAACCCGCGGAAACCCAGAAAGGCATCACCTTTGAATTTCTTTCCTCCCTAGAGAAAGTGAAACTGGGGAGGGAAAAAAATCCGGGAATCAAATTCCGAGCATGTAAACTCACCCACACCATGACCTATGATCAACTGAGGGAGGCCCTTCACATCACCAAAGTACCCGAGCATGAACCTCTTGACAAACCAAAAATGAATGAGTTTTGGAATAACATCATGGGGGACGTAAGGCATGGGAGCTCAAAAAATACAAACCTTCCCCACCCCATTCTAAGGATTGTGAGTCGTCACATAAACACCAATTATTTAGTCATGACCGAGCCAACAAAAATGGGTTACTTACAATTGCAATGTCTATGGTCTATGACTTCGGAGGGGAGAGGGATTCCAGATTGGGTGGAGTTGTTTGTTAAAGGGTGTCTTGAGTTGCAAAAAGACCCTAAGGGCACAATTTTTATTGGGGGCATGATTGAGAAAATCGTGGCCAAGACGGGTGTACCATTTCCGGATAATGCTTGGACACTTGATGGTGAATATCTCATGGACTATAGGTATTTGGGGAAGGCGAATATGCTTGAGGTTGTGGAGGAAAGTGCCTCCTTGGTGATTTGGTGTATGGGTGGCCAAAGGCCACAACATTACATGTATTTACCCCGTCCCCCTACCTCACCCTTAGGTTGGGGAAGTGCCCAAAATTTCTACATGTCGCTCGACGATGAGTTTGCGGACTTGTGGGTTGATAGAGCCCACGTAGTTGAACCCGAGAAGGAAGGAGCGGGAGTTGGAGAGCAACCACAATTTGGAGGGGCCCTAACCTATGGTGCCTTGCCACATGGTGATGCCCCTCATGATGAGCCTATGCCAAATGTTGCTCATGAGCAACCTCACTTCAATCCACCACCCATGTCACAAGCACAACATCAACCACCCTTCATGGCCCCTCAATTCAACTACCAAGCTTTTCACTCTTGGCAATCGGATGTCACTAACCGGTTGACAAACCTCGAGTCCAACTACTCCCAATTCCAACTCATGGAAAATGCCCGGTGGGGAATCAATGAAAACCGCTACCATCATTACCAATAAGACATGGAAGAAGTGCGCTATGTACAAAACGCAACCTTTGACATGGTGGCGGAGATGAATGCTCAACACATGAGAAATTTTCCCACTCAATATCAAGGATATGATGAGAACAAAATGAATGAAACAAGTGCCGAAATGGCTAGGTTTAGAAGAAGAAGAGAATCAAGAAGAAGGGGAGGACCTCCGGGAAGTGGAGGTGCCTCAAGTTCACACTCTTGAGTGGTTATGGGTGTTCACCTTACACTTTGGGGACAAAACGAAAAATAAAGTGTGGGGTGGACATGAGTTGGTAACATCTTGTAATATATATTTTTTTTTTTTGAGGGTAACATCTTGTAATATATTGTAATATATTTCTTTTCATGCATTGTATTTCATTTCATCAAAAAAAAAAGAAGAAAAAAGAAGAAAAACCCGGCTAGGATGAAAACCCGAAAGGGCATCCTAGGCAAAAATGGGAAAGTGGCCGAGGTCGGAGTGAAAACCCGAAAGGGCACTCCGGGCAAAATGAAAAAAAAAAGAGTGTGAGCCACGAGAGTAAAGGTGAGGAAAATAGCTAAACCGAAAACCTGAAAGGGCGGTTTAGGCAAAATGAGAGAATTAGGAAAAATTGAAAAACTTTGTTGATTCTTTGAAGCTTTGAAATCTTGTCACATACATGAATACTTCCATATGGCGGTGGTGACATAAGTGGTGGAGCTCTAGAAGGCCGTAAGGGTAAGTTAGATGTGTATAAAGGCTAAGTGGGGGGGGTGTTTGGAGGCCAAATCTATGATTAGTGCTTGATACACTTGGTGCATGGTGTGATGTGTTGTGAGTATCGATAGGTGACTTGTGGTGACTTGTCGAATGATGTTGTTGGTATTGTCATTTGAGATTGTGTGGAAGTGTTTAGGAAGGATGTTGAGGTCGTCTATTTTATGAGCTAAGAGGTGTTGTAATGATTAGATGACCTTGTGTTTATTGGCATAGAGTGATAAGGGGGAGAAATAAGGAGAATGTATGAGGAATTGTGATGATATTTTGAAGGATGATTGGTGGACTAGGATCATTTTAGAAGAGGAATGATATAAGGAGGACAAGTGAGGGAAGAGAGACTTGCTATGGAGGTATTTGGGTCACTTACTTGCTATGTTGGAGCCTTGACGGAAAGTGACCATGTGTTTTAATGAGGGCGATATAAGAAGGGAGTGTGTGAGAAGTAAGGAGAATTGGGAGCATGCCCATGCATCTCTTTAGCCTAGCGGTGATGAGCTTTACTTTAGTTTGCTCGGGACGAGCAAAGCGCTAAGTGTGGGGTGTTTGATGAGCTCCCTTTTCTACCTACATTTTATTGCATTTGGAGCTCATTTAGTAGCATTTTGCAAAGGGTTTTGGGCATTTTTAATGCTTTTAATCCAATACCAAATGTTACTACATTCAACAAAGAAGTATCAATGAGGAATTGAAGGTAATTTGGAGCAAGAAAAGCAGCAAAGGAAGGCCAAGATCAAGCACCAAAGAGACCATGAAGAAGCCTTTCAAGAAGCAAGCAAAGAAAGAATTGAAGACGGAGATCAGCAAGGATTTCGCACGGTGCGAATTTCCTGCCCCAATATTTCGCACCGTGCGAATTTTCTGGGTTTACTTCCCTTTGTATTATGGGTTTCTCTAATCTTAAGCCCATGGATACTTAGTTGTATTAGACTATATATAGTGTGTTTTCCTCTAGGTTAAAACATCTTTTGCATTATTGAAGAATCAAAGTTGTAATCTTGGGAATTATCAAGTTAATTGCTTTTCTAGATCTATTATGGAGAACTAATCTCCTCTTCTTAATCCAACTCAAAGGTGTAATTTTTGGTTGTAAGACACTCTGATCTTTCCTTAATTTGTGTTATTGTTATTAATCTCTTGTGTTTATTGTATTGAATTTTGGAAACCTTGTTTGATTATAGTAATTAGTATGATTTTCTTGTTACTTAATCTTGCCAAGTTCCAAGTGTGATTTCCTTGTAATCCCATCTTGCAACAACTTGTCATTAGACTAATGAATGTGATTTCTTCTCACTAGTACAAAAATATTTATTTGCGACTCCAAAAAATGGGTCTTTTGCAGCGTTTTTGATGTAGCAGCAAATGAGGGGGCCACAAATAGTAAAGTTATTTGGGGCGTTTTTGAAACGCCGCAAATAAAAGTTTTATTTGCGGCGTTTTTTCCACGGGTTTTATTTGCGGCGTTTTTTTGGAAAAAACACCGCAAATAGCAAAAAAAAAAAAATTTATAGTAAATACTCAAAACAAAATGATTTTAATTTAATTCTCAAAAATATTCTTCCATAATACTTCGTACAATCTTAAATAATTTTAGTAAATATTCTAAATTCATACACCAAATAGAAATAAAACACAATACATCATTCCAAAAATAATACAAATGCAATCTAAAACTAAAAGAATTTAACTAAATACTCTATACGCCTAGGAGCAACACCATTTCAGCCAACCACATGCCTAGCACTCTGAAACCAAGGATCATATGTTAGAGGATTAAATCTGAAAATATTAGCTCCAACGAACAAAAAACAGAGCTCAGAATCACCCGAGGATAACATTCAAATCACCAGCGCGTACAATTAGGATATCACCCCACTCTTGAGATAACTTATAGGCCTTCTCCAGAAATTGACATATCTGGACATTTGATTGGAAGAATGTGTAATTGATCACCGTAACAAAGATGGGAAGGAATTGAATTATGATGTATGGCAGAACAAAGATGGGAGATAGTTGTCTATCACAAGCATGAATGTCAAGGGTTGGGACTAGACCATCCAAACAGCAACTTAACCATGCCAATCAAGTAAGGCACAATGCAGATACCATTCTAATAGGGTGAGCAGCAGAAACCCAAGTAAACTGATGGTGGATCCAAAAAAACAACTTGTCATGTCAAACCTGTCAGGGCAGCAGGATGATACTCCTGTCACTTTATTAATCGCCTATAAGTTACCTTTTGAATCAAAATAGAAACAGGTGCTTAAATTCTCTATGAATTTGAAAGGACTCAAAGTGTTAATATTGGGTAACATTGTTCACCAAAGTGTTGGACTTGACTATCATTAAAAACTTTTGGATATAGAATGAAAACATATGGTTTAGTACTTTAGTTACCGACCAGCATTTTAAGTAACAGTTAGTAACAGTTAGGTGATCAGGATAAAAGATTAAAGCCCATATACTGATATACCATCAAGGAGTAGAGTAATTTCTTCTCCCTTCTTGATTATCGTTCTATACCCGAACTTAAATTTTGCATGTCCAATTTAGATGAACCTGAACTACTAGCACAAGCTGATTTAAGAATTTATTTCTCTTTTGATCAGGAACATGCTTGTGGAGTACCTGCATTGGCAAAAACAAGAGTCAAAGAAGTTAGCAAACAATTACAGAAAAATAAGCTAAAATCATCCAAGACACAATCAAGGTTCAGAAGAAATCCTCATGCAGTAAGTAAAGTAAACAGGTACTCTGTATATGCTAATTAATCAAAAGTCAAATTTGGATATATGCGTGACCATGTTTTCAACTTTGATCCGTGAGCTAATTAAGTCAATAGCTTCATAATGCAAGCAGGATTACTTCATAATATTACAACTCTTCTACAAGTTACCATAAGCCATAAGGAGGCCGTCAAAAAATGGTCGTAGACTAAAAAATATGTTCGGGAATCCTTTGTGAGCAGGTAGCTTTCTCATTCTTCCTTTAATAAATCCAAATAAGAAGTGCTTATACCTCAATAATGCTTTGAACTTAACCGATTACTCTCTTCTTTTGTTAGCTAAACAGGCCAGGTAACCACATTGTGACAAACATGAAACAGGCCAAGTTACCATAATGAAGGCAGTACAAAAAATGTAATTCTTCCTTTAATAAATATTCCATACTTCTGACTTTACACAATCGGCACACATAATCCTCGGACAGATTACTCACAGGAACAAGAACAGTGAGAGTCAAAGAATTGTTACAATCTATTCGGAGAATAAGCAACAATATGTTTCTCCGAAACTACACTATGTCACTACCTCTAGGCAAAACGGAAGGGTACACCTTAAATACTGAAATATTAATCACCTTGATTTCATTGTATCCCAAATGTTCACCAAACCCACCGGCAACAAGCACAAATGCAACATTTTTCGCTTCTTTGACCCCATGTCTCCTCATACTTGATGAATCTTTCGTCAGCAAAAGTCGTATTTTCGCCTGTAGGAACCTATATGAAAAATTGATAAGAGTTAAAAAGCCATAAATTTCCATTATGAGGTCAAATGAGAAGTGGGCAACATAACTCATTCTTGCTAGGGTCCTGAATCAAAAAAATATACAAACTTTGTTGGTTCCAAACACACATTAAAAAATCACATTTTACATAAAGAACGTGATAAAGAATTAAAGATGACATATAATCAAAATAATGAGTAGCACTTACAAGTATAAGTTTTATGTACGCACTCCCTCCTTGCTATTCTGCTTCTCATCGACTCATCCATATCTTAAAGCATTGCATCAACAACTTTCCTGTACACCAACCTTTTAGAGTGCAGGTTTATAAACAAACCATTCAATCTTTGCACCAAGACTTTATCAACACACATAATTTATGTTCCCAACATACCCATTTGATAACATACACAGAAAAGGAGAGATAAAGTGGAGTTACAAACAAAACGGCATAAAATCTATAACCAGTATATAACTCGAAACAAGCAGGAGAAGACGGACATATATGCTATAACACAGCAGAAGCTTCCTAACTCATACATAAAGAGAAAATCAAGTCACCTTGTTCAACTAAAAAATCAATACTTTGCAGAAATAATGCAAAAAAAAGTCCCAAAGTGTGAATAATTGTGCATATTACACTATCATGCTATTACAAGTAAATGGAATTTGAATCTAAACCCCTAAATCGGTTAACCCTAATTATAAACTTTAATCAATTTAAGCCTCTTACTACAAACACACCAAATCTTATGCTATATTTATTATTATATAGCAGAAGAATGCAACTAAATCCGAATAAATCAAATTAACCATGAACCCTAATTGATGAAAATGAAATAAGTGAAAAAATATGAGTACCTATTAAGAGGCATAAGATACTGGAAGAAGGTGCAACCGACAGGAAGCCGTAGTGGTAGCTGAGGTGCGGCGAGGTAAGTGGTAGAATGCTAGAATCCACGAGGGAGAAGGAAGGAGAGAGAGAGAGAGAGAGAGAGAGACGCGATATAAATTGAATAACGGGGTAGGCTTTTGGACTGTTTCACTATTTGAGGGCGGAGATGTGATTTCTATATGCGGCGTTTAATATAAAAACGCCTCAAATGACAATATTTAATTTTTAATTTTTAAATATAAAATTAAAACATTATAAATGAGACCACTATTTTCCTATTAATTACTCCCTTCCATCCAAATCAAAGGTAACACTTACCTTATTCGGACCATCCAAACCAAACTACCCATTCCTTTTTTAGTAAAAAACATTACTAAAAAACCCTCACATATCCTTATTATTTACATATAATGCCATTATGTTTGTGGTCCTCTTTCAATTAAAGTGCAAGTGGGCCTACTATATTTCCAATATTACCCTTACTTTTTCCATTTTTTCTTAAAACAAGTGCCCTCTCCCATGTTACCTTTGGTTTGGATGGGAGGGAGTATATTTTTTTGTGGGTCTATTTAAGCAAGTAGTTTCATGGAGCTACTAGCTCAATTTTTTTTTGAGCAAAGCTAATCTATTTGGATTACTCCAATGGTTGAGCTACTAGTTTGCAATTTCTTAAAATTGCAAGCTAGTCCTTTTTCTTAACCATTGGAGATGCTCTTAGATTACATTGCTTCATCTTCTTGTTATCTACCCTATGTGTGTGATTTCCACTAGAGAAACTAATAAGTTGGGTTAATTGCTAAGTGTTATTTCCTTGTGGTTGACTTCTAATTAAGGGAATTTGGAGAATTAATCTCATTAATAGGGCAATAACATTAGTTAGAAGGATTGATTGAGTGGTTTTATCAACTAAAGTGTCTCACTTTATTAAGTTGGGTTAAGTCTTCCTTAAACTTGATAAATTTTCATCTTAAAACTTGTTTGATTGATTACTTGCTACTCACTCTTAGACTCCGTTTGGCACGACATTTCAGGTAGCTTATTTGACCAAATTAGCTTATTTGACCAAAATTTCAGGTACCTGATTTTTTTGCAAATGTTTGGCAAATAGCTTATTTGGTCAAATAAGGTACCTGAAATGAAATGCTACCTCAGGTAGCATTTGAGAAATCAGGTATCTGAAATGACTTATTTTCCATTTTGTACCCCTTTATTCTATAATATTAAATAATTTTCATATCCTTTTACGTCATTTTACCAAAATCAGTTACCTTTTCAGCTAGTGTGCCAAACAAATTTTTATATAATCAGTTACCTTATCAGTTCCTAATTTCCAGCTACCTTATCAGTTAGCTTTTCAGGTTTCAGTTAGGTTTTCAGTTTTCAGCTACCTTTTCAAGTTTCAGCTACCTTTTCAGGTAGTTTTGCCAAACAGAGCCTTATTTGAATGTTGTTTTGCTTTTGTTACTTTTGAAAATCAAACCACCCCCCCCCCCTCCCCCTCTTTTATTTACCTACTTGTTTGTTGATTACTTTACAGTTGCTCTTATAATATAATTGAAAACCAAAGCAAAACCCCCTTTCTCTTGGGTACGATCCCATTGCTTGTTACTTTACTAGTTTATAATTAGTATTAATTAGTACGTATTGTGGTATATAAATTGTTAATTTGACCATCTTTTATAACGACGTTTTAGGCGTGTTAATGTGTCAAATGAAGAGATAGCGAGACACAGGCATGGAAATGGAATTGGTTTGTAAACTACACTTTGGAGTTTACTCAATTCATTCAACTTTGAAAGTGAGGGACCTTTTTACAAGTTGCCAAATAATGGGAGTGAAGGTCCACCGACCACACTAAAGTATCTGTGTTGTAAAATAGGTCATCGTGAATTCGTAATAATATTTTCATAGGAAATGTGTGAATACTAGTAACTCTAGCTATAAAGGAAACTAGGTAATATCCCGCGCTTCGTACGGCCTGTTTTAAAATTTTATTATTATAATTGAAGAAAAATAATATAATTCATATATAACCTTTCATATTGTTACTTATAAATAAAAATAAATTAAATTTTCTCAAATTAAATTTTTTAGGTTTAATTTCAATGTTTATAATATAAAAATACATATAATTTTAATTAAAACTAATAAGTGATAATTAATTATGCATGATCAACATTTTATAAATAAATTTATGACTGATCAAATATCATATTAATTAAAATAAAACTTATTCAAATAATGCAACAATTAACATTAAGTTCTCAAATTATATCATTTCACGATACATTAAGCTCCAAATCAATTAATATTTGTTTAAAATGATGTGAATATAATTTTAGGTAATTTTTAATTTTTTATGTATAACGTATGATATTTATGTATCAAACATATAGGATCCAAACTCAACTTATTCAAATGATTTGATTGTATCTTGCATGTGCTACCTGTCAAACATATCTATAAGAAATTTGTACCTTTTGTTTTTTTAAACAACTATATATAATGATGTTTAAGACTTTACTGTAAAGAAAAAAGGTTGAACTTTTCTCAAATATTATTTGTTGAGGTTTAACTTCAAAGTATTTAAAAGACAACAAATAAAATATTTAACTAAAAGTAATATTTAGTTAGTTATAATCAATATTTTATACTTGACGTATATACATATTTAATTGAAGATATTAAAGAAAAATGTAACGTATTTTCTACTATGTCGTTTATAATACTATATTACTTGATAATCATTACTTTTGTTTTGATTATTCAAATGTACTCGTGATCGCTGTGTACATACATACTTGTACACATACTCGTTTTCACACTATTTAATCCTATCAAAGTCTCATATGTATTTTAATTTCTCGCAATATAATCTTTTTCATTCCACACTATAAAAACTTTCTTGCGAAAGTAGTAATTAAGTCTCTTAACTTTATTTAATTGTGAATTTAGGCCCCATAAGTTTCATTTGAAACAATCAAGTCCCTCGAGTTTCACCAAAAGTGAAATTCAACCCCATTTTCTAATTTTTCACCAAATTCTTATATTAAAATAATTGTATATTATTAGTATTAAACAATTTAGTAAATACTAAAAATTACTAATCACAACTTTACAAATTTCTACATAATTTATTAATCAATGAAGAACGCTTTTACATACATATTTAGTAAGTTGTTTATAATTTATATACTATTGACACATATATAATAAATTGTCAATATACTATAAAATTAAAAAAAACAATTCTCGGTATTTAGCATAAAATGAAAGTTCTAATTATAAAACAAAATATTTTATATTTGATAAATTGTATTAAAAGTGATTTTAATATAAGAATTTGGTGAAATTTTAAAACATGGGGTTGAATTTCACTTTTTGTGAGACTTATGGGGCTTGATTGCTCTAAATAAAACTTATGAGGCCTAATTTCACAATTGAACAAAGTTAAGAGGCTTAATTACCACTTTCGCAAAAACCTATCTCTTATAATTTTCTTTAAGTTCTGTTTTAACAAATACAATAACTCTTCCAAATATGTTTTTTCTTAATTTATTTAATGGTCTAAGTTTTATCACTTTCTCAAAATATTTTTTTTTTCGTAAATTTAAATCATTGTGAAACACTCACTTTAATCATCTCTAAATATCAAAATATTTCAATAAATATAATGAAAATTATACTCAATTGAAAATATTTTTTGCAATGAACGTAATTATTTACATTTTAAAATTTCTATCAAGATAATTTTTTAATAAATTTAGGATCAAATCATCGTAATTGTTCTACGTAATTTTATAATACTTTTATTAAACTCTAATTAATACTTTGCTGAGATTTATGTAGTATTTATTATGTTTATATTAATGTTCAACTGTAATTAATACGTGTATTTAATGTTTGGTTGACACGTGTCGCATCCACAGTGCTTCAACCCAGTTTTATATATATACTAGGTAGTATCCCGCGCTTCGCGCGACCTGTTTTAAAATTTAATTATTATAATTGAAGAAAAATAACATAATTTATATATGACCTTTAATATTTTTACTTATAAATAAAAATAAATTAAATTTTCTCAAATTAATTTTTTATAGGTTTATTTTCAATATTTTAAAATAAAATACATACAATTAAAATTAAAATTAATAAGTGATAATTAATTATGTTGATCAAAGTTTTATAAATTATTTTGTGACTGATCAAATATCATATTAATTAAAATAAAATTTATTCAAATAATTCAACAATCAACATTAAGTTTTCAAATTATATCATTTGACAATATGTTAGGTTCCAAATTAATTAATTTTTGTTCAAAATGATTTGAATATAATTTTATGTAATTTTTAATTCTTTTATTCTATAACGTGTGATATTTATGTATTAACATATAGAGTTCAAACTCAACTATTCAAATGTTTTGATTGTGTTTTGCATCTGTTATGTGTCAAACATTGATACCGTCGTAGAGTATCAAAAATAAAATTTATAATCCAAACTACTACTATAGATAGTGGCAGTCAAGGTCGAACCACAAGGGGGCAAGCAATTTAAAGTTGTCTAATTTAAGTCTAAAGTAACAGTTTTTTTTTTGGGGGGGGGGGGGGGGGGGGGTTGATTTGAATGATTCTATAACCAAAGGCAATAAAATTAAAACTAAACTAAAGCAAATAAATGAGCAATTAAAGGAAATAGATGAAATCAAATATTAAAAGGATGCTAAGATGGTCGGTTCACTGTAGTTTCGACGGCAGTATCCTAGGTAAGTCCGAAATAATCACGTAAGACGGGAAAATAAGAAGTCCTCTCGGTCCATTCTTAACAGGTAGCATCTTTCGATCTAGCTACGGGTCCCTAAGTATCACTAGTATTGGCTCTCGCCCTGAAAAGTGATTCTTAAAAGCCTAAATTCTACCTATCTTTCGATCTCGGTATAATTTAGTCGTTTCAATTGGTAGTCTAATTCCCTCCCCTATCTTTCGATCTAATGGGTCGGTCAATTACTAAGTATTCAACTAGTCGCGTGCACTCGATTTGTCAAATTAAGCAATTTAATCAATAAAACGGAGCAGATCTTACGTGAGCCGGTTGATCGACCAACGGGCTTAGTCGATCGACCAAGACCCGAATCAGGTTTACGAATTCTACGCCGCCTACACTACAGGTCCCCTACATCTTAGTACGAAGGGTTTAGCTACTCATGATAAAATTTATAACAACAACGAAATTGGATGCATGATTAAATAAACTAAGCAAATAAGATGCATAAACGAAATAAGGCTTTGGGAAACTACTCTATGCAATACTAATCTATGAATGAATAAAAGCAAACGGAAATTAAGGAATCAGAATTACTGAATGAAAGCAGGAAGAAGTATCCGGAAGCACGAACTTAATTAACGAAAATAAAGCTAATTATATTGAATGTTTATTAATAAAACTTGGTATTGAATCCTAAAAATTCGACGCCTCTTCTGAAAACAAAGGGTTCACGTTATATAGGAGTATAGCGTGACTCTTATTCTAAAAAACCTAATTGCAATTGGGCTTCTAACTCTCGTGTAAAATTGCATCAGAGTCGATGTGTGGTCGATCGACCACTAGGACCAGTCGATCGACCAAGCTTCGCTGAACAGTAGCTTCTGATCTGATTTAAGAATCGTGCTCTGGTCGATCGACTAAGGGCACCAGTCGATCGACTTCTTCAACAGGTACTTTGGTCCAAAAGCCTCGTAAATTTGTCTTTCAAGCCTCGATACGCGCACCAAGTTCATCTCTCCAGTCACTACTTCATGTTAAATCCTATGCCAAGCACTCGGGGACGGATTCGGCTCGATTTCCGCTGAATTCTTCACATTTCTGCAATATTACACAAAAACACGAAAGTAGACGGAAAAAGGGAATATAGTAGAGTAAACTACACATCTTAGCTCTGAAATGCGTGTAAAAGAGGGTGTAAAACATCATATTTTAGACACGCATCAAACTTCCCCAAACCAAACCCTTGCTTGTCCCCAAGCGAGAACTAGACTCGATCCTAAAACCTAATGGAACGCGTTCATTCTCAGAGCTAAATGTAAACTGCAAAGCCTAAACCAGTTTAATGCTAAAAATCAACAATAAATTAGTAATATGAATCATGCAAACGAGTTATGTAGTCGTTAAAAACTGCTGAACCGTCAACTATAGAGATTTATCATTATGGACTCTCACGGGTCGCTCAAATTACTCAACAAATACAAGTGAATATATGTAAAGATAGAAAGAAGTAATTTTGTAAAGACTCTCACCTAACTACGACCTATAAAAAATGCCTGCAGTCTAATATGAAAATAATCTCTACAACCGTACATATGCATTCCAACCATTAAAGACCATGACACATGCCGAGGTAAATTTGGATATGTGAGGCTATGGGTAAGAAGGGGCTAAGACGAATTTGGTAAAAACAGAGTTATCAGCCAAGCTAGTAACTAAGGGAACCAAATTAATAAATCATTCCAACTTCTTGCTCAAGATTAAACGATAAAGCGGTGCTAAATATCAAGCACTAATCTCACATTCTCCATACAAACTTAATTCCCCAAATAATATTAATCGCAACATGGGAATATAAAATCACCAACTAATGAAGCTTCAATCATGTGATTTTTCTCTTTTTTTTTTCTTTTCTTTCTCTCATTCTTTTTTCTTTTTTTTTCATTCTCATCTTTCTTTCAACTTTTCCTTTCTCATCTTTCCAACATCATCTCAATAAGAGCATATGTAACCAAAAATGAAGTAACAATCCCAAAAACCAAAACTACTAGCTTGGCAAGGGCAGGCTAAATGTAGGATGTAGTTAACAGGACAAAAAGGCTATTTCTGGCAGTGTGAGGCTTATGGGAAAAATGAATAAAGGGGTGTCCTCTTCCACATGTGTCAACCAACCACAAACCCGAATGCATACAGGTATTAAGCAGACTAAGTTCATATTTATGCATATTGATATAACATGTCTCATAAGGAGTACTACTCACATCCCTAAATAAACCGATCATGGATTCACCAGTTATATGGCTCTAAAACTCAGAATATAATGTAGTTTGCCAAAAATTTAAGTCAAGTCTCAAGATTCAGCGAATAAATTAACGAAAACTCGTAGATATGCATATGTGATTCTACTAATAACATGTCAATTAATCACGGCTTAGGCGTAAACAGATGAAAATGCAATGTCATCATTGAAATACTACCGTTCCGACTCGACCTACATGCTAAAATAAACGTGCAATTTTTTGAATTTTTGAAATTTTTCAATTTTTTTGGATTTTCTGTATATATGAGGAAAATAAACAACAATGCAAGACAAAAATGTAAACGTGAATGCAAAACAGAATGAATGCAACGCAAAACCCTTCTCCAAACCAAATCACACAATGCCCTCATTGTGTGAAATCATAGTATAAAGAAGCGAAAGGAAATGGGGAGTTGCGATAACTAACTAAACAAGACATGAAGTTAAACTCGGAAACTCACAAGACTTTAAGCGCGCAAAAGGGAAATCTCCCCAAACCAGCATGATCTAGGAGGTTTCAGTAGCCAGCAATGCTACCATAAGTACCTGAAAGGACAGAAAATACCGTGCATTATCCGAGAAAACAAAGTTGAAGCGATAATTATGTGCAAAGAATTAAGCTGAAGAAAGCGATAGATGAATGAAAAGGAAAGAAAATAAGAAGAAAACTCCCTTTCGTGCTCCGCAAAATGACCAAACACAGTAGGGGAATGATCGAAAACAGGTACAGCAGCGGGAAGCGGTCGATCGACCACACAGGCCAGTCGATCGACTGATATACCTGACGAGGACAGTGCTTTCTTCGAATTAACTCAAATAGCGTGAGTCAATATGGTCTAACAACCTGCAAATGCACATAATACAGCGCCCAAAATTGCGCTAAACCCAAATGTAAAGTCTATAGCCTAAATAAATCCTAAGCAAACCAAATTAAAGTGAAGTCTCGCGCACACCAAAAAACAGTAAATAGTCTAAAACGGAATAAATAGTAAATAAATTGTTTTAAAAGAATTTGATCAACTAATAGTTGATCAAGAATGGCCATGGAATGGCCCACTTGCTCGACTTCTGGCTACAAGAAGTAGCCTCTACAGTGCTCATCCTCTCAGCTGCACTCCTAACAACTCCAGTATCCGCAGAACTCAACGGATCAACATCTCTAACATCTTCCCAATCACGGACCTCGTTTGGCTCATCAAATCCAAATCGGACTCCGTCACTTTGACTGGCTCCTCATCCGGCTCGTCATCAGTTGCATAGCTCAGACACCCTAGACCGCCTCTCTGCACAATGGGCTCTCTCACAACTGGAGCAACATGCGGCTCTAAATTCCCCAAACCAGCTCTTGCAATAGTCAAAATAGAAGGATCTTCCTCCAATTTGCTCCCAATCTGGGGTGGAAGTGTTATAGCAGAATTAGGCATAGGGGCAGGCATATCAGGCAACACAACATAAGATTTAACAATATTGCAAGTTAATGGGTACATAACATCCTTCTTCTTATAGGTTTGGGCAAAAACAATGGATTGTTTTCCTACCTTAAAGGTCAATGTCCCTGAGCCAACATCTATAACTGCACCAGCAGTGTGCAGAAATGGTCTACCCAAAATGATCGGAATGTGAGCATCCTCGGGTATATCTAGCACAATGAAGTCAACTGGGAAAAAGAACTTTCCTATTTGCACAGGAATGTTCTCTAAGACTCCTATAGGCTGGACCGCAGAACGATCAGCCATCTGTACTGTCATGTTTGTAATTGCAAACCTAGTCAATTTCAATTTCTTAGCAAGACTCAAAGGCGTAACACTAATACTGGTCCCTAGGTCACACAATGCCTTCTCAATAGAAAAGGTGTTAATATTACATGGGACTGAAAAACTACCTAGGTCTTCTAGCTTATGAGGTGCAGTATGAGTCAAATAGGAAGATGACTCCTCAGTTAGTGCGACAGATTGCACAGTATCAAGTGACTTCTTTTTGAACAACAGCTGTTTCATAAATTTCATATAGGCAGGCACTTGATCAACTAATTCTAGGAAAGGAACTTGCACATTTAAACTACGAATAACATTTTAAAACTTGTTAAACGATACATGTTCCTTTGTCGGCACCAATCTCTCTGGATAAGGGGCTGTAAGAAGCAACTTAGCCCTCTCCTCTAGGTCTCTTATACCGGCATAAGTGGACTTAGGCTGAAAATCCACTACTTTGTCCTTGTTGTAGCTCGAACCTTCTCCAGACCGTCTCAGGAATGAACCATTAACCGTCGTAGGGTCATACTTTGGAACCGGAACTGACCCATCAGCATTTGGATCTTGCCTCGATAATTTCGGAGTCGTCGTTCCCCGAAATAAGTAGTCCCTCAAGTTATCGGCATTTGAGGACGAAAAGGTTCACGATCAGACGTATCTTCAGTCGATCGACCATGTAGGTCAGTCGATCGATCAAGCTTCCGCAGACCGAAATTTCATCACATTACCCGAGCTGGTCGATCGACCAGGTGTGTCAGTCGATCGACTGATGTACCTGCTGATCGTCTTTTTCTTGCTACTGTTCATTCCAACCTTTTTCTTACTCAGTTCTGCCTCATCTTTTTCAGTAACATCTTCGACCATAGTGGGCCCATCAAGGGTAGACCCACTCCTCAAAGTTATCACATTTTGAGTCTATTTTTGATCCGACTGCGACGGTAATTGCCCCGGAGCTCTAGTTGCACTTTTGCTTGCCAATTGGGCAATTTGGCTTTCCAACATTTTTGTAGAAGTCTCTCTAGCTAGAGACTCCTTTTGCAGCAAACCCGACAAATTATGAACCATGTTTTTCAATTCAGAAATATCAGAACCTTGAAATTGCTGCTGCTGAGGCACATAGGGAGGCTTTTGATACTGATGATGCTTGTGAGGGGGTACATAGTTTTGCTGCTGCTGCGGTGGTGGACCCGGATTAAGGACATTCTTGTTAGTCCACCTCAAATTGGGGTGGACATTAGAGGGATCGGGATAAGTACCAGTCTGCGTAAAGTGTTGAAAGGCAGTACATGTTTCATTCGAACTATTACAAAACTCCGAAACATGTCCCTCTCCTCCACATTTTTTGCATGTAAAGGGACCGTCTGAAACTGCATTAACTTTATATATCCCACCTTTTTGGGATCCCCCAAAATCTAGCTTGTCGAATCTCGCAGTAAGGGCCTCTATTGCAGTTGTAGTAGGAGATTCAGCTGCTCTTCTCTGATTTCCTCTAGAATTCCCATGCTCAGCTTTATGAGTGGCCATATCTTCAATAATCTTCCACCCCTTAGTCTCTCCACTATTCTCCTGGAATCTGCCATTAGCTGCAGCATCCAAGATAGCCCTCTGATCATCATAAAGCCCATTATAGAATTGATTACACAGGAACCATTGCTCGAACCCATGGTGCGGAATAGATCGCATCAGTCTCTTGAAACGGACCTATGCCTCATGAAAATCTTCATCAGAACCCTGTTTAAAGCTTGTGATCTGAGCTCTAATCGCATTGGTCTTCGATGCAGAGAAGTATTTTTTATAAAATGCTAGGGCCAGCAAATTCCAATCAATAATCCCATTAGCAGCTCGATCCAGATCTCGGTACCACTCCCTAGCAGCATCACGGAGCGAGAATATGAACATCGTCTCTTTTATCTGGTCCTGGGTCACACCTTTGGTGGGGGTATGGAACAACGATGTCAATGAATATCTCCATATGCTTAGCTGCATCTTCATTTGCAGCTCCCCAAATTGGTTTCTCTCAACCAAGTTAATGTAGGACGGTTTCGCTCAATTTTCTATCCGTCCCACCGGCAACGCGAATCCCTTATAGAGATTCTCGGCTTTTGGCTCGGGTAGTGATCGGCTATACTTGCTTCTTTAGCCATATCTGGAGATGTAACGATCTCACCAAGAAGTAGAAATAGGAGACGAAGGTGGATGCTCCTCAAATAACTCGTTCTCGTAATAACTGGACAGAGTACTCAGCTCTTCCTCTGTCGGCAATACTCTAGATGATCGTCTCAACTCACGCAAAGTCTTCTCGATCTCAGGATCTAACGGTCGTAATTCACCGCCCTGTGACCTGCGCATAAGAGGAAACTACAAGTAGAATATGAGAACAGTTTAAGGAACAGGTGTCCCTTAAACCAAGAAAAAGACTAAAATAAAAACAACTAAAAATTAAACAATTGCCTCCCCGACAACGGCGCCAAAATTTGATACCGTCGTAGAGTATCAAAAATAAAATTTATAATCCAAACTACTACTATAGATAGTGGCAGTCAGGGTCGAACCACAAGGAGGCAAGCAATTTAAAGTTGTCTAATTTAAGTCTAAAGTAACAGTTTTTTTTGGGGGGTTTGATTTGAATGATCCTATAACTAAAGGCAATAAAATTAAAACTAAACTAAAGCAAATAAATGAGCAATTAAAGGAAATAGATGAAATCAAATATTAAAAGGATGCTAAGATGGTCGGTTCACTGTAGTTTCGACGACAGTATCCTAGGTAAGTCCGAAATAATCACGTAAGACGGGAAAATAAGAAGTCCTCTCGGTCCATTCTTAACAGGTAGCATCTTTCGATCTAGCTACGGGTCCCTAAGTATCACTAGTACTGACTCTCGCCCTGAAAAGTGATTCTTAAAAGCCTAAATTCTACCTATCTTTCGATCTTGGTATAATTTAGTCGTTTCAATTGGTAGTCTAATTCCCTCCCCTATCTTTCGATCTAATGGGTCGGTCAATTACTAAGTATTCAACTAGTCGCGTGCACTCGATTTGTCAAATTAAGCAATTTAATCAATTAAAACGGAGCAGATCTTACGTGAGCCGGTCGATCGACCAACGGGCTCAGTCGATCGACCAAGACCCGAATCAGGTTTACGAATTCTACGCCGCCTACACTACAAGTCCCCTACATCTTAGCATGAAGGGTTTAGCTACTCATGATAAAATTTATAACAACAACGAAATTAACAATTAACGAAATTGGATGCATGATTAAATAAACTAAGCAAATAAGATGCATAAATGAAATAAGGCTTTGGGAAACTACTCTATGCAATACTAATCTATGAATGAATAAAAGCAAACTAAAATTAAGGAATCAGAATTACCGAATGAAAGCAGGAAGAAGTATCCGGAAGCACGAACTTTATTAAAGAAAATAAAGCTAACTGTATTGAATGTTTATTAATAAAACTTGGTATTGAATCCTAAAAATTCGACGCCTCTTCTGAAAACAAAGGGTTCACGTTATATAGGAGTATAGCATGACTCTTATTCTAAAAAACCTAATTGCAATTGGGCTTCTAACTCTCGTGTAAAATTGCATCAGAGTCGCTGTGTGGTCGATCGACCACTAGGACCAGTCGATCGACCAAGCTTCGCTGAATAGTAGCTTCTGATCTGATTTAAGAATCGTGCTCTGGTCGATCGACTAAGGGCACCAGTCGATCGACTGCTTCAACAGGTACTTTGCTCCAAAAGCCTCGTAAATTTGTCTTTCAGGCCTCGATACGCGCACCAAGTTCATCTCTCGAGTCACTACTTCATGTCAAATCCTATGCCAAGCACTCGGGGACGGATTCGGCTCGATTTCCGCTGAATTCTTCACATTTCTACAATATTACACAAAACACGAAAGTAGACGGAAAAAGGGAATATAGTAGAATAAACTACACATCTTAGCTCTGAAATGCGTGTAAAAGAGGGTGTAAAACATCATATTTTAGATACGCATCAAACATATCTATAAAAATTACACCTTTTGTATTTTTAACAACTATATATAAATGATGTTTAAGAGTTAACTGTAAATAAAATAGGTTAAAGTTGCTCAAATAATATTTTTTTGAAAATTAACTTCTAAGTATTTAAAATATAACATATAAAATATTTAACTAAAAGTAATATTTAGCTAGACATAATCAATATTTATATTTGACGTATACGTATTTTAATTAAAGATATTAAAGGAAAATGTAACGTTTTTTTTCTACTTTTTGATGTCTTTTATAATACTATATTATTTAATAATCATTACTTTTGTTTTGATTATTCAAATGCATTCGAGATCACTGTGTACATACATACTCATACACATACTCGCTATCATATTATTTAAACCTATCAAAATCACATATCTATTCAATTTCTAGCAATATAATTTTTTTCATTCCCACATAAAAATTTATCTCTAAGTAGTTTCTTTAAGTTATGTTTTTAAGAAATACAATGACTCTTCCAAATATATTTTTCTTATGATTTAATGGTCTAAGTTTTATACCTTTCTAAAAATGTCTTTTTACGTAAACATAAAATATTATGAGACACTCACTTTAATCATCTCTATAAATCAAAAGTTTTCAATAAATATAATGAAAATTATACTCAATTTGAAGCATTTTTCGCAATAAACGTAATTATTTACATTTTAGAATTTTTATCAAAATATTTTTTTAATAAATTTAGAATCAAATCACCGTAATTATTTAATGTAATTATATAATAAAATTTATTAAGTTATAATTAATATTTTGCTGAGATTTATACAACATTTATTATGTTTATATTTAGTGTTCAGCTGTAATTAATACTTGTATTTAAAATTGGGTTGACACGTGGCGCATCCACAACGATTCAACTCAGTTATATATATATATATATATATATATATATATATAAGATATAAGATATAAGATACATGTCAGCAAAAAAATATCTTGGGCTTATATTTTTTTCTTGATGAGGATATTTCTATGCATGTATTGCCCGCATTGTGAAGCCTTAAGACAATGCTACGAGAGAAAATTCTAGAGAAATAAAATCCTCTCTAATAAACCGCCTCTTTCCTTTTCCTTCCTCTTGAAGAAACCCCTTCCTTGCCTCCATCCTCGCCGTCCCTACCACCCCTGACCCCCTCCGACTCCACCGGAGATTCGGCCGTTCCTTGGCCGGTCTCTGGTGGTCCAGATGTTTGATCATGGTTTCTTTTTTTTGCCTTTTAAGCCGCAGGTCTTGTCCGTCTCCGTCAATTCGCTGTATGTTCTTTCTTTGTAATTCGTCGGAGGCGTTTTTATTTGGGTTCATCGTAGATGTTTACGCCGCTGCTCTTCTTATTGTCGGATTTGTAGAACCTTTTCTCAGTTTCATAGGTTTGATCGTCCTGCCTTCTTCTTTTAATTGACTTTAAATCAAGCGGCGGTTGTCTTTTCATAGCTCCTTAATTATGATTTGCTCAATCCTTGACATCAACTCACCTCAATATCGAATTTCTTTGGCTGTGTCTAGGTCTTAATCCGATCTTAATTGTCTTCACTTCTCATTTGGTTTGTGTTGCTGCTCTTATTGAGTTTATGTCATGCTTTCTTTTTGACGGAGTTGGTTTTTAATTTATTGAATGTTTCACAAATGGTTTGCGACTTTTGGCGATCTTCATTTTCGCCTGGTTTTTGGTGGTGGCTTATCGGTCTTTGTCTTTCTGTGATTCAGCATTTATTTGGAGGTGGTGTTTTGGGCCTGGTATTGGCGGCGAATAGGTTGGGGACAAAGGGTTTCTTCCGCGCTTTTTCTCTGTTTCAGCACCCTTAACCTTACTCCTTTTCTTTATCCTTAGTTTTTACTTTCTTCGCTCCTTTGTTTGCTTATGGCGTATCAAATTATTTTACTCGGTCTCGAAGACATGTTTCGTGGGGATGCTTTTCCTGAGATGGATGAACTCATTCGTCAAGCTATTATGGAATGTGGGGATCCGTCGCTTCTAAGTGTTGGCATCCTCAAAGATAAGGGTAACACGTTTTTTAAAATGGGCATCATACCACTGGCCTTCTTTCACTACAAAATTGCTCTTAAGTTTCTCTTGCTTATGGGTACCCCAGCTATTTATGACGAATCTTCTGTCACTACTCTTGCCCTCTCTATCTTCCTAAATTTGGCAGCTTGTGATTTGAAAACCCCTGACTATGAACAAGTTTGCTGGTATTGCTCTTTGATATTGTTGGTTGATCCTTCAAACGTTAAAGCACTCTACCGAAGGGGATTAGCTTTTAAGCATTTGAATTTCCTTCCAAAGGCCATTGCTGATTTTGAATGTGCCCTTAAACTTAGTCCTCATAACAAGGATGTCTCCCGAGAGCTGCAAACTGTGCTCGACCTTTTAGCAATTAACTCTAATGGAAAAAGAAAATCTTCTCAGTCTGATCCTCTTGGAATCGAAAGGAAAGGGAAAAGCCTTTGTTGTCTCCGACTTCTTTCGATGCTAGTATCCCGGCCTGTTTACCTGAGGTACCTATGGATTCCGAGAGCAGCTCCGTCAGTTTACCCGATGTACCTATGGATTCCGAGCGTGGTTCTGTGTCTTGCAAGATTGTGAATGAGCTTGCACCTGACCCCGTCTCCTCAGCCTCCTTAAATTCATCTCAACTCAAATTTACCAACAAGACAAAGCCGCATAATAAACTAAATATCTCATCTCAAGACTATGAAAGTTTAATGCAAGGAAAAAAGTTAGAGTTCTTTCACCCAAGATCCATGTCTACCATGAGGGTCCGTCCCCTCATCTCAAAAACCATCCAGACGGGAACTCCCCTGGAAAATTTTACAGGGACAGCAGAAGTTCCCAATGCCTCTCCTATGTCGGAGAGCCTTCATACAAGCTTTGAGGATAAGCTGGCTGAAAGTGAATGTGTTGAGTTGGTTCAGGAAGATGTCATTTTCCAAGTGGCTAAGAAGACACGGGTATCTACTGCTTTCTCTCTTGTTAGTAACGTATCATTGACAATGTTTAAATTTGGAGCGGTAGCAGGTGAGTTAGGCAACAAAGGGAGACGTAATGAAGGCCGTCCACAGCGTAAAAGTCGACAAGGTCAATGTCGACAAGGTTCAGTTTTTACTACTTCGAGGAAACGATCTTTGGTTTCGATCAACGTGTCAGCCTCTTTGGGTAGATTACCTCGCTCTATCACTGCCGTTACAAGAACCAAGCGAAAGGAGATTCACTCCATCGATTTTGACACTTACTTTAATCCCCCTTTTAAGAAAACTCGGCTTTCCTTTTTAGTTAACAGTACGTGTACTTTTTCTTCTGTAATACTAGGTGGTTCGGGGGTTTTCAATCCCCTTTGTTTGTATTTTAAATGAACGGCTTGTACTAGTTTTTATTTATGAAAGTTTACAATTGTCGAAAAAAAAAATCATCATTTCATCACCTGAAAAAAAATGTTAACAAAATGCGCTACTGCTATATTTGAAAAAAAAAAAAAACATAACGGGAAAGTTAAGAAAATATACTGAGTAGTGAGTACCTTTATAACAATATTATCCTTCTCTTGATTTTTCATCATTCGAAACTAGTTTTACAAAACTACCCTACAATATATAAAAGTAAAACGATAACAAATTTATCAATCGCACAATAGACGATGAATATTTTAGAAAAAAAGTTGGAAAAAATGACCTTATGACAGGTCTATTGTCGGCATTTTTCTTGCGAACTTGATATCTTATCTTCTTCGCAAATAATCTAGTTTGGCGCTTGTTTTTGTATCTAAGCACACTGCTTTCTCTGCTGGTTCTCTCATCTTCTAGATTTGGGACCTCTCCCACCTATATATGGTTCCAGTTCATTAGAGCACTAAATACATATCATCTTCATTGAACCATTTTTGTACGATTTTTTATTTCCAGCAAGCATTTTGAGTCTTGCATTGTGTCGAGTTCCTATAATGTTGTGTACGTGAATGTCATACAAAAACAACATCAAGTGAGAATTTGTTACCGATTATTTTACAAAAAAATGCAGGAGTTACTTTTCTTATCGGCAATAGAAACATAATTCTCCGTATTAGATTAGCACACTGTATTGGTAACTCTAGCATGGTAAGAAGCAATAATAGCAGAAATTGCATGTAGAATTTGGAGAGGAGAAAAAGAAGGATGATGGTGATTATACCTTTGGCTTGACCAAGCTTCAAGCACCTGCTCATGATGATGGTGATTATACGCCCAAAGTATGTTAGACATAGAGTATGACTAGTAGCGAAAAACATAACATGTTTCGGACAAATTAGCTTATGTATTAAAAAGTAAATAATATAATTGTAATTATGATAAATAGTTATGAAATAGTAAATGGAGAGAGCTTATCTGGATAAGGAGGAGGTTGTGATGTGACTTGAGGTCACTGTCCTAAAGTCAAATATGCCCCGTCTGCTACACACGGCCTCAATGGCATTCGACCCCCAGGATTAACACAACCGCTGCGACTTCTGTGTAGGCAAAGACGCAGATGAGAACAGCCAAGATCGTTGCCAGAAAACCTCAAAGAATAGTTCTTAAGAATGTATGGGGGAAGAATGATTTTTGTTTTATCTCCAAATGAAGGAGAAGACTTAATTATATAGGCTAAAAAGACTTAAGAGTTAACGAAATCAGATTTTGGAAAATAAGAAAGCATGGTAAACCGGGCAATCAGTTTGGATGACTACAACAATCAATTCCGTAGACTGCGCCAATCAGTCTCGGAAATTGAACCTTTGAAATCATTAAAATTTGTTCCAAAAAACAACTTAACTAGTATTTTTCCAATGTGGACAAAAAGACTATTAGAGCCATTATTCCAACAATCCCCCACAATGGCGAAAATAGGAGTAAGAGAGAAAAATTGTGGTAGTTAAGGCAACGGGGATTTAGCGTTTAGATGTAGGTGTCATGTGGACTTTAACCAACACCCAGTGACATACAAATTTTCTCAAACCGCCATTTTTGGTGGACTAAGCCTTTAACCTTTTGATGGAGTTGGTAAGAGAATTTTTGCGTACTTGCTTGATCCCAAATCAGGGCTAGAACTCGCATAATTCATGAACTCATCATGAACTTTAATGTTAGGAACAAATTCTACCTGCCCCTCACGTAATTCCCGGTTATTTGATGAATGCCTCTAGAGGTCCAAAACCAAAAGAACCTCTTGGGGTTAGGGCGAGAAACCCCCACAATCACATAGGTGAGTTCATCAGGTTTGATTATCACAAACCATCCATAAGGACTATGAACTCATTAAGAGCTATTGCTCAACCTTCCATAATGACAATATATCCATAAGTACAAGAAATGTACACAAAGTAATACCACATCACTTTATTAAATAGGAATGGTAGTAGTATTACATCTCGAGTTCCTTGTGACTTAGTTTGACCCGTTGAACTTAGATGAACTAAGACGGGTATCCATCACAATTCACCCCTTTACAGGTTTTAAACCCATTCCTAGTGGTGCCATCAACACCAACATCTACCATGGCCATTGGTAGGAGGATCTCAATATCCTCTTCACAATTTACGTACGTACTATCATGATAACACATTGTGTAAGGGATCTCAATATCCACTTACAATTCACAACCTTTGTGAACCCATTATCCGATCAGATTATTCATCACTTTTGATAATCTGCCAAAAAACCTGATGCTTCAGATTATGATGCATGACAATTAATGGAGTCAAAATGTTCCCACAAAGAAATACAACCACTTAGCCCATTCAGCTTTTTATCCTGCAAAATCTTCACAATATATTTATACTCCATTACATATTAAACAAAGCAATTATGCATCTATGACTTGCATGATATAGCATCATGAAACACACTGTTTTCGAAAGTCAAATAAATATCATAATTATTCGACGTCTAATTAAATTGCAAACTAATTCCCAAAGATACAATCGTTTTCATAGATTAGCTTAGAAAAACCATGGTGTCCATCACCTATACCAACAATATAAGCTATATCATATATCTCATAACGCATACAAACATCATTATATGAATGTAACAACCATTCCACCAATTTCATCTTGTCATGTATAAACTCAAGAATACATCTTAAATAACTCAAATATTAGTGTTCCAATTATCACCATAACTTTTGTTAAAGAAACATCGCCAAAATCAAAACCAAATAAATATATATTATTCGTCCTTTTCCTTTTCTTGGTTTACTATAACCATTTAAACCAATTAAAAAGAATAATTACCCCAACATGTATTATTAACAACCATTCATAAATTTCATAAACGGAGAAACAAGTATTATAAATTCCCAATATCAGAGTATTCAAAATCTATCAACCAATCTCATGTAATTGTCATTATCACCACTTCCAACACTGAAACTCAATTGTCTTATGACGACATAGTTAGAGTAGTCACACCTTCACTAGACGCCCCCACAAATCACAACTTATTTAAAGCATTGACAAAGCTGACACCATTGACAATATTTTAGGCTTCACAGCTAACAATCAAGATGGCATAAGATGATGAACAAAAATTACCCTTTTCTGAAACATGTCACCAAAGATCAATATTGTCATATAGAATTATTAACACCATAAACTAAGATGCCAAAATATTTACTGTTATAATCAACTATACATAACAAATTATTTTAGATCCAATTTTATATCGCACAAAACCATACAATATTTTCCTTTGACACGCTCCATATATTTGCAACTATATCACGTAAAAGATATACTCTTCACAACTTAGAGAGGACGAACAAAAAACTTACAAAGTTTATTGAAGAGGATATTGTTGGAATAAGTGTCCTCCGACAATAATGCGATCACAACTGTTGATCATAATGATCACATGTTTAAGTCTCATTTTTTAAAGAATACAATTGGGAAGTATTTTTACTGTCAACTGGTCAACATATATCGGTAATGATTGGCTGACTAGAGTTTGACATTACTGTCGTGCGACGGTGGTGATCAGTTGATCCCCTAGGTCATACCTATAGGGCAACACTCTTAATTGATCAATTAATTGATCGTATAACGTTACGAGTCAATTAATTTAATTAAAATTGACGGATAATTTTGGAAGTAATACTTATGTATCTCATTGAAATTGATTAAAATGAGATACGGTCTGAGTAATCGAATTGTATCATTACTCAGATGAAATTATTGTTTAAGGAAACAATTAAATTTGAATGAATTATTATAAATACAAATTGTTGTGATTTATAATTGGTAAATTATTTTGGTACAAGTAATTATGAATTACTAAGTCGATTTTTGTATATGACGTATTTTTATTAATACGTTGATTTTTAATATGTTAAAAATACATAACAAATTTATGTAACATATGACATGTGACATATTGACAATTGACAAAAATAAAATGGACTCCATGTTATCCATATGTGCCGAAAAGATGAGGAAGATTAGGCAAATATTAAGTTATTTTATTAGTGGTAAACAACATGATTACCTACTAAACTAGCCTTGCATACCTATTGCTCATTGTGAAGAACAACTAGGGCATGCATTGGATCCTTCCCATGCTCTCTTCCAACCGGTTTTTTGGAAGAAAACCCTTGTGGTTTTTCTTATTATTTTACCTAATATTCACTAAGATAGAGACTAGTGATTATTCATTCATTCATCTCACAAAAATAAGAGTTTTTAGAAAGAGAAAATTTCCTCTATAATTCCTCTCTCTCAACCGGTTTTGGGAGAAATACCAAATAATTTTGGGTCAATTTTTCTTATAAAATTAATATTATCTAGTATACATTATATTAATTTTAATTAAGAGTAAGCTTTGGGTATAAATCCTTGGGAGAGATCCTACACTTGGGTCTTTGTTCATCCAAAAGGAAAGCTCAAGAACAAAAGAGAAGGAGATATCTTTTGTGCCCATATGAACCGAAATTCCAATGTAAGGATGAATGTTTCTTCTTTATTTTGTTAAATTGTTTGCATGCATAAGATCATTTGTTAATTTTATGACAAATTAAAATGGAAAATATATGAATATAACGTATATAGATCTACTTTTCCTTCAATCGGTATCAAGGGCCATGGTTGTTTGCATGCAAATCGGTTAAAAGTTTTTCCGAGTTATAAGAATAACATATAAAACTTGTATAATTTGTGTTATTATGAAATATCACGAAATAAATTTATGCATGTTAATTTCCTGGTCCTAAAATATTTTTAGGATATTTTGGTTATTTTACGGATTTTTATTGTTCATATTATGCAATAATGGCATGAAAATATGATTTTATGAGTAAAAATGTCATTTTCGGACTAAAATTAGCTATACTTCGTATTTTTATGTAATTTTTGGATATGTTGTCACATATATTATTTTGAGATAACCTGTAAATTTTCATAATTGTTGGACTTACTATGCTCGAAAAATGGATTTTTCATTGTTAAATTCGGATTTAAGTGAAAAATAGGTTAATATGAGATAAATTTCGAATCCGGTCATACAAATTTAGTATATTGTCACATGCAATTTTACAAGATGTGTGTAAAATAATAGGATATAGTGAAGTCTTTTTGCATGATTTATGGATTTTTGAAGAAAAATACCATAAATAGTGACATTATTAGTGAAAAATTAATAAAACATGATCTATGACTAAGAAAAAACGTCAAATGTTGCATTTTATTATCTTTTTCAGATCTAAAATTGAAAAGTTAATGAATATAATTTTTCTCATGTTTTTATGATTATTTAGTTAAAACCGATAAACCGCAACATTGTTTTTCCGGATAAATTTCGAAATTTTTAACCTAAGTTTTTGAACATTATGAGTGTCATGGTATTTTTCCAGAATGTTCATGAGTTTAAATTTCAAATTTTGAATTTATTTGAAATTTTGTGAATTTATTTGAAGTTTATAGCTTATTTTTGTAATTTTTGGTCCATTAATGAACAATTTTAGAAATATGAGTTAATTATGGTCAAATAATTAGTGAAGACTAAATTTTGAGTCCTAAGAGGTTAGGGTAATTAACTTATGCATAAATATGAATTTATGTAATTTTAGTGATTATAAAATGTTGAAATCACTCAAATCCGTAAAAACCGAGTAATATACGATATTGGCTAATTAAAGGCTATTTAGCATAAAATTGGGCATGTTCATACATATTATAATGCTGCACTTTCTTTATGAATGTCATAATTTTAATTTATGTAGTTTTTGAATTATGTAATTTTTACTTAGTATGGCCTTAGTTTTAATTGGTATTTCCCGAAATGTATGGGAATATCGATTCGGTTGTAATTTTATTGTGATCTCGTATCACCGTTTTGTAATTTAATAGATTTATTTTATTTTAGTTACAAATGTATAATAGGAAATTATGTAATTTGCTATGTAATTTAATTTATCTCGGAGTTCCCAAAGACGGATTTCTTCAAGATGGCGATACATAAAGACGGTGTTACCTCGAGATGCGTGCCACAACCGTAGTTCAAGGGACCAATGGAGTTGGTTTCCGAATATGTAATAGTTAAATAGTTTTTCTATTTAGGAAGGCCATACTAGGATTTTTTTATGTTTTGCATTTTATTTATATGTCACATGCATCGCTAAATCGCCATAACTAAAACATGCATCATCATCTAATCGAGTTTATTTACCTGTCAATTACAATTATCGTAGTTCACCGCTTTAGTTCACTTAAAACGTGATAGATAATAAATTGACATGACCTCTCGCTAAAACAATTAATTGAGACATAACCTTACCAAAGAGTAGAAACCATGAAAACCTATTTCGCGAGGGAGTGCACTCGGACACACCGGGGTACAAACCTTGTTACGTAGGGGAAATGGGTGATAAATGTCTATCCACCGAATTCATGTTGATGAGGGATGAATCGGCCACACCGTGCCCAAGTTAATGTGGGTTTGGATCATGGACACATTTATTCGAAATTTGGATTGAACTCAACAAAAGTTTTTGATAAGGGATGTATCGGCCACACCGTGCCCTTGTCGGATGTGTTTTGGACTAAAGATAATCGTTAATGAAATATTATCGACCAAGAGTTCTAAAACTAGAATCGATTAAACGTTAATCCACCAAGTTATATTGATAAAGGATGAATCGGCCCTACCGTGCCTAAGTCAATATGAATTTGGGTCTTGGAATCATTTATAATAGTTGGGTAGAGGTCACTATATAAATGTTCATATCTTGTTTAATTTGTTTACAAGTATGATTTAAAAGACAATTGTTAATATTTCCTTTCCTCATTATTTGTAGTTCATTACAATGAATCCATCAAACGCTACCGCACCGATAACTATTGAGTCTTACCACAATGTTTTTGACGACGTTTGCTCCAACAATGATTTCGACACTACTAGAGAACTTCATTATGGGATAGGTTCGGATGGAAACCTTAAATTCATCACTTATTCTAAACCACCTACTACTACTAGACCTCGTGTGAGCCCGTCTCAGGAAGACTACCTCATACAATCTATAGGGTCTTTGTCTCTGGAAGATAAAGATGCCAAAACTAGTGGGAGCTCAAGCAATCAAGTTCTTGCTTCTAAGGGCAAAAAGTTCAAGAAGAAGGGAAACAAAATCAAAAACTTCAAGCAAGTTAATGATGAGTGCCATTATTGCTATGGCATGGGACATTGGCCTAGGAATTGTCCCGTATATTTGCGAAATATAAGGGAAGGAATCATCACTGCAAAAGGTAAAATTCCTAAGGAAATTTATGTTATTGATATAAATTTTACTTCCACTACGACATGGGTACTAGATACCGGTTGTGGTTCTCACCTTTGTAATCATTTACAGGGTTTAAGAGACGTGAAGAGGCTTAGCAAGGGAGATGTGGATCTACGCCTTGGAAATGGAGCTCGGGTAGCGGCCGAATCCAAAGGAACTTATGTTTTAGCTTTGCCTAATGGATTTGAGTTGTATTTACATAATTGTTTTTATGTGCCTACACTCTCTAAAAACATTATTTCAATCGCTATGCTAGACATAGACGGTTTTTGTTTTGTCATTAAGAACAATCGTTGTACTATTTCAAGGAACGACTTGGTTATAGGCCAAGCTTCCTCTATTAATGGCATTTACATTTTAGAGACCTCGAATCCGACTAATGATATCTATAACATTCAATCAAAGAAACTCAAATCAAGTGATCCAAGTGAAGCGTTCATTTGGCATTGTCGATTAGGTCACATAAACGAGAATCGCATCAAAAGATTAATTTCGACTAATGTGATTACACCATTTGACTATCAATCATATGGTACATGCGAATATTGCCTACTTGGCAAAATGACTCGTAATCCTTTTAGTGGTAAAGGGACGCGAGCTAGTGAACTATTGGGACTCATACACACCGATGTATGTGGACCAATGAGTATCACCGCTCGTGGTAATTA
Source organism: Silene latifolia (assembly GCF_048544455.1). Classification (NCBI taxonomy): domain Eukaryota; kingdom Viridiplantae; phylum Streptophyta; class Magnoliopsida; order Caryophyllales; family Caryophyllaceae; genus Silene; species Silene latifolia. Next base: position 151,298,776 of record NC_133538.1, on the reverse strand, counting down.
TGACTACTTTATTACCTTCACCGATGACTTAAGTAGATATGAGTATATCTATTTGATGAAGTACAAAAGTGAAGCGTTTGACAAATTCAAAGAATTTCAAAACGAAGTAGAGAACCAATTGAACAAAAGGATTAAGGCACTACGATCCGATCGTGGTGGAGAGTATCTTAGCCTTGAATTTGATTCACACTTGAAAGAACGTGGTATTATATCACAACTTATTCCACCCGGAACACCACAACTTAATGGTGTTGCCGAAAGGAGAAATCGAACCCTACTTGATATGGTTCGATCCATGATGAGTCAAACCGAGTTACCGAACTCGTTTTGGGGATTTGCGATTCAAACCGCAATTAGATATTTGAACAATAGTCCCACTAAATCTACCGAGAAAACTCCATGTGAGATGTGGACGGGAAGGGTTCCAAACATATCCTATATGAAGATTTGGGGATGTGATGCTTACGTCAAGTCTAAGAACGACAACAAGCTTGCCCCAAGATCCGAAAAGTGCATCTTTGTAGGTTACCCCTTAACCTCACGAGGTTACTACTTCTACAAACCTCAAGATAACAAAGTGTTTGTGTCTTGCGAGGCTGTATTCTTAGAAAGAGAATTTATTTCTAAGAGACAGAGTGGGAGAAATTTTGAACTTGATGAAGTTCAAGAGCCACAAACCGAGATAGAGACGCAAGAAAAAGTTCCTTCGTCGTCTAATACGGTTGTTCCTCCTCCTCTTAGAAGAACGGGCCGAGTTATTCGCCATCCCGATCGATATGTGGGACTTATCGAGGAAGATGGAACACTCGATGTGTTGCTTATGGAAAGTGACGAGCCCGCCACCTACAAGGCCGCAATCTCTAGTCCAAATTCCACCTTATGGCTTAAAGCCATGAAGTCCGAAATGGATTCTATACATGAAAACCAAGTTTGGGACTTGGTAGATTTGCCTAAAGGGGCAAGACCCCTTCAATGCAAATGGATATTCAAAGTCAAAAATAGCATAGAAGGACATGATGATGTCTACAAAGCTCGGCTAGTGGCAAAAGGATTTACCCAAGTCCAAGGTCTCCATTATGATGAGACCTTCGCCCCCGTAGCCATGCTAAGATCCATTCGGATTTTGTTAGCGATTGCCGCATTTCATGATTATGAAATATGGCAAATGGATGTCAAAACCGCTTTTCTAAATGGGCATTTAGAAGAGGAGGTGTACATGATACAACCCGAAGGTTTTGTTGATTCTAAAAATCCTAACAAAGTGTGCAAGCTAAAGAGATCCATTTATGGTCTTAAGCAAGCATCTAGAAGTTGGAATCATCGATTTAATCATGTGATAAAAGAGAATGGTTTCACTCGAAATGTTGAGGAACCATGTTTATACATGAAATTCAGTGGGAGCAATGTTGTGTTCCTAATCTTGTATGTCGATGACATACTACTCATTGGAAATGATATTCCGATGTTGTCTTCTGTTAAGAAGTGGTTAGGTAACCACTTCCAAATGAAGGATTTAGGAGAAGCACAACGCATATTAGGTATCCGGATCCATAGAGATAGATCCAAGAGGATATTGGCACTAAGTCAAGAGTCTTATGTTGATAAGATTCTTCGACGGTTTAGCATGGACAAATCCAAAAGGGGATTGGTACCTATGGTAACCGTGACGATATTGAGCAAGACTCAATCTCCCTCTGAACCCCATGATGTTGAACGCATGAAGACGATCCTTATGCTTCATTGTTGGATCAATCATGTATGCCATGATATGCACACGTCCTGATGTCTCGTATGCTTTGAGTATGACGAGTAGATATCAAGGAAATCCAGGGGAGAGTCACTGGATTGCCGTCAAGAACATCCTTAAGTACTTGAGAAGAACTAAGGATTCTATCCTAGTGTTTGGAGGAGACACTGAGCTGCGTGTTAATGGATACACGGACTCAAGTTTTCAAACAGATAGAGATGACATGAAATCACAAGTTGGTTTCGTTTTCATGCTCAATGGTGGTGTCTTTGAAAATGGAGAAGCTTCAAGGAAGTCAGAATCATGGATTCTACAACGGAGGCTGAGTACATTGCAAAGATCGGAAGCTGCTAAGGAAGTCTGTTTGGATCAGGCAATTCACGGAAGGTCTAAAAGTAGTACCTACCGCCAATGATCCCATCACTCTCTATTCTGATAATAGTGGGACGATATTCCAAGCTAAGGAGCTGAAGTCTAGTAATAGATCTAGACATGTACTTATAAAATATCATGTAATAAGAGATTTCATTGAAAGAAAGGAAATTGCGATTTGTAAGGTTGGGACGGATGACAACATAGCCGATCCGCTCACCAAGCCTTTATCGCAGGCTAAACATGATGGACATATGGTGTCCATGGGACTTAAACGTGTACCAAGTCTATGCTAGATTTTGAAATGAAATAAAAGTGTTGTTTTTGTTCATGTTCATAATCACATTTGTTTTTATCTTAATTTATACATTGTTACATCCAAACGGGTTGTAATGACAATTGAACCCCGTTAAAGTGAACACAGATTAACATAGTATTTGCCCATAGTCAGTTGTATGAGGTGACGTCTCGAAGTGATTAGAGTGTGATGCGATTGATGGCAAGTTCAAGTGCCATAGAGTCATGTGAGATGACTAGTCGATCACATAGGCAGACTGTTAGGAACATTTTGTCGGGCCTTATGACCGCTTATAGAGTTCTGGCAAGTTTATATAGCCTGGTCGTGGCGAGAGCTGCTATAATATTCAAATGAGTCGATTCTTTTGACTAAAGACTATTCGCCTAAGATGGCACAGTTTCAGAATAACTTTGATTTGTGTTACTACGACCTTCGTAAATGGGGTCAAATGGGCATATTTTGGGTTATGATGGCTGTGGCTAGTCGAAGGGAATAAGTGCGATAGGAATTGTCCACCCCTAGTCAGGGTTATAACAATATCTCAGGGCCACTCGAGGAGTAATGAACTGGAAATGCGTGGCCACGCTCGGAATGTATCCATGGTGGATGAATCCGGTCAATCAGTTATTCTCCAGATCGAGGAAACCACTCTCGATATGATCACTTGCAAGTAAGACCTGAAAAACACCTTACATTGAGTGGGAGATAGTAATAGGACAAGAGAATTGGTGACGCACACTTGTCGAGGACAAGTGGGAGATTGTTTGAATAAGTGTTCTCCCACAATAATGCGATCACAACTGTTGATCATAATGATCACATGTTTAAGTCTCATTTTTTAAAGAATACAATTGGGAAGTATTTTTACTGTCAACTGGTCAACATATATCGGTAATGATTGGCTGACTAGAGTTTGACATTACTGTCGTGCGACGGTGGTGATCAGTTGATCCCCTAGGTCATACCTATAGGGCAACACTCTTAATTGATCAATTAATTGATCGTATAACGTTACGAGTCAATTAATTTAATTAAAATTGACGGATAATTTTGGAAGTAATATTTACGTATCTCATTGAAATTGATTAAAATGAGATACGGTCTGAGTAATCGAATTGTATCATTACTCAGATGAAATTATTGTTTAAGGAAACAATTAAATTTGAATGAATTATTATAAATACAAATTGTTGTGATTTATAATTGGTAAATTATTTTGGTACAAGTAATTATGAATTACTAAGTCGATTTTTGTATATGACGTATTTTTATTAATACGTTGATTTTTAATATGTTAAAAATACATAACAAATTTATGTAACATATGACATGTGACATATTGACAATTGGCAAAAATAAAATGGACTCCATGTTATCCATATGTGCCGAAAAGATGAGGAAGATTAGGCAAATATTAAGTTATTTTATTAGTGGTAAACAACATGATTACCTACTAAATTAGCCTTGCATACCTATTGCTCATTGTGAAGAACAACTAGGGCATGCATTGGCTCTTTCCCATGCTCTCTTCCAACCGGTTTTTGGGAAGAAAACCCTTGTGGTTTTTCTTATTATTTTACCTAATATTCACTAAGATAGAGACTAGTGATTATTCATTCATTCATCTCACAAAAATAAGAGTTTTTAGAAAGAGAAAATTTCCTCTATAATTCCTCTCTCTCAACCGGTTTTGGGAGAGATACCAAATAATTTTGGGTCAATTTTTCTTATAAAATTAATATTATCTAGTATACATTATATTAATTTTAATTAAGAGTAAGCTTTGGGTATAAATCCTTGGGAGAGATCCTACACTTGGGTCTTTGTTCATCCAAAAGGAAAGCTCAAGAACAAAAGAGCAGGAGATCTCTTTTGTGCCCATATGAACCGAAATTCCAATGTAAGGATGAATGTTTCTTCTTTATTTTGTTAAATTGTTTGCATGCATAAGATCATTTGTTAATTTTATGACAAATTAAAATGGAACATATATGAATATGTTAGTATATAGATCTACTTTTCCTTCAATCGGTATCAAGGGCCATGGTTGTTTGCATGTAAATCGGTTAAAAGTTTTTCCGAGTTATAAGAATAACATATAAAACTTGTATAATTTGTGTTATTATGAAATATCACGAAATAAATTTATGCATGTTAAGTTTCTGGTCCTAAAATGTTTTTAGGATATTTTGGTTATTTTACGGATTTTTATTGTTCATATTATGCAATAATGGCATGAAAATATGATTTTATGAGTAAAAATGTCATTTTCGGACTAAAATTAGCTATACTTCGTATTTTCCAGTGATTTTTGGATATGTTGTCACATATATTATTTTGAGATAACCTGTAAATTTTCATAATTTTTGGACTTCCTATGCTCGAAAAATGGATTTTTTATTGTTAAATTCGGATTTAAGTGAAAAATAGGTTAATATGAGATAAATTTTGAATCTGGTCATATAAATTTAGTATGTTGTCACATGCAATTTTACAAGATGTGTGTAAAATAATAGGATATAGTGAAGTCTTTTTGCATGATTTATGGATTTTTGAAGAAAAATACCATAAATAGTGACATTATTAGTGAAAAATTAATAAAACATGATCTATGACTAAGGAAAAACGTCAAATGTTGCATTTTATTATCTTTTTCAGATCTAAAATTGAAAAGTTAATGAATATAATTTTTCTCATGTTTTTATGATTATTTAGTTAAAACCGATAAACCGCAACATTGTTTTTCCGGATAAATTTCGAAATTTTTAACCTAAGTTTTTGAACATTATGAGTGTCATGGTATTTTTCCAGAATGTTCATGAGTTTAAATTTCAAATTTCAAATTTATTTGAAATTTTGTGAATTTATTTGAAGTTTATAGCTTATTTTTGTAATTTTTGGTCCATTAATGAACAATTTTAGAAATATGAGTTAATTATGGTCAAATAATTAGTGAAGACTAAATTTTGAGTTCTAAGAGGTTAGGGTAATTAACTTATGCATAAATATGAATTTATGTAATTTTAGTGATTATAAAATGTTGAAATCACGCAAATCCGTAAAAACCGAGTAATATACGATATTGGCTAATTAAAGGCGATTTAGCATAAAATTGGGCATGTTCATACATATTATAATGCTGCACTTTCTTTATGATTGTCATAATTTTAATTTATGTAATTTTTGAATTATGTAATTTTTACTTAGTATGGCCTTAGTTTTAATTGGTATTTCCTGAAATGTATGGGAATATCGATTCGGTTGTAATTTTATTGTGATCTCGTATCACCGTTTTGTAATTTAATAGATTTATTTTATTTTAGTTACAAATGTATAATAGGAAATTATGTAATTTGCTATGTAATTTAATTTATCTCGGAGTTCCCAAAGACGGATTTCTTCAAGATGACGATACATAAAGACGGCGTTACCTCGAGATGCGTGCCACAACCGAAGTTCAAGGGACCAATGGAGTTGGTTTCCGAATATGTAATAGTTAAATAGTTTTTCTATTTAGGAAGGTCATACTAGGATTTTTTTATGTTTTGCATTTTATTTATATGTCACATGCATCGCTAAATCGCCATAACTAAAACATGCATCATCATCTAATCGAGTTTATCGACCTGTCAATTACAATTATCGTAGTTCACCGCTTTAGTTCACTTAAAACGTGATAGATAATAAATTGACATGACCTCTCGCTAAAACAATTAATTGAGACATAGCCTTACCAAAGAGTAGAAACCATGAAAACCTATTTCGCGAGGGAGTGCACTCGGCCACACCGGGGTACAAACCTTGTTACGTAGGGGAAATGGGCGATAAATGTCTATCCACCGAATTCATGTTGATGAGGGATGAATCGGCCACACCGTGCCCAAGTTAATGTGGGTTTGGATCATGGACACATTTATTCGAAATTTGGATTGAACTCAACAAAAGTTTTTGATAAGGGATGTATCGGCCACACCGTGCCCTTGTCGGATGTGTTTTGGGCTAAAGATAATCATTAATGAAATATTATCGACCAAGAGTTCTAAAAGTAGAATCGATTAAACGTTAATCCACCAAGTTATATTGATAAAGGATGAATCGGCCCTACCGTGCCTAAGTCAATATGAATTTGGGTCTTGGAATCATTTATAATAGTTGGGTAGAGGTCACTATATAAATGTTCATATCTTGTTTAATTTGTTTACAAGTATTTATTTAAAAGACAATTGTTAATATTTCCTTTCCTCCATATTTGTAGTTCATTACAATGAATCCATCAAACGCTACCGCACCGATAACTATTGAGTCTTACCACAATGTTTTTGACGACGTTTGCTCCAACAATGATTTCGACACTACTAGAGAACTTCATTTTGGGATAGGTTCGGATGGAAACCTTAACTTCATCACTTCTTCTAAACTACCTACTACTACTAGACCTCGTGTGAGCCCGTCTCAGGAAGACTACCTCATACAATCTATAGGGTCTTTGTCTCTGGAAGATAAAGATGCCAAAACTAGTGGGAGCTCAAGCAATCAAGTTCTTGCTTCTAAGGGCAAAAAGTTCAAGAAGAAGGGAAAGAAAATCAAAAACTTCAAGCATGTTAATGATGAGTGCCATTATTGCTATGGCATGGGACATTGGACTAGGAATTGTCCCGTATATTTGCGAAATATAAGGGAAGGAATCATCACTCCAAAAGGTAAAATTCCTAAGGAAATTTATGTTATTGATATAAATTTTACTTCCACTACGACATGGGTATAAATCCTTGGGAGAGATCCTACACTTGGGTCTTTGTTCATCCAAAAGGAAAGCTCAAGAACAAAAGAGAAGGAGATCTCTTTTGTGCCCATATGAACCGAAATTCCAATGTAAGGATGAATGTTTCTTCTTTATTTTGTTAAATTGTTTGCATGCATAAGATCATTTGTTAATTTTATGACAAAGTAAAATGGAACATATATGAATATGTTAGTATATAGATCTACTTTTCCTTCAGATATACTCTTCGCAACTTAGAGAGGATGAACAAAACCTACTTCCCCACATGTTGTCATGCCATTAACAATGACTAACAACAACACCTCGTACACAAGACATGCACATCGCTCAGATTTTACAGCATTTGCATTAGTAGAAAGAAGCATATATATGTTACATGCACACTAAGATGTATACGTGAGATAACAAACAAGTTACTTAACATTACACACTCCTTTTGTAAGACATCTTCTTTCACTTGATAGACCACACTCAAATTAACAAATTGAAAGCCAAAAAGACTATACGGGTCATATAACTTCTACAAGCGTAGGGTAATATGTTAATCTCAATGATTTGATTAACCATATAATATGAACCCTTATAGCCGCGGACTAACACATAACAAAGTTAAACTTTGTCTCATAGGAATTGAAAGATAAACAATTCAAAAACGTTTCAATATATTATGTAAATTTCAATACAAATAATTAATAAATCGGAAAATCAAAAGTTCAAATTACTCATCGACAAATATTCAACCCAAATTGAATTTCTCAATATACTCGTCGATTATTTTACGAGAATATTATGGAAGCTATTTATCCACAAATTCATAGTACAAAACATCATCATTGTGATGTATACCGAATAGTCCGAGTGAGCTAGCCATATAATAATATGGGCAGTATTGAAAGTGAAATAAAACAGAAGCAATGTACGGAGTGCTTGTGTATTTAATATGTATATACGTGCATACAACATACTACAAAATAATTGGAAAAAACGGAAGAGCGGGACTAAAAATTATATAGCACAATGAAAACATAAAGACACACGTATAAAATACATGTTAAAAGATAATAAACCCATAGAGATGGCAACAATTCCATACATACAACACATTAACACAACATAGTCTGTATTTCACTATTCGTCATAATTCATCAATAATTCATCAGTATAATCAAATTTGAAAAACTCGACTTTAGATGATGACTCGGCAGAAACACACATAGCCATATTACCTTAAAAAAAAACAAAGACCAAGAATATTTGACTTTAGATTGTTAGACATAGAGTATGACTAGTAGCGAAAAACATAACATGTTTCGGACAAATTAGCTTATGTATTAAAAAGTAAATAATATAATTGTAATTATGATAAATAGTTATGAAATAGTAAATGGAGAGAGCTTATCTGGATAAGGAGGAGGTTGTGACGTGACTTGAGGTCACTGTCCTAAAGTCAAATATGCCCCGTATGCTACACACGACCTCAATGGCATTCGACCCCCAGGATTAACACAACCGCTGCGACTTCGGTGTAGGCAAAGACGCAGATGAGAACAGCCAAGATCGTTGCCAGAAAACCTCAAAGAATATTTCTTAAGAATGTTTGGGAGAAGAATGATTTTTGTTTTATCTCCAAATGAAGGAGAAGGCTTAATTATATAGGCTAAAAAGACTTAAGAGTTAACGAAATCAGATTTTGGAAAATAAGAAAGCATGGTAAACCGGGCAATCAGTTTGGATGACTACAACAATCGATTCCGTAGACTGCGCCAATCAGTCTCAGAAATTGAACCTTTGAAATCATTAAAATTTGTTCCAAAAAACAACTTAACTAGTATTTTTCCATTGTGGACAAAAAGACTATTAGAGCCATTATTCCAACAATCCCCCACAATGGCGAAAATAGGAGTAAGAGAGAAAAATTGAGGTAGTTAAGGCAACGGGGATTTAGCGTTTAGATGTAGGTGTCATGTGGACTTTAACCAACACCCAGTAACATACAAATTTTCTCAAACCGCCATTTTTGGTGGACTAAGCCTTTAACCTTTTGATGGAGTTGGTAAGAGAATTTTTGCGCACTTGCTTGATCCCAAATCAGGGCTAGAACTCGTATAATTCATGAACTCATCATGAACTTTAATGTTAGGAACAAATTCTACCTGCCCCTCACGTAATTCCCGGTTATTTGATGAATGCCTCTAGAGGTCCAAAACCAAAAGAACCTCTTGGAGTTAGGGCGAGAAACCCCCACAATAACATAGGTGAGTTCATCAGGTTTGATTATCACAAACCATCCATAAGGACTATGAACTCATTAAGAGCTATTGCTCAACCTTCCATAATGACAATATATCCATAAGTACAAGAAATGTAGACAAAGTAATACCACATCACTTTATTAAATAGGAATGGTAGTAGTATTTCATCTCGAGTTCCTTGTGACTTAGTTTGACCCGTTGAACTTAGATGAACTAAGACGGGTATCCATCACAATTCACCCCTTTACAGGTTTTAAACCCATTCCTAGTGGTGCCATCAACACCAACATCTACCATGGCCATTGGTAGGAGGATCTCAATATCCTCTTCACAATTTACGTACGTACTATCATGATAACACATTGTGTAAGGGATCTCAATATCCACTTACAATTCACAACCTTTGTGAACCCATTATCCGATCAGATTATTCATCACTTTTGATAATCTGCCAAAAAACCTGATGCTTCAGATTATGATGCATGACAATTAATGGAGTCAAAATGTTCCCACAAAGAAATACAACCACTTAGCCCATTCAGCTTTTTATCCTGCAAATTCTTCACAATATATTTATACTCCATTACATATTAAACAAAGCAATTATGCATCTATGACTTGCATGATATAGCATCATGAAACACACTGTTTTCGAAAGTCAAATAAATATCATAATTATTCGACGTTTAATTAAATTGCAAACTAATTCCCAAAGATACAATCGTTTTCATAGATTAGCTTAGAAAAACCATGGTGTCCATCACCTATAACAATAATATAAGCTATATCATATATCTCATAACGCATACAAACATCATTATATGAATGTAACAACTTTTCCACCAATTTCATCTTGTCATGTATAAACTCAAGAATACATCTTAAATAACTCATATATTAGTGTTCCAATTATCACCATAACTTTTGTTAAAGAAACATCGCCAAAATCAAGACCAAATAAATATATATTATTCGTCCTTTTCCTTTTCTTGGTTTACTATAACCATTTAAACCAATTAAAAAGAATAATTACCCCAACATGTATTATTAACAACCATTCATAAATTTCATAAGCGGAGAAACAAGTATTATAAATTCCCAATATCAGAGTATTCAAAATCTATCAACCAATCTCATGTAATTGTCATTATCACCACTTCCAACACTGAAACTCAATTGTCTTATGACGACATAGTTAGGGTAGTCATACCTTCACTAGACGCCCCCACAAATCACAACTTACTTAAAGCATTGACTAAGCTGACACCATTGACAATATTTTAGGCTTCACAGCTAACAATCAAGATGGCATAAGATGATGAACAAAAATTACCCTTTTTTGAAACATGTCACCAAAGATCAATATTGTCATATAGAATTATTAACACCATAAACTAAGATGCCAAAATATTTACTATTATAATCAACTATACATAACAAATTATTTTAGATCCAATTTTATATCGCACAAAACCATACAATATTTTCCTTTGACACGCTCCATATATTTGCAACTATATCACGTAAAAGATATACTCTTCACAACTTAGAGAGGATGAACAAAAAACTTACAAAGTTTATTGAAGAGGATATACTCTTCGCAACTTAGAGAGGATGAACAAAACCTACTTCCCCACATGTTGTCACGCCATTAACAATGACTAACAACAACACCTCGCTCACAAGACATGCACATCGCTCAGATTTTACAGCATTTGCATTAGTAGAAAGAAGCATATATATGTTACATGCACACTAAGATGTATACGTGAGATAACAAACAAGTTACTTAACATTACACACTCCTTTTGTAAGACATCTTCTTTCACTTGATAGACCACGTTCAATTTAACAAATTGAAAGCCAAAAAGACTATACGGGTCATATAACTTCTACAAGCGTAGAGTAATATGTTAATCTTAATGATTTGATTAACCATATCATATGAACCCTTATAGCCGCGGACTAACACATAACAAAGTTAAACTTTATCTCATAGAAATTGAAAGATAAACAATTCAAAAACGTTTCAATATATTATGTAAATTTCAATACATATAATTAATAAATCGGAAAATCAAAAGTTCAAATTACTCATCGACAAATATTCAACCCAAATTGAATTTCTCAATATACTCGTCGATCATTTTACGAGAATATTATGGAAGCGATTTATCCACAAATTCATAGTACAAAACATCATCATTGTGATGTATACCGAATAGTTCGAGTGAGCTAGCCATATAATAATATGGGCAGTATTGAAAGTGAAATAAAACAGAAGCAATGTACGGAGTGCTTGTGTATTTAATATGTATATACGTGCATACAACATACTAGAAAATAATTGGAAAAAACGGAAGAGCGGGACTAAAAATTATATAGCACAATGAAAACATAAAGACACACGTATAAAATACATGTTAAAAGATAATAAACCCATAGAGATGGCAACAATTCCATACATACAACACATTAGCATAACATAGTCTGTATTTCACTATTCGTCATAATTCATCAATAATTCATCAGTATAATCAAATTTGAAAAACTCGACTTTAGATGATAACTCGACAGTAACACACATAGCCATATTACCTTAAAAAAAAACAAAGACCAAGAATATTTGACTTTAGATTGTTAGAGATAGAGTATGACTAGTAGCGAAAAACATAACATGTTTTGGACAAATTAGCTTATGTATTAAAAAGTAAATAATATAATTGTAATTATGATAAATAATTATGAAATAGTAAATGGAGTGAGCTTATCTGGATAAGGAGGAGGTTGTGACGTGACTTGAGGTCACTGTCCTAAAGTCAAATATGCCCCGTCTGCTACACACGGCCTCAATGGCATTCGACCCCAGGATTAACACAACCGCTGCGACTTCGGTGTAGGCAAAGACGCAGATGAGAACAGCCAAGATCGTTGCCAGAAAACCTCAAAGAATATTTCTTAAGAATGTATGGGAGAAGAATGATTTTTGTTTTATCTCCAAATGAAGGAGAAGCCTTAAATATATAGGCTAAAAAGACTTAAGAGTTAACGAAATCAGATTTTGGAAAATAAGAAAGCATGGTAAACCGGGCAATCAGTTTGGATGACTAAAACAATCAATTCCGTAGACTGCGCCAATCAGTCTCGGAAATTGAACCTTTGAAATCATTAAAATTTGTTCCAAAAAACAACTTAACTAGTATTTTTCCAATGTGGACAAAAAGACTATTAGAGTCATTATTCCAACAAAGTATACCTTTGGCTTGATAAGTTAAAAAAAGCCACAAATGTCACATTGTAGCTCAACCTATTACTTTTGAAAAATTTATGGTCTGACTCTAAGTTGACATTGGTTGACCGGCAAAGTCATAGGAGAACAATAAAAAGAGGAACTCTCTAACGACTTAAACCGTCTTGCAGCATACGTGAAGGACCTGAGCCGATTGGAAAAGCAAACCAAAATACGTCCAAGCCCAGAAATTGATGCTTTTATGAAGGTTAAAATTTTCACATGACCTGTATGTTTTTGCCGTAGAGACATTAAAGCTGATGCATTTTTTCATGAAAAGTACAGGCTTCATCAGTTGTAGGGAAAAAGCACAGCATTTCAACTGCGTACCTTCTGAAAGTGCTTGGCCTTGACATTTGTTCTGATACAATTATTGGCAATGATATGCTTTGTGGGGTTTCAGGTGGTCAACGGATGAGAGTTACTACAGGTTTATTCTTTTACATTTCTACATTCTACCCCATGTTGCTTTCATTTCTAAGTATTGCTGTTAATCTTCCAAATACACCTTACAGATGTCCAACTCTTATGCACGCTATGTATGCAGGAGAAGTGATTGTCGGGCCTAAGAAAACTCTCTTTATGGATGAAATATCCACTGGACTTGATAGCTCAACTACTTTTCAAATAGTCAAATGTATTAGGAACTTTGTTCACGAAATGGAGAACGTACCAATGACTGAGATGGCACGCGTGAAGCACTTGAAACCCCGGCAAACATGTCGTAGATACGAATGATGATAAAGTGATGTTTGCCGGGTTTTCTAGTGCTTCACGCGTGCCATCTTAGTCAATGGTACGTTTTTTTTATTTTTTTTATTTAGAGACAAACTAATTAATTTGTATCTTTGAGAGGATGGCGACGTGGCTTTGGAGGTAGGAGCATCAGCTGCGGCTGGATCAAACTTAGACCCGCTTACTCAAGAGTACATGCCTCGAAAGGGAAAAGAACTTTCCAAGTTTCAGAAGATATTGTCTGCCAGTGATGCTCGCAAGTCTGGTTCTCGAGACGGTCATACATAGAGTTCTGTTATGGGTGCCAGCGAAGCTTCAGTGTTACACTCTCCTATTCCTATCACCATGGTTTCACCTTGCAATCTGAGAACGGGATCGACTCCTTCGAAGTCTGTGAATGTTCTTGATCCTTCTGAGGCTTCGTTTTGACCACCTCCACCTTACGAAGGGATATTCAAGGTGGCCTTGCGAGGTGTATCTACCGTGTTTGTGACAAAGTTGAAGAATGCAGACTTTTCAGAAGTGGAAGTAGTGGCAGATAAGGTTAAGGAATGTTATGCGAGTATACGACAGCTCAAAGGCGATCCTACACCGTTGGAAGAACAAGTTAACTCTTATGTAGGTGTCGTCAATGCTTACCTTGCACTTCAGCAGCTTGCAGCCGAACGTCATCGCCTTGAATATTTGGAGAGGGATAAGCTTCAGCAACACCAAAAGTTAAAGAAGTGAAAGCACATCATAGTAGGATGCAAGAAGACCTTGAAGCAGAGTCCCTTCGATTGTCAGATATTCAGAACAGGATAACTAGCCTTGTAGCTAAGCTGAAACAGGCGCAGGAAATGGAAACCGAGTTACAACGAAGTGTAGTATCTAAAGTTGGAACCCTGGCCGACTTACAGTCACAGGTTGAGACTACGGAGAAGACTTTGAAAGAGCTTGAGGCTGTTCCTGTTCTGAGTGTCGAAGAGGAGGCTTCAATTCAAGAACAAAAGGCGTGTCTTGAGCAAATACGTGCTTCAATTCACTTTGATCCATATATGTTTAGGTTTAGACTACTATCATTATGTAACTTCATCGTTATTCTTTTTATTGCAAACCTGCGTGTGATTGTTTTATTTCAAGACAAATTTTTGCTTCTTTTTTTATCATTGGATTTATGGTCTTCATATTTGTAACGCATTTATATTATCCATGATATGAATTTGATTCGCCGTTCACAGTTTAGGCACTTGTCGGCCAAGAGCATTTTTTATTTTTTTTTTATTTTGGTGTGGCTGCACTTTAACAAAGTGTTTGTTCAAACTGCCTATGTACTCACAAAGCTAACAAGGGTGACAACTTGCAAGATCAAGCCAATATAGTTCATAAAGAGGGATGATGTTTGTTTGGAGGTGTGGCTGCACTTGAGCTACATGTTCACGCAAGCTGCCTACGTATTTGTAAGGCACGAAGTACTTTACAAGATCAAGCCGACGTAGTTCATAAAAGAGAAAGGATTTTTTTTGTGAGCTTTTTTTTGTGTTTTTTTTATACAGTTTACCTCTTGCTTAGGAGCTCTGGTGTGCAGTTCACGCTCTTGCTTAGGAGCCTTCATTCTTGAGCCTCAAGAATAGTAGCGCTTCAAGAATTTTCTGTTGATTGGACCGACACGAACACCTTCTTCATCCACAATCTTATAAGCACCATTTGTGTAGACTTCTTGTACCTCGTATGGGCCATCCCACTTCGAGGTGAATTTACCAACTGGTTTGTGAGAAGTGATGATTGGCCTTTGTACCGCAAGTACTAGGTCTCCTACTTGGAAAAAACGAGGGCACACTTTTTTGCTGAATGCAAGTGACAACCTTGCTTGATAACACTGGAGCTTTTCTTGAGCCTCTAATCTTTTTTCATCGAGAGCCTCCAACTCTGCTAATCGCAATTTGTCATTTTTGTCATCTGCGAGTCCTTCTTGAATAGCGATGCGTAAGGAAGGGATTTGCAACTCTAACGGCAACACGGCCCCTACTCCATACACCAACGCATATGGGGTTGTCTGAGTTGGTGTTTTGTATGTGGTACGATACGCCCACAATGCCTCACCGATTCTTTCATGCTAGTCTCACTTTGACTTTGCTACTAATTTCTTCAGCAAGTTGTAAAGGGTCTTATTGAAGGCTTCAGCCATACAATTTACAGAAGCGTAGTACATTGATGACTTGTATTGTTTGAACTTAAACTTCATCTCCATTCTTCAAGGGTCAATTTTAGTAGCAAGTTTCGAGACAAAGTTGCAGCCGACATCAAAGTCTCTACAACCAGTCTCGAGGGGGCATTTGTAGATACTAAAATTTTATATTTTAGCATCTATTTAATATATGGTATTTTTAGTATTAGAAGATAATTATCAAAAAAGATTGTGATAATATCTTAGGATACTATAGAATATTTATTTTATGTCTTGCCCTCTAAGCTACTAGACTATAAATATGAACCTCCTCTTTAGGGTTAGGGGAGAGCAGATAGATTAAATCAAACGACCCCGTCTTCGTACTACCAAATTGTAGGTAGGATGGAATAAGTCACAAAACGACCTATCATCTCCCTATGAGAATAAGTCGATAAGACCCTCGTAGTACTATCAAAACCTAGCCCTTAGGATGGAATCAAGAGAGTCACAAAAATTGTAACCCTCAATCTTTCGATTATAAATAAATTCTTGTTTTCCATATTATTTGTCCTCTTTAATTATTATTGCAGGTTCAATTGTTATGGTTTACAAATTGGCACGCTCGGTGGGACAATTTTTGCTCTTCATCTCCATTCTCAAGGATCAAATTCAGCAGAAGAGGTTCGAGACCAAGTTGCAACCGACATCAAATCTCTACAACTAGTCTCAAGGGGGCATTTGTAGACACCAAAATTTTATATTTTGGTATCTATTTATTTTATTATATCTTAATTATTTAGAGAAACTTATCAATAAATATTGTGATAATATCTTAGGAAATTAGGATATAATTATCAATAAATATTTTGGTATCTAAAATATCCTAATTTCCTAAGATATTATCACAATATTATTGATAATTATCTCTAAATAATTAAGATATAATAAAATAAATAGATACCAAAATATATGGAGATGAAGAGCAGAAATTGTCCCACCGAGCGTGCCAATTTGTAAATCATAAACATTGAACCTGCAATAATAATTAAAGAGTACAAATAATATGGAAAACAAGAATTTATTTATAATCGAAAGATTGAGGGTTACAATTTTCGTGACTCTCTTGATTCGGTCCTACGGGCTAGGTTTTGATAGTACTACCAGGGTCTTATCGACTTAATCTCGTAGGGAGATGATGGGCTCGTTTTGTGACTTATTCCATCCTTCCTACAATTTGGTAGTAGGAAGACAGGGTCGTTTAACTTAATCCATCTGCTCTCCCCTTTATATGCAGGTCACAATGGTACATCTCAAGGAGTTGCGCCAAAATGGTGTCACTTATCTCTCTTTGGTCGATGAAGAAGGTGATGCTGCTGATTCTAGAACTTGCTTGATCAACCGCGAGTCCTTACGCTATTTGGATGGTTCTGAGGCAAGCCTTGTTAACAAGAAATGTTTTGAAAAAAAGATGTCGAAGAAACTGGAGACTGACATGTCTGCTCATCATGTTTTGAAGAGTACTTTTGAAGCGAAAAGTGATTCCTCTCATTATTTCTCCTTGCTTGAACGAGATATCATATCAGGCTGTGTGAAATGGAGTTGCAACTATGTGAAGATGTATGGCGGGTTCTCTTATATTGAAGGGTATTGGGAATGGACCGAAAACGTGTGTGAGATCCCTGAAAAAATCTCAATTTTGAAATAAATAATATGGAGGAGTCGCCAGCAGGTTTTATAAAAAAACATACAAAAATAAGTTAAACGAAAAAGACCCCTTTTGATCCCTGAAATGGGGACTGATCCGTGACTCCGTTTGGAACCAAAAATTGCGGATTCAGGGGTAAATGTACGGTCAGGGAAGGTTTTAGGCACCCGGACCGCCCATCAAACTGACGGCCTCTACTATTTATTTGTAATAGTATATATTTGACGAATTAAAGACAAAGAAAAGGAGGTTATAAACAAATTTTATACAATTATTTATAAGGACAAGTTACGAGGTTAGTCAATACAATAAATAGAGAAAATAAATAAAAGACAAAATAAAAGAATTAAATAAAAAGAAAGAGTAAAGAAAAACTTATTTGAATCTGGTACTGATAAGATTGGTAACGTAATTGTCTGCCTTTCTCATTCCAAATACGTGAATAAATAGTACAGTAGAGTTTAGGGTTACAGACTGAGACGGGCTCATGGACTCGTAACTAAGGATACAATATAACCCGTCTAGCTACTCTATTACCCCCCCTCAAGTTGGAGCATACGGATTTAGAATGCCCAACTTGCCAACCAACGATACAAACTGATGAACACCAAGAGACTTGGTGAGTACATCAGCCAATTGAACTTTAGTAGACACATGAGACGGACTGATCAAACCTGACTGAATAGCATCGCGCACAAAATGACAATCCACCTCTATATGCTTAGTGCGCTCATGGAACACGGGGTTTTGGGCAATATGGAGAGCGGACTGACTATCACTGAAGATCGAAACTGGCGCTGCATGAGGCACGCCCAAGTCATTCAACAATCCTTTAAGCCATTTAATTTCACATGTAATAGCACGAAGGGCGCGATACTCAGCTTCAGACGATGACAGAGATACCGTAGGCTGTTTCTTGGTCTTCCAAGAAATGGGAGAATTGCCCAAGAAAACGAACCAACCAGTGACGGAACGACGAGTTAGGGGGCACTTGGCATAATCGGAATCGCACCAACCTGTAAGCGTGAAGTCCGAACTTGACGGAAGCAATATTCCTTGGCCGGGTGTACCTTTTAAATAGCGAACCGTACGTAGGGCTGCATGCCAGTGGTCCTGCTGTGGTGCACTCATGAATTGGGACAACAAGTGGACCGTGTAGGACAAATCTGGCCGAGTCACTGCGAGATAAACAAGACGGCCTACAAGGCGACGATAGGACTCGGGATTCGCGAGTGGTGGGCTGTCACTATTACCGAGGTGGTGATGTTGCTCAAGTGGGGTAGGGGCCGGTTTACACCCAAGCAGACCGACCTCAGAGATAATGTCCAGAGCATACTTACGTTGACACAAGAAGAGACCATCCTTATTTCTAGCCACCTCAAGGCCCAAAAAATACTTCAATTCACCCAAGTCTTTCATATGAAAGCATTTATGGAGGTAGTCTTTAAATGCAACGAGAGCCGGTAAGTCATTACCAGATACAAGTAAATCATCAACATATACCAGGACATGAAGGTGAGCGGATCCACGTACAAGGGTGAATAACGAGTAGTCATAGTAACTTTGAGTAAAACCATACCTCTTAAGGGACTCCCCAAGCTTGGCAAACCAACAACGGGGTGCTTGCTTGAGACCGTATAGCGACTTTTTCAACTTACACACCTGGCCAACGGAAGATTTGAATCCCGGAGGGAACCGCATATATACCTCTTCCTCCAAGTCACCGTGAAGAAAGGCGTTATGAACATCCATTTGATGGAGGTGCCAATGCTTCGCTGAAGCAATAGAGAGGAAAGTACGTACCGTCGTCATTTTTGCTACCGGGGCAAACGTTTCTTCATAATCGACGCCTTCAGTTTGATGATTACCAAAGACGACGAGGCGCGCCTTCAGGCGCTCAATTGAAGAGTCGGACTTATACTTGATCTTGTACAACCATTTGCTCCCAAGAGCTTTCTTTCCCGGAGGCAGACTCGTAACAGTCCATGTACCATTATCAATAAGAGCTTTCATTTCGGCCTGCATGGCCTGTCGCCACCCTTCGTGTTTCACAGCCTCCTTAAAGTTCCGAGGCTCGGTATGAGTTAATAAAGCTGCCAAGTAAGAACGATGGGGAGGCGAAAATTTCTGACAAGTAATATAATTAGCTAAAGGATAGGGAGTACCTGAGGCAGACGATGACACATGAAGAGAGGAGGCACTAGACGGATTACTATCATCACTGTCTTCATCAGAGAAGTCAACAATGTAGTCTTGCAGAGACGTAGACGGAATCTTGACCCGCTGACCACGACCCAAGACCGGCGAAGGGGATGGACTACCCGGGGCTGTATCTGCCGTAGTGGAGGGGGTAGTAACAACAGTAGCCGGCGTGTTGGCCGTGGGTGAACCCGGAGGAGTGGTGGGGGCCGAGGGAGTGGTCGGTTCATCCGGGTCATCGACCGGTTCATCCCAACCACAAATGATATCATCAGAAACATGCGGAAGCAGAGTACTTCCCGGGTTCGAATCAGTAGCAGTAAGAAAAGGAAATTGATCTTCGTAAAATTTCACATCTCGTGATACGAAAAATTCTAATTTCTCAAGATCATAGAGGTACCATCCTTTTTGTCCAACCGGATATCCCATAAAGGCACATTTACGACTCCGACTAGCAAACTTATCACCTTTAGATCGTTGATTATGCGCAAAACAAAGGGAACCAAAGACCCGTAAAATATCATAGTTGGGCGGTTTGTCAAATATTTTCTCATACGGTGTCAGACCGTCCAACAATTGTGAGGGGGTACGATTGATAACATATGCAGCAGCCAGGGCACATTCCCCCCAAAATTTGATGGGTATCCCCCCTGAAACCGTAGGGCACGAGCTACATTTAGTATATGTTGGTGTTTTCGTTCCACGCGACCATTCTGTTGGGGGGTACCCACACAAGAAGATTGAAACAGGATCCCTTGTTTAGCAAAGTGTGGTTTTAAAGTGTGGAATTCAGTGCCGTTATCACTCCGGATAATTTTAATATCAGCCGAAAACTGACGTTTAACCATAGCAATGAATAATAAAAATTTATCATATACTTCAGTTTTCGTTTTCAGCAAATAAAGCCACACTCCCCTAGAGTAGTCATCAACTAATGTTAAGAAATAGCGCGCCCCAGACATCGAAGGCACATCATATGGTCCCCATAAATCGCAGTGAATTAACTCGAAAGCACAAGAACTTTTATTATTGCTCAAATTAAAACTGTTACGAATATGCTTAGCCCGATGACAAACCTCACACGGTTTTGACAAAGTTTGTTTGCTAGAACGAAGAAAAGGAAGTAATTTAACAACGGGCTCAGACGGATGACCCAATCTAGAATGCCATAAGACCAAAGATGTTGTAGCCGACACACTGCTCACGGTTTCCATGTCGTTCTTGAGATAGTAAAGTCCGTCTAGTCGCTCACCCGTGCCAATCGTCTCCCTCGTATCCCGGTCCTGTATTATACATAAAGAAGCATTTGTCAGAAACACGCAATTTAAATCATCACACAATTGCGACGCCGAAATGAGATTACACGTTAATTGAGGCACAAATAAAACCGCGTCAAGGGTGATATTGGCCGAGACATGCACGCGACCCATTTGGGAGGCTAGAATACGCGCACCGTTAGGTAAACCAACCTCGCGACTTGGGATAGTTTTTACATCAAATAAGAGAGCAAAAGTGCCAGTAACATGATGAGAGCAGCCAGTATCAATAAGCCACTTACCGGATTGAGTGTGAGAAGGAGTGCCATAGACATTTACCAGAGATGCGGAAGCGGGTTTGGCCGAGTCACCTCCCGTAGAGTTGGAGGTAACGGCATTAGAAGCAGCAGGCCGTGTCCCTTCACCACGGCTGCTGGTGTCACCTTGGGAACGAGACCCACCGGGTTTCCCTCCACCCCGAGGCTTCCCTGTTTTAGAACCACGGGAAGTCGGTTTTTGCAAGCCTTTCAATTCGTACCACCAATCCGGAACTTCATCCATTAAGTCGAAGCACATGCTTCGATCATGACCTTTGCGATTACATTGATTGCAATGTAATTGTTGTCGTTCCGTCCGAGTCATAAGGGAAGGATCTTTGGGAGGAGGCCGAGACTCATACGGACGACGGGACTGAACATTAAAGGTAGCAACTTCAGGAGCGGGTTCAGTTGCACGATCCAAACCCCGAACCCGTTCCTCCTGCGAGACCATGTGAAACACCCTAGCGACAGACGGCAGGGGTGTTTGTGCTAATATAAAAGAACGGAGGGATGCATACGGACCAGGTAATAAGCCAAGCAGAAATTGGTGAAGCCGGTCAGAATCACGACGAGCAGAGTGACGCTTCCCACTCGTGCAATTGTCACAACAGTCACACGATATAATGGGTTCAAGGGTGTCAAGATCGTCCCATAATTGACACAATTTTCCGTAATAAATAGCAACAGACATACCTTCGGTCTGTCGACACTCCTGGAGTCCGGCCTTGACCTGCTGAATGCGGGAACCATCAACGACCCCGAACCGCTCATGAACATCGTCCCATAATTTCTTCGCATTCTTATATTTAGGTAATAGAGCACGGACCTCCGGAGAGATCGTGTGCGATAACCAGGCCACTAGCATCGACTGAATTGGTTCCCAGTCATCAGCCGTGCAAGGTGGTTTAGGATCGTTAATCGTTCCATTCACAAAGACAAACTTACGTCGAGATTTGAGCGCAACGGTGACATCGTGAGCCCAATCGTCGAAATTGGTGAGAGAAAGGCGTGTAGGGGTGATCGAATCGCCAGGACGGTCTTGAGGACCAAGATAATAGGGAGAAGAAACATCAATTTTAGAGCCAGAGCCATCGCCGTTGGTCATGACGGCTAGGGCAGAATGTTTTATAATTTTAATTTTGGTATTTTAGAGAACACTGATACCATGATAAGATTGGTAACGTAATTGTCTGCCTTTCTCATTCCAAATACGTGAATAAATAGTACAGTAGAGTTTAGGGTTACAGACTGAGACGGGCTCATGGACTCGTAACTAAGGATACAATATAACCCGTCTAGCTACTCTATTAGGTACCCTCAAGCCTCTTTGGATTTGACTATGAATGAATATCGACTTTGTCGTAAATTAATGGCTCTTATGCGCTTATATGGAAATTGGGATGGTTTAATGTATGTAGTTTGATTTGAAACTGAAATAGTATACTTGAGACGTTGGATAAGAGTAGAATTTCTGGTCTGGTCGTGTGTCCATGTCTCTCGGCGTTTTATTGTGTTTTTATACTAGCATGGGAATTGTAGTTTGGTGTAATTAGGAGTTTGATAAAAGAATAGTTTAGTGCTCCAAAAGTCAATGGCAATTCGCTGTATTATGCATAGGAATAGGAATTCCTAAGTCAGAAGAGTCTCATTACTACTTTGCTTCCCATTATGATCCGTGATATGCACGATCTAGGTAAGTAATATATTCTATTTTATTGTCGAATGGTCGAAAACATGTCAACTACCTCACTTGTTGGATTATGATACAAGTTCTTTTTATTTGATCACTTGTATATTGCTCTTTTAATTTCTCGTTAGTGTAATTACACTAGGCCTATAATGGGCCTGTTCCGTATGATATTTCTATGGGGAAATAAGGTGGGCTTTATATATGAAATTGCTTGGACAAATGAGACATTGTGCTTTTCGGGCATTTTATGCCATTTTGAAGTATTTCTCGGAAAATAAGTGTTAAGAGTCGTTAATTATAATATTGTCAATTTTCATTTAGTCATTTAGTTTTAGCCTCATCATCGGGTACCCGTAAGGCTAGTAAACAACTTTGAGGTGTCTACAGAAACCCCCACTTTGACTGAGTCTGAGTAAGACGAAGGTCAAAGTAGTCTGGTCGGGACAAATAAAGGCTAAGAAGCGTACCTAAGCCTCTTACATTACCTGTCTGGACTAACTGGAAACTGGGACTGGCTTAGCAAAACTTTGTTTTACTAATCTGGAATGGAACTGGCATGGCAAAACTTTGTTTCGCCGGTCTGGAATCTGGTAAAGCAAAACTTTGTTTTTCTGGTCTGGAATCTGGTGTAACACCCCCATCTACCAAGGAGCCTTAACAAGACCTTCCCCAGCAGATAAGGGCGTTACCATCTCGGTTGCCCGAGGAATAGTAAATATCAAACATCAATAAAAGAACAATTAAGTTATTTACAAGTTATCAACAAAATAAAAGATACAACTCGTGACATCTATCAACTACATGATATTATCTCTGCCATGACTCGTGGAAGACACGTCCCTCCAAGGCACCCAGCTAAGCTCCACATATCAACCTGCTAAGACAGACTGCTCACCATAATGGATCACGGCAGACACAACACAAGAAGAAAGCACAGACAACACCACACAAGGTTAGTAACTGAAGGAACACATAAAAACTAGATACAACAAACATACACCCAACACCTCCTCCAATCGCCAACACTCCTCTGACTGCCTGAAGGTGAAGTCCTGCTAGATTATGGCCGCAACCAATAATCCTCGCCGCTAGTGGGGGACTGCAGCCATTCCCACCTAATCCCCGCTCATCAACACCGAGCGAAAACCCAAGTTTCTTAATGTGCACATCCCTCTTGTGACGGGAACCACAAAGGGCAAATCAAGGGCGTGAAGCCACTCCCGCAAGTGACTCCACTCAGCCGAAGACGCACCTCGCGAATCAGAGACAAACACACTGTAATACTTCGGTTTTTCTAAGTCTGTTACTCAGTCGAATATGGCTTACTCGACCGAGAAAGTGCATCGTGTATTTCTGATCAGGCTACTGTCCAGGAATATTCGGCCGAGTATGGGAATACTCGACCGAGTAGGGGATACTCGGCCGAGTACACTCTATACTCGACCGAGTATCCGGTCTGACGATGTTTATTTCCGCAGTTTGATTTAGAGAGAATTAGAGTTATATAAATGAGATTTACAGTTTCTTAATCAGTTTTATCAAACCTAAACTTTCAGTGTAACTCTAATCGTCTCCAAATCTCTCTCAATTTCGTGGATCTTTCATGAGTCTTGTTCATCCTTCCTTCGCATCGATTGTGTCGGTAAGCCTCTAGTTCTATGAGTTTTGTCATTTGTCTTTTAGGGTTTTGCCCTAGTCTTATAATTTGGGGGAAAAGGGTTGTTATGCGTGTTTGTGATTCAATTGTATGATTATTCTTAGGTGGAGACTTCGTAGAGGAGCCATTTTAGCTTGCTTGATTGCCTCGTGTCAGATTTGTACTAAGGTAGAGTTTTCCTACTCGGTTTAATATTTAATTGATTTAAGATATATGTTGTAATTCATTGTATGATTGATATTGTGATTGATTATTGTTGGTGGATTGGAGTATGGTGTTGGTGTTGATATGGTTGTTGATGTTCGCAAGATGCGTCCTCGGCTGAGTGGAGTCACTTGCGGGAGTGGCTTCACGCCCTAGATTCGCCCTCTATGGAACCCGCCACAGGAGGGGATGTGCACATTAATGAACAGGGTTATCGCTCGTTGATGAGCGGGGGCTTATGTAACATTCCGTTTGATGTTTATGAGTGTCTTGATATTGGATTCTTTTTCTAGTGGATAATATGTTAGTGAAACGGAGCTAGCGGCGTTTGTATATGGTAGTTGGTAGTGTATGGAGTTGGTGTCGAGAGAGGCTATAATGTGGTGGATACGATATAGTGAGTCATGTTGTGGAAGTAGACATAGTTGGTGGGGTTGATGTTAAGAGTTCATGTTTTATAGGTTGGGGTTTCGTTTTGAGTTCTTAGTTGCGTTGTTGTGTCTTGGTCGTGTTAGTATGTTTGTTTTGGGTATGGGTTGAACTTCGGGGACGAAGTTCTTTTTAATGAGGGAAGACTGTAATACTACGGTTTTATGTGTCTTTGGGTACTCTATCGAATGGGGCTTACTCTGTCGAGTAAGTAGTCTTTGACGCAAAACAGTAGTCTGCCTGTAGGGTACTCGATTGAGTAAGTTGGGTACTCGATCGAGTGGGGGCACTCGATCGAGTAAGTGCCTTACTCGATCGAGTAAGTGGTTTTACGGGTGATATTTGACGGGTCTTATTAATGCGGGAATGGTATATAAGGCTTTTGTCACTTTTCTCAACACACTTTTACAACCTAAAAACCTTCAAGAGAAGATTGGGAATTACGTTGAATCATCTTCACCGCATTATTAGCAAATCCCGGAGCTAGAGGTGTCGGATTTCATCGTTCTTTACACCGTTGTGATCCTTATGTCGATGGTAAGCTTTACATATAATTTTTATACTGTTTTGTTAAAGTTGGTTAAACCATAATTGGGTGATTTTGGGATTTTGGGGAGTATTGTTGATGTTAGATTGTGATTGTATGATTGTATGCTTGATAGAAAGTAATTTCAGTGAAGGACGATGTAGATTAGATGATTGTGACGATCTTGGTGATTGCTGTTCCAGGTAGGGTTTCCCTACTCGGTATTAATTACATAATGTGTGGTGATGTGCTGTAGTTAGTGATTGTTGACTGATTCAGACGTTTGTGATTTCGTATTGTTGATTGATTCAGACGGTTGTTGATTTTGTGTTGTGATTACTATTTAACTATCTGTGATCTTTGGGGTGCGTCCCTGGCTGAGTGGAGTCACTTGCGGGAGTGGCTTCACGCCCTTTATTCGCCTTTTGTGGAACCCGCCACAAGAGGGATGTGCACATTAATGAACATTGATTTATTGCTCGATGGAGATGAGCGGGGCTTAGGTGGGAATGGCTGCGGTCCCCTATTGGCGGTGTGGAGTATCTGTTGCGATGGGTACTCTGGCAGGACTACACACTTTTCGTGTGTAGTCAATTGTGTGGAGAATGATTATGGGGTTTGGAGGATTGTTGTGTTGTTGAGCTGTTTGTGTACCTATTTCGTTGTGGCTTTGTGTTGTGTAATTAGTATTGACCCCGTTTAATGTTTTAAAAACTGTGGTGATCCATTTGGGGGTGGTGAGCAGTTATTGAGTAGGTATGATGTGACGCATATGAGATAGCTGGGATGAGTCATCACGTGGCTGTTAGAAGAGTCTTCCGCTGTGTCAGACGATGTCTTATAGTTGTGACAGTTTTGGCTAGTAGACATTTTTGAGTACTTTGTATTTCAGTTTAACAGTTTTGGTTTGAACATGTAACCACTTAAACCGTATTTACTTTTAAAGTATGTTTCTTTATTGTTTTATGATTATCATTGCCTCGGGCAACCGAGATGGTGACGTTTTCATACCTTAAGTGGTCATGGTAAGGCACTTGGAGTATGGGGGTGTCACAGCTTAGGTAGGCAGGGCTGGGTTCCCCCACTGGCAGGACTACACACTTTAGTGTGTAGTCATTTATGAGATGTGATTGGGAGTTTGAGGTGGATTGTGAACAGCTGTTTATCTTTATCGTACCTTGTCTTAATTTGATTATGCAGGGAACTGACCTCGTTATTGTTTTGTAAAATCTATGGTGATCCATTCGGGGATGGTGAGCAGTTTGTGACAGGTGATGATGGTCTTTAGCCTTAGGGACGAGATGATGAGTCATCACTTCGGGTCTAGCTTCCGCTGTCACGGGATTAGCCATTTAGATTCAGTTGTTTTGAGTACTAGTGAACTTTTGTTTTGGTTTTGATTTTGGAACATGTAATAGTTAACTCTTTATACTTTAATAAACGTTTTGGAATGGTTAATTTTGATATACTAGCCTCGGGAAACCGAGATGGTAATAGTCTCTCATGCTAGGGTGGTCCTGGTAAGGCACCTTGGTATGTGGTGGTGTTACAAAGTGGTATCAGAGCGACGATTCCGAAACCTAAAACCAATGAACCTAATGAATATAGGGAGTCTAAATAAAATGAACCCAACGAGAATTGTTTGGAGCTACCGCAAAGACTTGGGAGACGTCCTGAAGTCGCATTGAGGCCCTTACTATCTCGAACCGGTCAACATGGGGGAGTCTTGGGGACCGTTGTATATTTAAAGTTGTGTGTGTCTGTAGACACCTCAAAATGTCTACCTAGCCTTATGGGCACCCGATGATGAGGCTAATATTTAATGACTAAATGAAAATTGGTAATGTTATAACTAACAGCTCTTTACGCTTATTTTCCTACAAATCATACAGAATGGCCTAAAACAATCCATTAGCCCTTTTACTTCTACTTAGCCCACTTTATTAATTAATGGCATAAACCACTCATAAACCATCTATCCCTATCCAACTCGCAAAATTTTACTTAAAAAGGCCCAACACCTTTAACATCTCAGTTTATACTCGAGTCTTATATTTAGTTACCTGTACTACATAACTAGCCCACGATTAATTAAATAGGGCACTCCACCTTATTATTAGTACTCCCTATGTATTTTAGCAGCCCAAAACAAGACATAAAAGAGGAGTACAAAGTCCACCTATCCTAAGGATAATGGGGCAAAAGAAATAAATAAGAATTAAAAGGCAACCCACCTTTTTTTTATACAATGGAATACGTTTAAGTTAGCAAAACCGTGTCTAATAAGTACACACAACCAGGAATTCTATGATGATACGGAAAACAATTAAAAAGATAGAGAAACCAAACTAAATACAAATTGTTATCAACAATGTGGTGAAAGTGATCAATGTGAGTGCATGGCAAATTCTGTCATTGGTTTCCAAGTTGCACCAAGCTACAAGGATGTCAATATAAATAGCATGCAAGACAGACGAAAGAAAAAAAAAACACAAATATTCCAGTGGACGAGCCATACACACAAAACAGGATCTATAAATTCAATACTCTTATACATCGTCACAAATAAAACAATCCCAGTTTCCAATCAAACTATACACATAAAAATCATCCCAGTTTTCATATAAGTGCATAAGTGCCGTTAATTTACGACAAAGTCAAAATTCATTAATAGTCAACATCCACATAGGCCTGAGGGCGAGTAAAGGTTTGGTTTGGGGAGATTTGATACGTGCCTAATGTATAGTCTTTTTAGCCTATTTCAGCACGTATTTCTATGCATTTCTATACCTTTTTTATGGTATTTTGCCCCGAATTGGCTACTTTGGTGTATTTTGTCCTTTTTGTAGGAATGATCGCGAAAGTAGTGGAACCACACTCCTTTTTGTCCTTTTTGCATGCATTTAGAGGAGACGGGATTGTCCCAGAGTGAGATACTGCGCTTGGAAGCGTCATGTCACGCATTACGAGACACTTGGGTGAAGACGTGAGCTGAAATGAAGACATAGTCATTCGATCGAGCTGTTTCTCAGTCGATCGAGTGATTTCTACACCCCCTGATGGTCGATCGAGCTGTTCCTCAGTCGATCGAGTAAGCTGCACAAGACCAAGTCCTCGATCGAGTAACCTGTTGGTCGATCGAGTAACTTTTGCTGAGAAGTTGATCGATCGAGTGGTTTAATCCATTCGATCGAGTGGTTTTTATGAGCATAGGCTTTTAATTAGTCCGTGTATTATTTTGTTTCGCAAAGCTTTAGTACTTTTCTATATAAACCTAAGTTAATTAGGTTAATAAGGGATCTTACCTTTTAATCTGTCAACTCTTTTACTGAAACCTTAGTACGTAGCTTTTCTTTCCTTCACTGTTACTTTTGCTTGGGATTATTATTGCTCGGATTCGGTTGTTCTTTACGCCGGATTCGCATTGATTGTAATCCTTTCTCTCCCTTTATTAATAATAATCAATTGTTGCTTTAATTTCTCATTGTGTTCTTATTTTCCCTTTGCCCTAATTTTCATTATTGCGATTCATTATTTATTCATTATGTTTTCTCTGAAATTTGTCTCATTGTTAGTTTAATTACCGACATGAGTAGCTAAACTCCCTTCATGTTGGGATTAGGGAATCTACGGTAGAAAGATGACGATTTTGTAGATGAATTAGACGAATTAATCACGAGACTCTGTCACTATAGCAATTTAACTGTAATTCCCGACCTAGTTGAGTGCACGCTTCTATGTCACCCATTAAACTGGCTAAACTTAATCCTGGATCGAAAGATTGGACTAAATAGGCCTGCTATAAACAGTAAACTACCCTAATGAGGACGAAAGTTAAGTTAGTGGTATTTTAGGATAGAAAGTGGACCGAAAGGACCTTTTAACATCCGTCTCACATTAGTTCGTCTGAATCATTTACAGCTGAGTTATTGGACTACCGTAGTGAACCGAAATCCCGACATGTCCCTCTCTTCTTGATAGTTTAATCATATTTATTACTTTTATTACTCCTTGCCTTATTTCTCTTCCCTTCAGACTTCGTAGTTTAGAACCAATTTCAAACAAACCCCCAATTGTTACCATAGGATTAGAAATAGACAGCTATAGTTACGTTACCTCCCTGTGGATTCGATACTCGACTGCCTCTGCTACATTTTAGTTGAGACCGTTAGGTTTTATCTTTGATAGGGTTGCGATAGCCGTGTCACCAACCAATGTTATATAACGAAACATTCATAAATTAATAGGTTATCTCAACAATCATGTACCTGTGACATAATCATAATCAATCTTTTGAACAACTTATTGTATAAACTGTCAAAACAAGGCACTAACCAACTCCTTCATACAATTATTCACATAACTTATGCAATTCACATCGCTATTAAACATCATATTCCTTTGTCAGCCATAATCGGCCGAGTATGGGAGATTACTCGGTCGAGTAAGCTTTACTCGGTCGAGTATATTTGTATACTCGGCCGAGTAAGCTCTACTCGGTCTAGTAGTAACTATGCTCGGTCGAGTTATGACAGCCAGAGAGCGTTTTGACGACATCACATAGAACATCCATAATCAAACTGCATCAAACTCTTCCCAGCAATATCAAACACAACTAGTCTCTAACATAACGAAATCTAACTCGTCTCCACACGATAAATAAAATAGTTAACGGCCTTATGGCCAAGTACAGTCATCTAACAGTAGATAATAAATCCCGAAAGCAACATCCAAAATAGAAGTACTAAATCCAATACAAACGAAATAAATCCAACATCAAAGAAATCAAACCAAACAACCTAGCATCAAAAGATCAATAACGAGGACCCTCCTCCATGTAATCATCACCACCTGCGCCAGAAGTACATGCACCTGAACTCCCCGCTCCTGGAAAGCCTGCTGCTGCTGAGTAATCCCCTCCTAGCTGACTGCCAGAGTTGGCTCCCCACGGTCCCGTAAGGTAGCCAAACTCATTCTCCTACGGAGGTCTCCAGTAACTCGGGTCAACTCCATAGCTGTGGAATACTCCCGTATCCACTCCCGGTCCCCTCCACCAGACAGGCTGTGCTAGCTGTGTCCCTATGCCCTGGTTAAGGGTCATCTCATGCAGGTTGCGGAGCACCAAAGTAGAGGAGATCCGCTCAGCCAAGTCATGAGGCTGCATCCTGGGGTCATGCACTGTCGGGTAGGGCGAATACTGGTAAGGGTAGTAAGGATAGGAGTCAGGGACAGAGTAAGAGGGCTCAGGTACAACCGGGTCTGCCCCAGACTGCCTCACTCCACGACACTCCCGAGGTGGGGGAGGTGCCTGCTGCTGTCCCTTAGGCACGGTGACAGGCTCAGGTAGGTCCAAGAGAATCCGTGGGTCAATCAGGTAGGACTGGGGCTCAGGTCTAGGAATGACACAAGTCTCCCACTCAGCCAAATGATCAACGACAGGGAGATGGGCTGGGTCCGGAAGTACCATCCACATAGTTCCCCTCACCCTCTAGGCATAAGACCCGTCATCCATCTTCCTCAACCATCTGTTCTGACGCCAATACTGAGCGTCCATGGTAAGCACAATCTCTACATACTCATTCCCCTCAGGAGGTGGGCCCTCAAAATCTGTCAGGCGCTGAGCTAAGCGGGTCACTATGGCCCTGCAAACTATGTGTCGGGTATCAGACTGTGCCATGCTCTCAAGACTAGAGCACACTACACCAGGAGCACTATAGTAGAACGATTTCTGACGGTGTAGGTTAAGGTAAGACATAAGGAGCATGACTTCGTGAGAATTGAGCTTGCTCACGTCATCTCTCGAGTACAACAAACAGGTCAACATCCTTAGAAACATACGAAGGGAAATGTGCTGCACATCATTAATCAGCATGACACTGGCACTAGGGCCAGGTTTGCCAGTCAAATATGGAAGGTAAAGAGGTGCACCACTGTTCTTGGCCACATCACTAAGGTACCCCTCCCCCTAGGCCTCTAGACCCAAATGATCAGTAAACTCATCTAAGGTAAGCTCACGATCTTCATTCATGAGACGAAAATAAACAGTCTTTCCCTTCTTATCATAAACAAAAGAGCTCAAAAACTCCAAGGTCAAGTGGGGGTAGGATTTCTTTCTCAGATGATACAACCCCTCCATGCCCAAAATCTGAAAGATATGAAATATGTCCTCTTTGATCCCTAAAGTCTCAAGGATACCAGGATTAACACAATGGGTGGGGCGGAAAGGACGACGCATGAGAGCCACAAAAGCCTTACGATGATTGAAATCAGAGAATATTACCGATGGATGCGCCTCCACCGGTGGAACGACAGGTTCCCTGCTTGACTGACCAGTCTCAAGCTGGACATTAGCACGAGTTCTTTTGTTGGGTAAGCCTCTGGTTTTCACCATACTGCAAGAGAACAATCTTTAACAAGGGATTGACACAAAAATTCTTAGCGCAAAAGACGGACTGTTTTCAATTGTATATCGATTTTAGAACGATCTTTTTAAGACAAAATATCAGAAAATCACCAATTACCTTACAATTTATATGGTTACAAGCTTTAAATTGTTTCAAATTAAAGAATAACCATCAACAACAAAGAGAGTTTCGTTTTTGTAACCCTAGAATTCAAAAATTGAATTTTAAACCATGAAATTAATTAAACAAGGCATACACGAGATCTATATACAGTTGAGTCCAAGAATCAATAAGTTGAAGGCTAAATTTAAGTTGTTTTACAAAGAAATTCGAAATTTAGCATGAAATTATACCATAACTTGAAAACAAATGAGGAAATTGAGTTTAATTCTTACCTTAAACTGATTTGGGGCAAGCAAGAACAAGTGGAACACTAAGGTTTTACCCAAAAGCTTGAGAAAGGAAGGATATGGAGTTTTTAGAGAGAAGGGAATGTGAAGATGGGAGGCGGAAATAAGAAAGAAAGGAACGAAAATAGGGTTTTTGTATAACCCGCATCAGTTCTGCTACAGTAATACTCGATCGAGTATTGGGAATACTCGGCCGAGTGTCGACTACTCAGTCGAGTGTTTAGGAATACTCGGCCGAGTGTAGACTACCCGGTCGAGTATCCTTCTTACTCGGTCGAATTTTTAAGAACAGAAGCGATTATTATTTTCACAAAACGGATACTCGGTTGCGTAGCTTGATACTCGGCCGAGTATGGTCTACTCGGTCGAGTACAGTCATCTACTCGGCCGAGTTTCCAAAAGTGAAGAGGAAATCATAAACTTTCACTATCCCTGGAAAATAAATAATATCGTTCGGAGTTCCGTGCAACCGGCTCGTCACTATTAAGGATTAGTTCTACCACTCAAACACATATCAACACCTATTTTTGTACATCTACTACCAATACTATCATCATTACCACTTTCATTCCTCATTATGCCACGAAACTGTTACACCCTATCCATATAGCATACTCAGCATTTAATTACGGTACCTGCAAGGTTTAGCTCTTATATCACATCATCTCTAATTCTGCTAATCACCAAACATACACCTTAATCACATTTACAAAGCAGCAATTCAACACACAACACATTCATCGTGAAACAAATTGGTTATCTTACCCCTGGTCGCACCACGCAACAATTCCATCACTCACTCCAACTTTTCCACACATACCTCATAACACATATCACCCTAATCATAAATACACACAACAATCATCACTAAGCAATCAACGAATCTCACTAGCTACCCTTTTCCCGTGTCTGGCTTAAGTTCGATGGGGCCATGATTTTGAAATGAGGGCGCCTACTCACCCAAAATTTAGCATCGGCTGGGGCTCCCAACGTACATACACCAGGTTAATTTTAATTGACACCCTATATTCATTAGATTCATTGGTTCAGGTTCCAAAATCGCGGGTTCTGATACCACTTTGTAACACCCCCGCACACCAGAACGCCTTACCAAGGACCATCCCAGTGTATGACGGTGTCACCATCTCGGTTTCCCGAGGAGGTAGATCAAATTAGACAATAAAAGAACAATGGTAAATATTAGTATATCTCATACAATAAAACTGAATAGAAACTCTCTTTACAACAAGGACACAACTACAACACTTATGACACTGTATCTCTAAACTGGTAGCGTGATGACTCGATCCCTCCAATCCTAGCGACCCAATCAATCAAGACTGCTCGACCCAATCAAGCTCACCATCCCCGAATGGATCACCGCAGATACCACAAAACAACACGGGGTCAGTACTGACTAATCAAATGTAAGACAGGTCAACAATGTAAACAGCTGATCATTCTCAAACCCAGTCTCTCGATCTCGCACAGTAACCGACTACACCCCGAAGGGTGTAGCCCTGCCAGATTACTCATCGCAACAGGTAATCCTTGCCGCCAGTGGGTGACCGCAGCCCATCCCACCTAGTCCAGCTCTTCAATGAGCGACAACAATCCCTGTCCCTTAATGTGCACATCCCCTCCCGTGGCGGGTTCCACGGAGGGCGAACTAGGGTGTGAAGCCACTCCCGCAAGTGAATCCACCACAATCATAACACACACAACATCACCGCTGTCACAACATCTCCACACCAGCACTGTCACAACAACTCCCATACTCCGATGATCAGCAGATAAGAGCAATTACAATACAATCATGTCTTAATCAATTAACAGTAAACTGAGTAGGAAAACCCTACCTCGTCGCAAAGCATGTAAGACCTCCATACACAGCCACGCACGACTCCAATAAGCATCCTAACATTACACATCGGCGGTGACACAGACGACCACCACACACGTCATCCTTCCCCAGCGAATCCCGTCCTTCCCATGGTGAAGGTTTAGGCTAAATACATTAGAGTGTGAAGATATGGGGTGATAGGAGAGGGAGATAAGCTAGGGTTAGAGAAAGAGAAACTGTCGAGGAAATGAGAAATGAAATGAATCTCGCGAACTTGCGTTTATATTAACGTGTCGACAGAAGCCATACTCGGTCGAGTACGGGAGTACTCGGCCGAGTAGGCTCTACTCGGTCGAGTATAGGTGATACTCGGCCGAGTAGCCTCAGCTAGGTCGAGTAAACAATCCTATAAACTCATGTTACAAGCCTGATCCCTCACACATTCATCCCTAAGGTCTGTTTGGTCAATAAGATCGGTCAATAGCGTTCTTAAATATCCTGGGTATTACATTAAATTCGTCAAATATATAATATTATAAATAAATAGTAGATGCCGTCAGTTTGATGGGCGGTCCGGGTGCCTAACACCTTCCCTGACCGTACCTTTACCCCCTAATCCGCAATCTTTGGTTCAGACCGGAGTGACGGATCAGTCCCCATACCAGGGATCAAAAGAGGCCTTTTTTTCCGTTAACTTATTTTTGTATGTTTTTTTATAAAATCTACTGGCGACTCCACCTATTTACTTATTTTCAAAACGGAGATTTTTTCAGGGATCTCACAGTGGCGACTCCGCTGGGGACTATTAAGAAGGTAAGACTTGAAATTTAAATTGTAATAATATATATTTGACGCCGTTTTCGCCTTTCGGGCACAACTAACGCATGTTGAGTAGAAGAAAATACTGAATGCATGCTTATTTGAGTATTGGAAGTAACATGATGGTCAAAACAAGAAGTCACGAAGTTATACTGTATAATTAGTTTGTCTGGAGTCTTGCTTATCATTATTTTCCCCCATCCCGTGCTTATTTCTAATTGTTTCTCGATTTTTTTTGTATATTATTCTGAGACAAAAAAGGCGTAGGCTCCCGTTAGCCAATATAACGTCATTTAAGCTACCCTATCCACCCCCTGTAAAGTATGTTGTATACTTAGAAGGTCCATTCAACCGACTAGGCCTTACACATATTTTCCACCTCATGACGTCGCGTTTTGGCAACTCGTCTGGTGCATATGACTGGGGGAGCACAAAAGCGAGAGATACCCTCGTGTTGTTTTAATGTCGTGAGTACCCAATTTCCTACCCACAAACCTTATATTATTCTGAGACAAAAAAGGCGTAGGCTCCCCGTTAGCCAATATAACGTCATTTAAGCTACCCTATCCACCCTCGGTAAAGTATGTTGTATACTTAGAAGGTCCATTCGACCGACTAGGACTTACACATATTTTCCACCTCATGACGTCGCGTTTTGGCAACTCGTCTGGTCCATATGACTGGGGGAGCACAAAAGCGAGAGATACCCTCGTGGTGTTTTAATGTCGTGAGTACCCAATTTCCTACCCCAAACCTAACCATAGAACCCGTAGAACCTTTGATTAGGGTAATATATTGATCCGTATCGAGTTGTGTACTATGTATATTTTCTGGCTTTTTATACTAATAAGCTATGAAGCTCCAGTAAAAAAAAAAAAAAAAAAAAAAAATTGTGCCTGATACACCATGTGTTCACATCAATACCACTTCCAGAATTGTGTCATGCTATTTCATCTGTGTCCCCAAAGAGTTTAATAACTACAATAAATAATTGGTCTTGTGAATTCATCTCTGTCATATTATTTTAACATACCTGTTCTTTGTCGACAAGATTCCATTTATTATTGCATGCATCATGACTCTGTCTGCTTCATCTAACTTAATTAGTTTTAGACATTTAGAGTATATATTCCCGTATAATCTAATCACTTAAGGTAGTAATTACTTGCATTTATGCATTAGTAATATTTGAATTGGTATAAGGAAACCTTTTTGCAAGATTAACTCGGCGTAAGTAGTACTTAGACCATTACATATTTACATACAGAGTCATGTATCCGTCATCTTGCTGAACTAAATTAGATGCATGTGTATATTAAAGTTGATAATCATGTCTAATTATAAGCAGCTTAGTAAGCCACCACTTGCATAATTACCTTTAATCATCCATCATGCATGTTATTTTCATAAAAAAAAATTCTCTTTTAACATAGATATAGGGGTCTAATTTTTTTCAATTTCTTTTTTTTTTTCCAAAAAAAACAAAACAAAAAAAATAGTTTTTTTCTTTAACAATTTTCCATTCTTTTTAACTCATTTGTGATCCATGTAGAAATCTATATAGATTGTCTCACACTTTAAGTCTTTACATCAATTTAAAAAATAAACTCTCCCAATTTCCTCCTTAGATTCATATCAACCAGTGTCGTGATCTACTGAATAATTAATTACATCAGCTAAAAAAGGACTCCCAAGAACTTCCAGAGTAGAAAGCACTAGTAACTCACTGATTAGAATAAGAAAGTTATATGAGCAATGATAATACTACCTCCTTTTTGTCATAAGTAACCAATGCAATACAGTTGACCAATATAATACAAATTAGACCGCATCGCACTCCATTGTCTCGACCTTACCTCAAGTTCTCACAAAGTTGTAGGATGATATATAATTCATGATTTGGTAGCCCATCAGACGTCGTAGATTTTTGTCTTACCTAAAATATATTTGGTAGTAATATAGGACCATTCAAGTCCTCTTTGAGTTACATTAAATAAATACGAGCATATGTCATTTTTATTAGTCACTTGTTCTACTTTTTACCCTTAATTAATAGAATAGACTTGAAATACTTTAGGGCGTATCTCTTTAGTGTAGATCAATCGACCTCTTAGAATTAGCCTGAACGAGGGCGTGCATTTGACCATCTTTTCCATCTCTTGTGGTGTGATAATTCCTTGACCGCCGTGTCTCTAGGTGACCTCTAGGTTTGGAGACTACATCTTTCTACCCGATTCGTCAAATGACTACCAATCTAAATGAGCACAACTCTCTATCTAGCAGATTCGTCAATTTTCCATGTTTCGAATGATTTCCCAAATGAGCACAAATTGCTTTCTACCAGATTCATAACTTCTCATATCTCAAATGACTACTAGATGAGCACAAACTCATACAATTGACCATTTTAGAAAATATTGTCATATATTCCCATTAGTGCTAGAAAATTAGCTCAAAAATATTCAAACCAGATTTCTAGAACACCCGTGCCCAAACTTACCAAATAAAACACGGGAGCGCGCACTCCGTGCTATTAAAACAAGAGAGGTGACCACTAGTCCCTTAGAATAAACTTAAGATGTGAGTCAAAATATCAATACAAGCTCAAAGCTACTCACACCAAAGACTCTCATAAGTCAACCAAAATTCCAGTCAAAGTTACAATCCACTCCAGTGACAGAAGTCTCAAAAAGTCAAAGACAAAAAAAATGATCTCTAATGGATACAACTCCAATGTCAAAAGTCTAAAAAATTCTCAAGACAAAAAAAAAATCCAGCCAAAGTTGCAATCGAATCCAATGTCAAAAGCCTCAACAATTCACAAGGCAAAAAAAAAAAAATCCTAGTCAAATTTGCAATCTAATGGTAGAGTTGTCACTTTTTCATTTCTCAAACAAGTCAATATCCACAGTTACATTGTCTCCATTCCTCTTGGGATGACCCTTTCATTCATTTAGGTGAGTGAGAGAGGCACACAGATCTCCAGTGTCTTCTAACACCATAGAACCTTCTACTCCATTCCATTTATCACCCTTGTTCAGCATCTAAGATTTCGGGGGATGTACACTAAGTTTATACAGTCATATAAGTATTTTGTTTCTATGGTATTAATTTTGTTTAATAAGTAGAGCTTGTTACTTTAAAGAGGGCAGAACTCATCAAAAATAACTCAAATTCACATGTCAAATAAAAATGATCACAAATTCTCATTGAAGACATGACATATCCGTCACAAGCTGAAGACGGATACCATTTTACCTCACAATGTACCCACTTTTTCTCTCTCTGCAACACTATTTATGTGGTCCCCTTTCTCCACTAACCCATTTTGTTACCATTTTATCTCACAAAATATCCGTCACAAATGGTAACCCGTCACAAGGGAGACCAATTGAAAAATGATACACATTCTCCACACAGAGAAATTGTGAGCTACTCCCAGAGTAAAAAAGTCCAGTCAAAGTCCAGTCTTTCTACTTGGATCACATTTGGGTCAGACCCCATCTTTTCCAAATATTTTCAAAAAAAATAAAAATAAAATGTTTTTTTTTTCAAATGTTTTTTTTTTGCATCATATCTAGGACATGCATTGCTTTTTATGTGTCTTATATTTGTCACTAACTGCTCTCCAGTCAACTACTTTGTCATTCATTTTCCAGATTCATTCAAAGTGGGGGCTTTCTCATAAATTCCCATCTTCTCGTAAAATAAAATTTTGCGGATTTCAAAATCAATGATTGTCAAAAATTCAAGTGTAATCTTTTTGCGAAATAAATTTTGCAACTCTCCAGCTCTTTTCGTGAAATAAAATTTTACGATCCTCAAATCAGCATCTCTTTCAAAATAAAATTTTGAATCACTTGGTCGGTAGGCCCTGACATGCATTCCGAGTTCTTAAAATAAAATTTCCGAACTTGCTTTTTTTGCGAAATAAAATTTCGCAATTTCTAAATCAATCGGTCGGCGGGCCCTGACACGCATCTTAGTTTGTAAAATAAAATTTTACATTCTATTCCTTCTTTCAAAATAAAATTTTGAATTCCTTGGTCGGCAGGCCCTGACATGCATTTGAGTTCTTAAAATAAAATTTTCTGAACTTGCCCTTTTGCGAAATAAAATTTTGCAAATTTCAAATTTATCGGTCGGCGGGCCTTGACACGCATCTAAGTTTGTAAAATAAAATTTTACGATCTTATCCATCCTTTTTCAAAATAAAATTTTGAAATCCTTTGGTCGACAGGCCCTGACATGCATTTGAGTTCTTAAAATAAAATTTTCTGAACTTAGCCTTTTGGGAAATAAAATTTTGAATCCTAGTTTGTAAAATCAAATTTTACATTCTAATCCATTTTCAAAATAAAATTTTGAATCCTCGGTCGGCGGGCCCTGACACGCATTCGAGCTTGTGAAATCAGATTTTGCAGGTACACTCTTGAGCTAAACAAAGTTTAGCTATTCCAGATTCCAGACCAGCAGCAAAACAAAGTTTTGCTTTACCAGATTCCAGACCGGCGAAACAAAGTTTTGCCATACCAGTTTCTAGATTGGTGAAACAAAGTTTTATCAGCTCCATCTCCATTCCAGATTGACCAAACAAAGTTTTGTCATGCCAGTTCCAGACCAGCTGAACAAAGTTTGGCTATACCAGTTCCAGACCGGTGAAACAAAGTTTCAACGAAACAAAGTTTCGTTGCACTAGTTCCAGCTTCGTTCCAGGTTAGTAAAACAAGTTTTGCTAAGCCAGTTCCAGTTTCCAGCTACTCCAGACATGTAAAATAAGAGGCCCAGGTATGTTTCTTATCCTTTATCTGTCCCGACCGGACTACTTTGACCTTCGTCTTACTCAGACTCGGTCAAAGTGGGGGCTTCTGTAGACACCTCAACATGTCTACCTAGCCTTATGGGTACCCGATGATGAGGCTAATATTTAATGACTAAATGAAAATTGGTAATGTTTTAAACGGCTCTTTACGCTTATTTTCCTACAAATCATACAGAATGGCCTAAAACAATCCATTAGCCCTTTTACTTCTACTTAGCCCACTTTATTAATTAATGGCATAAACCACTCATAAACCATCTATCCCTATCCAACCCGCAAAATTTTACTTAAAAAGGCCCAACACCTTTAACATCTTAGTTTATACTCGAGTCTTATATTTAGTTACCTGTACTACATAACTAGCCCACGATTAATTAAATAGGGCACTCCACCTTATTATTAGTACTCCCTATGTATTTTTGCAGCCCAAAACAAGACATAAAAGAGGAGTACAAAGTCCACCTATCCTAAGGACAATGGGGCAAAAGAAATAAATAAGAATTAAAAGGCAACCCACCTTTTTTTTATACAATGGAATACGTTTAAGTTAGCAAAACCGTGTCTAATAAGTACACACAACCAGGAATTCTATGATGATATGGAAAACAATTAAAAAGATAGAGAAACCAAACTAAATACAAATTGTTATCAACAATGTG
This sequence comes from Silene latifolia, assembly GCF_048544455.1. Classification (NCBI taxonomy): domain Eukaryota; kingdom Viridiplantae; phylum Streptophyta; class Magnoliopsida; order Caryophyllales; family Caryophyllaceae; genus Silene; species Silene latifolia. Next base: position 151,258,208 of record NC_133538.1, on the reverse strand, counting down.
GTGAAAGTGATCAATGTGAGTGCATGGCAAATTCTGTCATTGGTTTCCAAGTTGCACCAAGCTACAAGGATGTCAATATAAATAGCATGCAAGACAGACGAAAGAAAAAAAAACACAAATATTCCAGTGGACGAGCCATACACACAAAACAGGATCTATAAATTCAATACTCTTATACATCGTCACAAATAAAACAATCCCAGTTTCCAATCAAACTATACACATAAAAATCATCCCAGTTTTCATATAAGCGCATAAGTGCCGTTAATTTACGACAAAGTCAAAATTCATTAATAGTCAACATCCACATAGGCCTGAGGGTACCAGATTCAAATAAGCTTTTCTCTACTCTTTCTTTTTATTTAATTCTTTTATTTTGCCTTTTATTTATTTTCTCTATTTATTGTATAAACTAACCTAATAATTTGTCTTGTAAATAATTGTATAACTTGTTACTAACTTTCTTTTTTCTGTCTTAAATTCGTCAAATATATAATATTATAAATAAATAGTAGAGGCCGTCAGTTTGATGGGCGGTCCGGGTGCCTAACACCTTCCCTGGCCGTACCTTTACCCCCGAATCCGCAATCTTTGGTTCAGACCGGAGTGACGGATCAGTCCCCATACCAGGGATCAAAAGGGGCCTTTTTTCCGTTAACTTATTTTTGTATGTTTTTTATAAAACCTACTGGCGACTCCACCTATTTACTTATTTTCAAAACGGAGATTTTTTCAGGGATCTCACAATGTCGTATTTGTAGCTGTGAATCTTGTGAAATTGTTGGATGATATGAAAATTGAATTGCGTAGTTGAACATGATAGATTTGAGCATGATATGTGATTTATTACTTGGCTTTTGGAAGGGTAGTGAAGTATAGTATATAGAATTGCATGTTAAAATGTGTTATCGTAAGTTTATAGCTCGTTTCTGGCATGACTCGGCCGAGCAAGCCGGGTACTCGACCGAGTAGGGGATACTCGGCCGAGTAACCAGGCACTCGATCGAGTGTTGGTTGGTGTGTACGTAGCAGTAGCTACCGGTTGTGATCACTCGACCGAGTAATAGGCATACTCGGCCGAGTGAGGCATACTCGACCGAGTATGTTCTCTGTGTTTTTGACGTTGGCTACTGGAGTGGAACACTCGGCCGAGTAGTAGTAGTACTCGACCGAGTAGTCCATACTCGACCGAGTATTTAACCGTACTCGGTCGAGTGCTTCTTTAGCGGAGGGTCTTGTTTGTTTTGAGCCGTAGGTTATGTGCACACGTAAGTTTTGGGTCTTAAAGCATTCTTTTACATATGTGACGGTCTTGATACGTAAGTTACCGGATGCTATGATGTGGAGAATGCGGTTTATGAGGGATATGTGTTGGGTAGGGAGGACATGAGTTATATGTAGTTGTGAGGGATAGTGGAAAAGGAAAGGGAAGATTTATGAGCTTATCGAGGCAGGGAGCATGTTTTGTGAGATGTGGTGAGTGATATAGTCGCGTGTTGAGTAATATAAAAGTAAGTGTATATGGTGGGTGATGTAAGTGTAAAGAAACATGAGAATACAATGATTGAGATGAGGGATGCGAATAGTGGCAAATTGGGACGTGTACGGATTTATGGAGGGAGACGGTTAGGATTGTGTTGGTTAAGGATATACGCGATGGAAGGTCGTTATAGAGGGATGGAAACGAATGATGTATAGTGAGATCGAGTTATGCCGTGATGTGTAGATAGTGGCCGAGTTTAGGAATTTGGATTATCAAGAGGTGAGCCTAGTGTGTAATTCTTTGGGTAATTTAAGGTATGAGGTGAATGTTTGGTTTTCTAGGGATATTAAAGGGAGATACAACTAATTGAAGAGTAACCATTAGTTGTGTGGACTTAGGGGTGACAAGTGTGAGTGAGTAATATAATGGGAGAAGATCAGTGATAAGGAAGAATGAGAAGATATTGATAAGAATTAATGGAATTTGAGTTGTGGAGCAACAAGAAGATAACCGGATTATTAAAGAGTAAGGTAGAAAAAGGAAGGAGATGAATTATTAATTGGTACTATTGAACAAAAAAAAAATGGAAGTAAGATGGCAGAATATTGACCAAAGTTATGGAACATAAAGGCAAGGAATCATGGAAATGTACGATAGTAGCATAAGAGGGTGTGAGTTAATGGTTATATAGGAAGTTCAGGATGACATGTTAGCCATGAGTTTCGAGGTATTAAGGGAGTAAGAAACTGGAAGAGTGTTTGCACGATATGAGATTTTGGCGGAGAGTCAGGTGACGATACAATTAAGGATAGAATTGGAAATAATGTTGAGATAAATTTTGTTGATGGATTTGTTGTTCGTTATTTGGGATGATAACCAAGGAGAGGAAATGAATTGTTATATTTAAAAAGTGATAGTAAGAGAGTAGTTGCATGAAAGATGGTGGTGTCGTAGTGTTGTCACTAGTGGTTAAGGATGATGTTAAATAGAAAAGTTAGCCGTTCTAAAGAGGTTGATTTTGTGGAGGCCTGATTGGTATGTATAGATGTGAGGGAGCATCTGATGTGGATATAGGAGGTGTTTTCTAGTAGTTAGGTACTTATGATATGGTTACGTTTGTCAGGTGGTGATAATTGTGCGGATGGGAGGACATGTTATGAAAGGCATGTGAGTTAAGTTCGGGTGAGAGATATCCATTACCAAGTGGTAACTTACGTGATCAGGATTGGCTAGTTAGATTCGATTATGGGTCCATGATGTGTGTAAATGATTGTGTGAGGTTCTGACCTCATGAGTAATGGTATGGTGTGATAGTTATAAGTCGTTATATGAGTGTTCCGCGTTATATGTTGTGTACGGTAACCTAATAGGATGATATTCAAAAAGTGGTAACTTGGGTGATCTGGAATGGCTAGTTATACCTGTATGTGTATGTATGATATCTGTAAATAATATTGTGAGGTTCCGGCCTCATGAGTAATAGTATGAATGATATTCATAAGGTTATTATCTGTTATTCCGTGTAATATGTTGCGTTGTGATATAGTAAAATAGTTTCAAGGAAGTCTTCTGGTCAAGGAAGTTGTACTGAGTCAGTGTTTATGGGATTGTATAAGTTGCAATGACTATCGATGTGGTTGTTGTGCCTCGAGTGACAATCCGGGCACGGTGCTTCGTGTTGTGATACGAGTATTTTCGCGTTATGCTGTGGCTGTTAGTGGCGGTGTTGCGATGCCATTATCTGTTGTGATGGAGTAGGCGGGATACTGATGAGACGAACTTTCGAAAGTATATATCAGTTATATAGATTGTTGTTTGTTTACTGCTGTTTCCTGTCAGTGTCGGTCTAGCATATAGATTGTTGTTTTGTTTATTAATGTTAAGTTATGTATGAGTTTTACAGCAATAAACAGAAGAACTTAAGGATCTAGTGTGAGTGTGTATAACAATTATGGATCGTGAGTTATGATTGCGGAGATAAGTGCATGTATAAAGAAGTATGTCGTTTTGCGGTAATGGTTATGCTAAGGATTTTGTGGTATAGGTTAGGTGGTGTGCCGAATGAATTGAGGTATAAGAATGGCTAGAGTAAGAGAGCCTTGGATATAAGAATAGATGTAGGTAGGTGTTGAGGCTATAGGCGGTTATCGTTGACATGTGGTGGTGATGAGGATAATGATAAGATATAGCTAAGGACCTAGTATTAATGAGTTACGAGGACGTAACATTTATCTTAAGAGGAGTAGGATGCGACAAAGGGAGTTTGATGGTTGTACATGTTGTAGTATAATTGGAAGTTTGAGTGTTGGTGTAGAATAAAGGATGGATTTGTGTTGTGGTTTATTTTATTACAGGTAATTGGATGGATTTGTGTTGTGGTTGATTTTATTACAGGTAATTGGATGGATTTGTGTTGTGGTTAATTTTATTACAGGTAATGGCGGTGCTTGTAGTAGTATGATGTTTATGAGTGTGAATAAACTTCGATAGTGTTGATGGATTGGGTGATGATGTTTATGTGTATGAGTAAATTTCGAGGACGAAGTTCGTTTTAAGGGTGGTAGAATGTAACATTCCGTTTTGGTGGTTGATCTTGTTCGGTAGATTGTCTTGGTTTTGAGTTTGCTAGTGAGCGTTATGGAAGTAAGACAGAGTTGGCAACACTTATGTTGTTGGTATTCGATAGTATTATGGAGTTAGTATCGAGAGGCTATGCTGTAGTTGAGACGATATCGTGAGCCGTATTGTGGAGGTAAACATGGTTGGTGGAGTTAGTGTTAGGTGTTCATGTTTTATAGGTTGGGTTTGAACTTCGGGGATGAAGTTCATTTTTAAGGAGGGAAGAATGTAATTCTACGGTTTTTCTAAGTCTGTTACTCGGTCGAATATGGCTTACTCGGCCGAGTAAGTGCGTCGTGTATTTCTGGTCAGGCTACTGTCCAGGAATACCCGACCGAGTATGGGAATACTTAACCGAGTAGGGGATACTCGGCCGAGTACACTCGATACTCGACCGAGTATCCGGCCTGACAATGTTTATTTCTGCGGTTTGATTTAGACAGATTAGAGTTATATAAATGAGATTTACAGTTTCTTAATCACTTTTACCAAAACCCCAACTTTCAACGTAACTCTAATCATCTCCAAATCTCTCTCAAGTTCGTGGATCTTTCGTGAGTCTTGTTCATCCTTCGTTTGCGTCGATTGTGTCGGTAAGCCTCTAATTCTATGAGTTTTATCATTTGTCTTTTAGGGTTTTGCCATAGTCTTATGATTTAGGGGAAAGGGGTTGTTGTGCATGTTTGTGATTCAATTGTATGATTATTGTTAGGTGGAGACTTTGTAGAGGAGCCATTTTAGCTTGCTTTATTGCCTCGTTGTGGACATGGGCCACAGGGGCGCTTGAGAATAAGCGTTTGCATTTGTGGAGTCGCCACCAATTTATTGTGGAAAATTGGAAACCGTTCGAATACCTCGTGTCATGTCAAGACACAAAGTAGTGACATGAACACTAAGAACTCATTACCCTGAGCATTCCATTTCTAGAATGACTCTCGTGGATGCCAATGAACACGGATGTTCATAGAGATCTGGAGTAAGGGGTGAGGGTACGTATTAGGAAGTTCTTTTACTGAACACGTAATCCCACCCGCCTCGATAGCGGCCTCTACTAATGATTAGGGAAATCGCTCGTATTCGATATGTCATCGATTATATGCATGCAAGGCAACATCCAACGTTGTAGTCCTAGCATGTGAGATTTGACTATGTCGGTTAACACGTAATTAGCAAACAATTGGGTCGAAGTTCGAAGTTAGATTAATTACATGTGAAAGATCAAGTAAATAAATCATACACAATAAATAGGAAATAAAGAAATAAATTACAATGGATATTGGAATTTGCATCATAAACATGCCCGAAAGAGTTTTAGAAATAAAAGAAAAGAAAAGAATAAATGAAATAAGGAAAATTATAAAATTGGAAAAATTAAGGAAATTGATTTAAATAAAGGAAATTAAAATAAAATAGGAAATAAAATAAATTAGGAAAAATAAAAAAAATAACGAAATAAAATAGAAAATATGAATTATATGGAAAATATGTCGAATTATGGTGATAATAAGAATAATAGTTAATTAGAAACCTAATTAGAAGCCTACGTCAAAACGAGAAGAGTTCAGAGGCAGAAGCCATCCCAGAACAGGCGCAGCATAAACTGCGTCCTCTGGAAGAGGCACATCAGTTTATGCGACTGTTCTCGAGTTGGATTCTGACTGTGAAAGTCAAACCCGCGGGTTGTTAATGTACCTTAGTTATTTAATGTCGATTATTGGTATATAACTCGAGTAGAAGTGATTTAATCATATTACATGCATATGGAACCGCCATAAAGCGATAAAAGACGAACGAAAGATTACAAGTTATGGTTATTCTATGATGACGGAATTGATTTATATACAAAACTTGAATTAAAGACGGTTGAAAGCAAAAGAAAACAAAATATGAAAAATAAAGAGAAATATGTACAAAGACGAATTCAAGGGACTTGATATGGATAAATCGAGTCTCTAAAATCCGGGTTTGAATTTGTGACGAAAACCCGCAAATATTAATTATAAGGGATTTAAGTCAAAAATTATTGAATAGGATTCATAAAAAACTAATTTGAAAATTATTAGGTGAAATAAGGGAAAGAATGAAGAAAGAAAATTAAAAGACGAAAGGAACAAAAACCCGAGGAAGAAGAAGAAGTGCAGCAACCGAGAGCAGTCCCTGGAAGAGGCGCAGCAGATGCTGTGCCCTTTCCAGAAAGCGCATCAGTTGATGCAATTCTTCCCCACGTCATATCTGTGTTATTTCCGTTAAAAGGTTTTAAAAGGTGATTTTAAAAGACGGTTTTGAGCATACTTATGTTATAAATTCTTATATTAATTATAATATAGAAAATAAATATAGCATTAAGATGGGATTTTACACCTTCAGACTTACATGTTAGCGTCACGAGATTTAACTAAATCGGTTTTTAGTGGTAGCTTGACTCGAACTTTAATGCAAATATGAAAGTGCCCTTGAAAAAGGATATAAAATAAATTGAATTATTGATTGTGTAGTGGTCAAATTGGTCGGTCATGCAAACGTGACTGGTACTCAGAATGATCTGAGCTTACGTGGTCGACTGATCAATTAAGCACGTAGGCGTCGAAAGCTTAGAGCAAGGTCTTATAATGCAAAGGGAGAAGAGAAGGGCGGACACTCGCGTGAAAAATATGTGAGGTAAAGGCCTCTATTTATACTAAACACACGGAGGAATTATGGTAAGGGTAGAATTTAGGAAGGAATAGGAAAGAAAGATCCGGAAACAACCGAATTAGTTGAAACACGGAAACTTGGACAAAAAGAAAGCCCTGAGAAAAGGCGCAGTACTTACTGCGTCCTTTCTCGGGTAGGATCCTTCTGCGCGTAGGAAACGCGTTTGACAGCCTGTCGTATTTTAGGCATAACTTTCTCTACAAGACTCGGATTAAGGTGATTTCGATGGCATTGGAAAGCTAAGAGAAATATATACAACTTTTTGTGAAATGGCCTGACAAAAAAAAGTCGTTATTACCTCTTATACGGGCCTAAAGTTTATGTTGTCATTTTAACTAAATGAAATGCACATTTTGTAATGTAAACTTTAAGTTTAGCCCAAAGAAGTGACATGGGACTCAAAATGAGATATAGTCATCACATTTTATGACATCCTAACCTTAGGTAGACAAGCACATTGCTTTTGACTCGGGATCTGACGGTTTTAGGAAAGTGAAGCGGTTTTTGATCCGGACTCCAAATGTACTCTAATTACTGCAAAAACGATCGTAATGACACCTAGATGAATACTAAGGGGTAGACACAAGTGTATGAGTTACCTTTTATTAACCGATTTACGAAACGTCATAAAATCACGACATATGCTAAACATGCGGCCCAATCATCACTAGGTGTTTGGCGGGAGGTGCAGTAACGAGGTATCTATAGAGCCCCCACTTTGACTGAGGCTTGGACAAGGTTAAAGTCAAATATAGCCCTCAGGTCAATCGAATATTACAACCTGAAGACTATGGCGACGCAAGGCGGCTCAAGGGGTCTGAGCCAAGGACCTGTCGTCGGGAGCATTTTAGAGTCTGTCGACTATCGGGTATGGTCGTTTAAAGTCCATTAGACTACATAAGGAAGCTCGCCAGCCATAAGAAGAAACCATACCTGAGAGTTCTTTCTCGAGATGCTTCCGGAGTTGCATAGGAGCTGAGGGTAAGACCTAAAAGATATGTAAGGATTGTGCTAGGGTGTGGGGCCCTAAAGGAAAACATCGACGGGAAGGAGGCCAAATATAAGTTCAACCTAAGGGGTAACCAAGGTTTGGGTTTAGGAACTCTAAGGAAGTGTGATCATAAAGGATTATAATCCTAAAGGTAGAAGCGTTTTATTTGGGAACCTAAAGAGCTGGGTGTATGAAGATGGGTATATGAACCTGAAAGGGCAGACTGGTATGGGAACTTAAAGGCTTGTGAACCTAAGAGGAATTGGGATCCTAAGGTTAAGTTTAGGAACTTACGGGGTTAGTAATTCTTGTTTTGAACGCATGCGTCTAGGCTTTCTAAGGAAAAAAGGAAAAGGTATGAGAACTTCAAAAGGATTTATGGGTTTATGAACCTACGGACATTTGGTATGAGAGCTTTCAGGTTTACGAACCTAAGGAAGCTATTTTGGGAACTAAGAATCTAAAGGTAAGAATCCTAACTTTAGGTTTACGAACCTAAGGAAGGAGGCTCTGGTTTGGGAACTTCTGGAGAAAGACACCTTTGCCGAACTCAATGAGGAAACAATAATATTGAGGGTAGCAGGACGTCGGTAGAAACTGTTGGGGAATCTGCTTGCGTCGGTCTCAAGCGAACTATGGCAAAAACTTGAGGTTGAATCTGCTTGCGTCGGTCTCAAGCGAACTCTTGCTGGGGAATGACTCTGTTTGGATTGAATCATTTCTGGGAAATCTGCTTGTATCTGCTTTCAAACAAACTCCGTCTCTCGAGAAGTGCAATCGGCTGTCATGAACTCTCGCTGGGGAATATATTGACGATTTAGGAACATCTTGATCGTCATGGGAAGAAAGTATACTTGAGCGAAGCCCCCGGTTAGAGCGAGCACTGCTTTAGATACTTATCTGCATGGTTAGTAGCCACACAAGAACACAATCTTATAGGAAATTAGCAATTAGCATATAAGCACATAAACAATTAGCACATGGACCTCAAATGAGGAAGCACATAGGTTTTGAAAAATTTGTTTCTTTATAAAAGTTATTTAAAACTTGCTCAAAGAAAAATTGTTGTTTGTAATGTGTTATGCACATTAAATGGGCTTAAGTCACAGGATTTGACACGACATCGACTCACTAGGATGCAAGGCGATAGACTGACACAACACTGACATGGGTTTGACGCGACACAGGGATGAATTTGACAAACTTTGCTTAAGTATGCGCAACCCCTAGCCAAGTATGGGTGACAATGCGTATCAGTTCCAAAAGGTAGAAGAATTGCACGAATGATGAAGGCATATTAATGAAAGGCAGGAGCCATGGTCAGCTATCTACTTGGACGTCTTCCCTCTTGAGGCACGATAACTTGGAGAATCGATCTAAGACCTTGCCATTGTCTGGACTGAGTACTAGCTTGCTCTAATGAGACTCGAAGACCAAAAAAAGAGGATGAAGGAAGGGTGGCATCTCGGAAGAGAAGCTCCCAAGATGAGAAGATGACTCTGGAATTTGGTAAAAAGAGACTGGGCGACAAGAAGGAGCCCCCAGTAAAGAGGTAGAAATGCAAATTGTGGTTGGAAGGTTATGAAATGGAAAGGGATGGTAATTGAGGTTGGAATAGATGGTTGGGATGGTTGTGTCCATGAGGACTGCCTACGTATTCACGTGAAGTGAAATCAAACCAGATCGTATTTCTGAGGTTTGGTTAATTTTATTTGGGTGTTGTGGTTGTATCCTTCTTGTGTAAAAAAGGACTGCCTACGTATTCACCTGAAGAGGTGAAATCAAACCATGCTCGTAGTTTAAGTGTGTGCCTAAGTTTATGTTGTCAGGACCTTAAAGTGCATGGGTAAGGAGAGTATATTCCTTTGGTGACTCGAAGAATCGATTTGAGATAACTCCTTCTGATTATAGACCAAAGAGGTGTAATCAAGTTTTTAAAAATTTCCTTGTCATGTGAGCACACTTAGTGGACTCTAAGGATGATATGGATATGTCCCGTTCTAGGTAGCAAAGTATCTGAAGACTCCTTGTCTGGGTCAAGGTGAAACTAGATTGGATATTTGGAATGTGGAGCTCGGTAATAAGAGGCTTTGATGAAACAAATCTCCGGAGCTTGATTTTGTGGAATTGAGGCTTGATGGGATTATGGCTTGTAATATGGCTTGGAAATGGAGTCTCTGGCTTGATGTAGCCTGAACACATAAAGGTAGGTTAAAATGACGTGGGATCAAGTTTCCATGTCTTGGCTCTAAAGGATGGGTATACTTGACGAGCTTGAGAGGATTCTCAAAATTCCTAACTATCTCCCTGTAACGGTCTCGAGAAGGACTTAGGGTGTGTAATGTATGAAAGGCTAAGTGAGGGTGCAAGCTGACCATCTTCATCGATGTCTTGATTCTATATAGACTTCAGCAGTATTCCATTCAGCATTTGATTTCATACTCGTTCTTGATTCAGACTCAGATTCTTGGTCTAGAATATATCTCGGCTTTTGCTCAGATTCTTGATTCAGGTTTTTTGAAGATAACTTCGACATTGGATATTGACATTGACTGATTGAGCCTTGTGCTTTTGACTCTTTTGTCTTGGATATTGATCTTGGTCATTTCTCTTGATTGAGCCTTCGTATTTTATCATGGCTCGTATCATCTTGGATTTTCTTGTTATCACGGATTTGGGTCAGACTAGCACCTTTGGTGTGAAACGGGCTGGTCTTTAGTAACACGGGTTGTTTATTGTGGGGAATGGGCTTGCCTTCTGTCATGGATTGTTTACAAGGGAGATGGTCTGGATTCGTCCTAGAATCACTTGAGATAGGCTCGTCCTAAACTGGGGTTATAGTGAGGTTTCTATTGCTAGACATGGAATAGGTAAGGGAATGAACACGGAGTTTCGGGTCCTCTACAACTCGGAATGGATCATCATTTAAGTGCACTCACATCGACAAACATGTGTTGTTCGTTTGTTTTAAAAGGTCTCAAATCAATTCTTATTGTCACAGGAAAAGGATAAAGGATAGGATTGAAGAATATGTGGATTGAAAATTATAATTTTATTGAAATGAATAATGAATGTATATAACATAGACTTGAAAATATATGTGACTCGTGGGACAGCCCCCAGGTTGTCACTAGAATTGGAAATGGACACAAAGAAAGATACTAGAACATTTATGGGATAGAAAGCCTAGGACTCAGACTTTGACTCGATCTTAGATCTAGACTCGTAATCATCGGCCCACGATTGAACATTTATTCTTCTGACAACTTGCTTTGGCATCTGACTTTGAGCATTCACCAATTTGAGCACCTCGTTCTCATCATTGGGAACATTGGAAGGATAACAGTCAAGAAGAGTTTCTTGATAAGTGGTATATCCATGAGGATTGCCTAAGCTGCCTTGTGGGCTAAAGTTTGAGAGGGACAACTTCCCACTTCGATCATATCCTGAATGACATGTTTTAATTTGAAACATTTCTCTGTATTATGCCATTTGCCTCTATGGTACTTACAGTAGGCATTCTCATCCCAGAACTTAGACTTCTTCTCTGGGTCAAGCGTAGGTCCTATAGGTTGAAGAAGACCTAGAAAGGATAATTTGTTCAAGGCTAGGGCATAAGGTATGCCTAGACTTGTGAATGACCTGGGAGGGTTGTTAGGTTTCTTTGACGAAGGCCCCATGAGGTTGCTTTTGTTGATTTTGATTCCTGGATATGAATAACTAGGAATAGATTGCTCGCTTATTGCTTTCTCCTTAGGACTGTCAAGTTGAGGGTTTGTCTGGACACTTTTCATCTTGAGAGGTTGGGCATCAAGCTTCTTACCCATTTCAGCAAACTGGTTCTCCGTGTTGGAAAGTCGAGAGTTTAGGCTATCAATAGCTCCCTCTATTTTGGAAAATTTATTGTTTAAGGCAATGGAAAGCATGAGCATTCCACTTTTTATATCGTCTTCTTCAATAACGTTGATATCTTCGTTGTAATGAGGAGCGAGGAGGTGAGAACAATCTAGGAATGATTCATGGTCATGTTTAATGATATTAGAACCAAGAGGGTCGATTTTATTGGATTGACCGACAGTAGGTGGCTTAGGAAGCTTGCCCTCTTCGATCATATCTTGGATGGTGTGTTTCAAGAGAAAACACTCTTCAATATCATGACCTCTACCTTGGTTATATAAGCAGTATTTGTTGCACTTCCAGAGGTTAACCTGTTTCTCTAAAGGCAGATCCGGAGTTGGCCCTATTAGATGTAGCTTGCCTTGGGCAGAGAGTCTCTTCAAAGCATCGGTATAAGACATGCCTAAATCGGTAAGCACCCTTTGATGCCTCCCAGGTTTCCTTTCAGCTGTTTTCGGCTTTCTAGGACGATGGTTATTGCAAGAGGTAAGCTTTGGACGACCTAGACTAGAGGTTTCTCTATGTGGTGTGTTCTTTTCCACCATTCCATTTTCAAGGGTGAGGACGCGAATGCTCAAATTTTCCATTGTAGCTTGAACTCGTAGGACCATGGCATAAACGTCTTGGAGAGACACAGTGATTGTGGCTTGAACTGCTTTGTGACTTTGCTGACTGACGGAACTCGCTAGATTCCTACCCGACAGAAATGACGCGCATTACAACTCGATTCGATATGGGATCACTCATACCAAGGCAACAAACAAGGAGCACAGGAAGGGAAAAGTAACCACGAAGGTTAGACGACAGATCTAGACCTGACTTGTAAATTTATGAAATGTCGTGAGTGACTTCTCGTGCTTGGACTCACGGTGCTTGACTTTAATTTAGACTCGAGTGTTGACTTTGACGGAGTGACCCATATATGGCTTACCTTATTGACGGGATTGATGACACGTGTTGATTCTAGGCTCGGGTATAAGTGTAGATACCCGAGGTGTGCTTATAGATGTTAATAAGTCTTTTATGTATGACTTAGGAATGTGCGACTCGAGGTGTCGGAAATGCTTAGATCCTAACTGAATTGGGTTATGGGGGTCCAAAATGACGGCGTGAGGCCTTAGGACTTGGCTTGAATTTGAAAAGACCCAAAATGTAAAGGAAGACGGGTTCATGACTCGACAGAGTTCCGACTAGGACATAGTCAGTTTGAATTTTGACTTTAACTTAGCCCAATTGAATTTACACATTTACATTTACATGGTTTGAAAATATCTTGATTTAAAACGTTTTTTTTTTGGACTTTTTTTTTTACGTTTTTTTGTTTTTGGTTTTTTTTACAAAATTTCGTCATGGTTTTGTTTACAAAAGGGTGATCATGTATATGATACAAGCATTCATACAAGCATTATAACGGTATGCTGAGTGCATTTATAAGGGTTTTGGCTTAAAAGGTGGGTTGCCATACCAAGCGATTAAACCCTTGTCTGTGGAGAGGTCCGTGCCAAACATGAGTAAGGTTGGTTCCTAGTCCATTTCCTCGAGTAGTGAAAGCCTTGATACAAACAAGAGTATGTACCACGGTATGGTTGACGTCAATCGCTATCTATCCTTAGGCCCAGATAAGAATTTGGACCGTCCACACGGGACGATTGGTCGAATGGGTTGGGTTGGGCCTAGGAAGGCCTAATAAAACGACCTAGGAAGGTCGAGTAATGAAAACCGACAACTGTCTCATATAAACTATTCCCTAACCTTGTTCAAGTTTTAACCTTGGTAACACGTAAGTGTAAAATCCCCATCGGAGTCGCCAAAATGTGGACATGGGCCACGAGAGCGCTTGGGAACAAGCATTTGTATTTGTGGAGTTGCCACCAATTTATTGTGAAAAAATGGAAACCGTTCGAATACCTCGTGTCATGTCAAGACACAAAGTAGTGACATGAACACTAAGAACTCATTACCCTTAGCATTCCATGTCTATAATGACTCTCGTGGATACCAATGAACACGGATGTTCACAATGATCTGGAGGAAGGGGTGAGGGTACGTATTAGGAAGTCCTTTTACTGAACACGTAATCCCGCCCGCCTCGATAGCGGCCTCTACTAATGATTATGGAAATAGCTCGTATTCGATATGTCATCGATTATATGCATGCAATGCAACATCCAACATTTGAGTCCTAGCATGTGAGATTAGACTATGTCGGTTAACACGTAATTAGCAAACAATTGGGTCAAAGTTGGAAGTTAGATTAATTACATGTGAAAGATCAAGTAAATAAATCATACACAATAAATACGAAATAAAGAAATAAATTACAATGGATATTTGAATTTGCATCATAAACATGCTCGAAAGAGTTTTGAAAATAAAAGAAAAGAAAAGAATAAATGAAATAAGCAAAATTAGAAAATTGGAAAAAATAAGGAAATTGGAAATTGATTTAAATAAGGAAATTAAAATAAAATAGGAAATAAAATAAATTATGAAAAATAAAAAAATAAAGAAATAAAAAACAAAATATGGAAAATATGAATTATATGGAAAATATGTCGAATTATGGTGATAATAAGAATAATAGTTAATTAGAAACCTAATTAGAAGCCTACGTCAAAACGAGAAGAGTTCAGAGGCAGAAGCCATCCCAGAACAGGCGCAGCATAAACTGCGTCCTCTAAAATAGGCGCATCAGTTTATGCGACTGTTCTCGAGTTGGATTCTGACTGTGAAAGTCAGACCCGCGGGTTTTTAATGTTCGTTAGTTATTTAATGTCGATTATTGGTATATAACTCGAGTAGAAGTGATTTAATCATATTACATGCATATGGAACCGTCATAAAGCGATAAAAGACGAACGAAAGATTACAAGTTATGGTTATTCTACGATGACGGAATTGATTTATATACAAAACTTGAATTAAAGATGGTTGAAAGCAAAAAAAAACAAAATATGAAAAATAAAGAGAAATATGTACAAAGACGAATTCAAGGGACTTGATATGGATAAATCGAGTCTCTGAAATCTGGGTTTGAATTTGTGATGAAAACCCGCAAATATTAATTATAAGGGATTTAAGTTAAAAATTATTGAAAAGGATTCATAAAAAACTAATTTGAAAATTATTAGGTGAAATAAGGGAAAGAACGAAGAAAGAAAAATAAAAGACGAAAGGAACAAAAACCCGAGGAAGAAGAAGAAGTGCAGCAACCGAGAGCAGACCCTGGAAGAGGCGCAAAAGATGCTTCGCCCTTTCCAGAAAGCGCATCAGTTGATGTAATTCTTCCCCACGTCAGATCTGTGTTATTTCCGTTAAAAGGTTTTAAAAGGTGATTTTAAAAGACGGTTTTGAGCATGCTTATGATATAAATTCTTATATTAATTATAATACAGAAAATAAATACAGAATTAAGATGGGATTTAACACCCTCAGACTTACATGTTAGCGTCGCGAGATTTAACTAAATCGGTCTTTTAGTGGTAACTCGAGTCGAACTTTAATGCAAATATGAAAGTGCCCTTGAAAAAGGATTTAAAATAAATTGAATTATTGATTGTGTAGTGGTCAAATTGGTCGGTCATGCAAACGTGACTGGTACTCAGAATGATCTGAGCTTACATGGTCGATTGATCAAGCACGTAGGCGTCGAAAGCTTAGAGCAAGGTCTTAGAATGCAAAGGGAGAAGAGAAAGGCGGACACTCGCGTGAAAAATATGTGAGGCAAAGGCCTCTATTTATGCTAAACCCACGGAGGAATTATGGTGAGGTATAATTTGGGAAGGTATTGGAAAGAAAGATCTGGAAACAACCGACTTAGTTGAAACACGGAAACTTGGACAAAAAGAAATCCCTGAGAAAAGGCGCAGCAAGTGCTGCACCCCTTAGAAGAGGCGCAGTACTTACTGCGTCCTTTCTCGGGTAGGATCCTTCTGCGCGTGGAAAACGCGTTTGACAGTCTGTTGTATTTTAGGCATAACTTTCTCTACAAGACTCGGATTAAGGTGATTTTGATGACGTTGGAAATCTTAGAGAAAGATCTACAACTTTTTGTGAAATAGGCATGACCCAAAAAAGTTGTTATCACCTCGTAAAACGGGCCTAAAGTTTGGGTTGTCATTTTAACTAAATGAAATGCACATTTTGTAATGTAAACTTTAAGTTTAGCCCAAAGAAGTGACATGGGACTCAAAATGAGATATAGTCATCACATTTTATGACATCCTAACCTTAGGTATACAAGCACATTGCTTTTGACTCGGGATCTGACGGTTTTAGGAAAATGATGCGGTATTTGACCCGGACTCCAAATGTACTCTAATTACTGCCAAAATGACCGTAATGACACCTAGATGAATAGTAAGGGGTAGATACAAGTGTATGAGTTACCTTTTATTAACCAATTTACAAAACCTCATAAAATCACGACATATGCTAAACATGCGGCCCAATCATCACTGGGTGTTTGGCGGGAGGTGAAGAAACGAGGTATCTACAGTCGTGTCATATTTGTGCTAAGGTAGGGTTTTCCTACTCGGTTTATTGTTTAATTGCTTTATGATATGCGTTGTAATTTATTGTACGATTAATATTGTGATTGATTGTTGTTGGTGGATTGGAGTATGGTGTTGGTGTTGGTGTTGAGATGGTTGTTGATGTTCGCGAGGTGCGTCCTCGGCTGAGTGGAGTCACTTGCGGGTGTGGTTTCACGCCCTAGATTCGCCCTCTGTGGAACCTGCCACAGGAGGGGACGTGCACATTAATGAATAAGGTTATCGCTCGTTGATGAGCGAGGGCTTAGGTGGGCAAGGCTGTGGTCCCCCACTGGCAGGGCTACACACTTTAGTGTAGTCAGTTATGAGATATGATTGGGAGTTTGAGGTGGATTGTGAACGGCTGTTTATCTTTATCGTACCTTGCCTTATTTTGATTATGCAGTGAACTGACCCCATTGTTGTTTTGTAAAATCTGTGGTGATTCATTCGGGGATGGTGAGTAGATAATGACAGGGGATGATGGTCTTTAGCCTTGGGAACGAGATGGGGAGTCATCACTGCGAGTCTAACTTCCGCTGTCACGGGATTAGCTGTTTAGATTCAGTTGTTTTGAGTACTAGTGAACTTTTGTTTTTGTTTTGATTTTGGAACATGTAATCGTTAACTCTTTATACTTTAATAAAGGTTTTGGAATGGTTAATTTTGATATACTAGCCTCGGGAAACCGAGATGGTAACCGTCTCTCATGCTAGGGTGGTCCTGGTAAGGCACCTTGGTATGTGTGGGTGTTACACACACAACCAGCAACTACAATCAATCCACACTACCAATCACAATACCAATACAATTAGACACTACAAACAACATACTAAATAACCAACAGTACTGAGTAGGAAAACTTACCTTTAGCAATCCGCAACAATACCACATACGACCATAAGACGACAAGCAACCACCATAACCACCTATTACATACAGTATGACAATCTATTATTACTACCAAAACCATAAACAGAACGGAGGAAGATGATGATGATGATGATGATGACATACCTATACATAGCATCGTGGCGACAAGACCGCTACCCGACTCATGCTTCCGATCGCGTGGTGTCTCAACTCACAAGGGCTCCAAAAGGATGAATATGGGTGAGGTATAGAGATGTGACGGCAGTTAGGTTTAGGAGAAAAAGAATGAAATGATTTTGTATTCACGATTCCACGATTTATATTTTACCGCTGAACTCCAGTTACTCGATCGAGTATGAAACTTACTCGATCGAGTGGCCTCTACTCGATCAAGTGACTGAGCTACTCGATCGAGTAGCCTCCGCTAGATCGAGCCTCCTAAACTCAAAGGGTTACTAGGATGTAAGGGTAAACTCATAAAGCTACCAAAGGTCTAGTTATGTGTCTAAGGTCAGTCAACGACGGTCAACGGGTCCCTAAAAGGACGGGTATTACAGTCTACCCCCCCTTAAAAAGAACCTCGCCCCCGAAGTTCACCTCCTCATCCCCCACGACTCAAGGTGTAACGTGAACTAAGGTAACTGACAACAACTCACCGTGACAAGGACCAACACAACCATTCCCCTATACCACTCATCTGTTTACGCCCACTACTCATCATCACCATCTACCTCTGCAAACGTGATCAACAGATACAACTTCCTACCTAGTCATCAACCATGTAACGCACACGAAAGGACGTACTATCACAACTATTACCTCTACCTTACTAACCGAATTTTAACACTGCACCATTCCGGACACCATATGTATCATACTCATCCAGTACCCCTATTCTATTTACTCATCCAACAATTAATCACTAACAACAATTAATTACTAATCACCAAAGTATAGTAAATTATTAGTCACTTGTACAAAAATAGATTAACATTCATTTTAATCATTTCCACAACATTTATATTACTCCATAATATAACAATTCAAATTACTTAACAAGTTTCACTTAACATTGCAACTACGTGCATTACCTTCATATAGCCAAAATTCAAGGTTTAATTTTCTTTTTTAAGCAAATAAAATGGTTAAGCAACCCAAAACGGAGTACAACAAAATGGTGAACTTGACCAACAATCTACCCAATATGATATTTTTGTCATAATTTGTCATTTTTCCTCATGCGACATTACTCTTCGCCTCTTAAGAGGAACTTCGTCCCCGAAGTTCACCTTCAAGACGAGTTACAAATTTTGGACATCGGCCACCCGCGCCGCGAGCACCCGCGCGTTGGTTTCGAGGCGGCGACACTTCTCCCACGGAACCTTGGTTTGACAAAGCATGTCATGGGCCGTTACCAATTGGTGAGGCATTAAAACCGGTGAAAGGTTGAATAAGCCTATATTTGTGGAGTCGCCACCAATTTATTATGGAAAAATTGGAAACCGTTCGAATATCTCGTGCCACGTCAAGACACAAAGTAGTGACATGAACACTAAGAACTCGTTACCCTTAGCATTATATGCCTAGAATGATTCTCGAAGATGCCAATGGACACGGATGTCCATAGATAACTGGAATAAGGGGTGAGGGTACGTATTAGAAAGCTCTTTAATTCGAACACCTAATCCCGCCCGCCTCGATAGCGGCCACTACTAATGATTAGGGAAATTGTTCATACTCGATATGTTGTCGATGTAATGCATGCAGTGCAACAAACATAGATTAATCCTAGCATGTGAAATTAGACTATGTCGGTTAACAAACAATTTAGCACTCATTTGGGTCGAAATTGGAAGTAAGATTAATTACATGTGAATGCCATACAATTAAATCATACATAATAACTATGATAAACGAATTACAAAAATTAAAATTACAAATATTACATGGTTTATATGATCTAGGTCAAAAGCACGCTCGAAGACGAGATTTCAAGAAGAAAATAAAAGGAATATAAAATTAGAACTAAAATATGAAAATACGTCAGATTAGGGGTGATAATACGGATAATAGTTGATTCAAGTTATGGTTATTCTACGATGTCGGAATTAATATATATACAAAACTTGAATTAAAGACGGTTGAAAGCAAAAGAAAACAAAATATGAAAAATAAAGTGAAATATGTACAAAAGACGAATTCCAGGGACTTGATATGGATAAATCGAGTCTCTAAAATCCGGGTTTGAATTTGTGACAAAAACCCGCAATTATTAATTATAATTTATTTAAGCCGAAAAAGGTTTAAAAAGATTTATAAAAACTAATTTGAAAATTATTAGGTGAAATAAGGGAAAGAACGAAGAAAGAAAAATAAAAGACGAAAGGAACAAAAACCCGAGGAAGAAGTGCAGCAACTGAAGGCAACCTCTGGAAGAGGCGCAGCAGATGCTATGGTCTTTCCAGAAGGCGCATAAGTTGATGCGATTCTCTGCTGTTTCCGTCAAAGGGTTTTAAAAAGTGATTAAAAAAACGGTTTTGAGCATGCTTATGACATAAATTCTTACAAAACTAATACAGAAAATAAATACAGAATTAAGATGAGATTTTACACCCTCAGACTTACATGTTAGCGTCGCGAGATTTAATTAAATCGGTTTTTTTAGTGGTAATTCGACTCCATCTATGCAAATATGAAAGTGCCCTTGAAAAAGGATTTAGAACAAATTGATTTAATTGATTGTGTAGTGGTCAAATTGGTCGGTCATGCAAACGTGACTGGTAGTCAGAATGATCTGAGCTTACGTGGTCGATTGATCAAGCACGTAGGTTTCGAAAAGCAATAGCATGGTCTTAGAATGCAAAGGGAGAAGAGAAGGGCGGACACTCGCCTGAAAAATATGTGAGGCGAAGGCCACTATTTATACTAATCACGAGGGGTAGGGTTTAGGAAAGAGATACGGAAGGCAAGATCCGGAAACAACCGACTTAGGTTGAAACACGGAAACTTGGACAAAAAGAAAGCCCTGAGAAAAGGCGCAGCAGGTGCTGCGACCCTTAAAAGAGGCGCAGCATTTACTGCGTCCTTTCTCGGGTAGTATTCTTCTGCGCAAGAAAACGCGTTTGACAGCTTGTCGTATTTTAGGCATAAATTTCTCTATAAGACTCGGATTAAGGTAATTTCGGTGGCGTTAAAAAGCTAAGAGAAAGATCTAGAACTCTATGTGAAATAGGCCAGACCCAAAAAGGTTGTTATCACCTCGTAAAATGGGCCTAAATGTTGGGTTGTCATTTTAGCTAAATGAAATGCACATTTTGTAATGTAAACTTTAAGTTTAGCCCAAAGAAGTGACATGGGACTAAAAATGAGAGATACTCATCACATTTTATGACATCTTAACCTTAGGTAAACAAGCACATTGCTTTTTGACTCGGGATTTGACAGTTTTAGGAATTGAAGACGGTTTTTGACCCGGACTCCAAATGTACTCTAATTACTGCCAAAACAACCGTAATGACACCTACATGATAACCAAGGGGTAGACACAAGTGTACGAGTTACCTTTTATTAACTGATTTATAAAACGTCATAAAATCGCGACATATGCTAAACATGCTACCCAATCATCACTGGGTGTTTGGCTGGAGGTGCGAGATGTCTACAGAGCCCCCACTTTGACTAAGGCTTGGACAAGGCAAAAGTCAAAGTATAGCCCTCAGGTCAATCGAAGATTACAACCTGAAGACTATGGCGACGCGAGGCGGCTCAAGGGGTCTGAACCAAGGACCTGTTGTCGGGAACATTTTAGAGTCTGTCGACTTCCGGGGAGGGTCGTTTAAAGTCCATTAGACTACGTAAGGAAGCTCGCCAGCCATAAGAAGAAACCATACCTGAGTCAGCGACGGTGCGCCCTTGGCACCGTGGGGAAGAAAATAAAGGTCGACAACGATGCGTCCTTAGCATCGCTGAGGAAAAAGAAAATAAAGGTTCGACGCGCCCTTTGCATTGCTGAGGAGAAATATAAAGGATCGACACGCCCTTTGCATTGCTGAGGAGAAAATAAAGATTCGACGCGCCCTTTGCCTTGTTGAGGAGAATAATGGTTCGACACGCCCTTTGCATTGCCGAGGAAATAAAATCCGCTCGGGTAGTCGGAAACGAAATTTCGATAAAGGGGAGAAGCCTATGAACTGTATTTGGTGATCATGAATTCTTGTTGGGGAACACATCGACGATTAGGAACATCTTGATTGTCATGGAAGAAACCTTAAGCAATACTGCGAATATTGCTGGGAATATCTTGACTGCTGCTGGGGAGAATGAAGACTTGGGAGAAGCCCCCAGTTGGAGCGAGCACTGCTTCTGATACTTACCTGCATGGTTAGTAGCCACACAAGAATGAGGTCTAATAGAAAAATAGCACATAAACACATATGCACATAAGCAATCAGCACATGGACCTCAAATGAGGAAGCGCATAGGTTTTGTAAAAGTTGTTTCTTTATAAAAGTTATTTAAAACTTGCTTAAAGAATTTTCTCGTTTTTAATGTGTTATGCATATTCAAATGGGATTTAGACATATGACTGATGCGGACACATACCTTATACGGATGCGAAATGTAGACTTAGGTTAGACTGACGCGACATGGGGATGACCTTGACAGACTTTGCTTAAGTATGTGCAACTCCTAGCCAGGTACTGGCGACAACGCGTATCAGTTCTAAAGGTAGAAGATTTGTAAGAATGAAGGGGACATATAAAGGCAAGGCATAAGCCATGGTCAGCTGTCTACTTCGACATCTTTCACTGCCGCTTGCTGTAAAAGAGACCCCTTCCTGAGGCACGATAACTTCGAGAATCGATCTAAAACCTTTGTCATTGTCCGGACCAAGCACTAACTCGACTCAAATGAGACTCAAGAGTAAAGGGGAGGAATAAAGGAAGGGTGGCATCTCGGAAGAGAAGCCCTCAGGATGAGAAGATGACTCTGGATTTTGGGTAAAAAGGGAGACTGAGCGACGAGAAGGAGCCCCCAATAAAGAGGTAGAAATGGTAATTGTGGTTGGAAGGTTATGAAATGGAAAGGGATGGTAATTTAGGTTGAAAGTTGATGGTTGGTCTGGTTGTGTCCGTGAGGACTACCTATGTATCCACGTGAAGTGAAATCAAACCAGATCATAGTTCTGAGGTTTGCATTTAGAATTGTGTTTGGGTGTTGCTGTTATATCCTTCTTGTGTAAGAAAGGACTGCCTACGTATCCACCTGAAGAAGTGAAATCAAACCATGCTCGTAGTTCAGGTGAGTGCCTAAACTATGCAGTCAGTGCCTTAAAGTGCATAGGTCATAAGGGTATATTCCTTTGGTGACTCGATGAATCAATTTGAGATAACTCCCTCTGATCATAGACCAAAGAGGTATAATTAAGTTTGTAAAAATTTCCTTGTCGTGTGTGCACACCTGAAGTGGACCCTAAGGATGGGTTGGGTATGTCCCGTTTGTTGGAGTGTCCCCGACAATAATGCGATCACAATTGTCGATCATGATGATCACATGTTTAAATCTCATTTTTAAGAATACGTAAGGGATGATTCATTTTATAGTCAACTGATCAACATTAATCGGTAACGATTGGCTTGCTAGAGTTTGACGTTCTTGTCATCGCGGGGACGGTGGTGGTCAGTTGATCCCTTAAGGTCACACCTAAAGGATGATGCCCTAATCTGTAAAGTTGATTAATTGTATGACGATACAAGTTAATCAATTCCTTAAAATTGAATAATTCAATTTGTGAGAGAGAATATTGATATCTTATTATAATGGGATTAAATAAGATTTATTTTAGTAATTGAAATATTTTATTACTAAAATTATTTATTGTTTGTGAAACAATAGAGATGAGAATGAATGGTTAATTATAATTACAAGATGTTGTGAATTATAATTAAATGACCCATTTTATTTATGTGATCAAGTATTACTAGTCAATTTGTTGTATGTAATTTAATTAATTCATAAAATTATATTTATGTGATAAATATGTATTAAATTAATTAATAACATGTATCATACTACATGTGACATATTGTGTGACAAGTGACAAAAATAAAATGGTAGTACATTTTAAGTAAATGGACCGAAATGAAGTGGGTTTAGTGGATGGTGGTGATTTATTTTAATAAGCTAAAACAAACATCATCATAACACTACTTACCTAGCCTTACATGCCTAAGGTTTTGATAAGAACAAAAGGGAAAAAGGAAGGACCATATATTGGTCTCCCAACCTCCCAAAACCGTGACCCCTTTAATACACTAGAGATTTTGTTCTCTACCTATTCAACTCATGCATGTTCATTCATACACATGCACAACTTTCCTCTCTCTCACATTATTGTTCATCTTTCTCTAAAGACTTGAGAAATGATGATCCAAATTGTTCATAAAAGATTACTAATATTATTAGTGTAGTATATGAGTGTTAGTAATCAAATTTAAGGTAAACTACTAAACAAATATCTAGCACATATTATTTAGTAGAGATAAGAGATAATCTTGGGTGCTATCAAGAGGAGTGGCTTCTATACTTGAAGTCTTTTGAGGATCATCCTATTACTCATCATAGCTCAAGAACAAGTGAAGGTAGTAGACCTTACTTGTGCCCATAAATCGAAATATTCAATGTAAGGAACCGGTTTTCCTCTACACTTATTTATATGTTTTGCATGCATAAGATCCTTAAGTTTTTATGACTAAAACTTTAAACTAAAGTATGTGATATTTAAAATATGATTTCCAACAAGTGGTATCAGAGCATCACGGTTGTTGCATGCAAAATCGGGTTAGTTTTTCCGAGTTAATTTAATTAACATATAAAACATTTTGGTTTATTTATGGATTTTTATTGTTCATTTTATATAATATTGGCATTAAAATGTGATTTTTATGATAAAAATGTCATTTTTGGACGAAAAATAGCTAAACTTTGAATTTTTCAGTGGTTTTTGGATATATTTTCACATATATTATCTACTGATGGCCTGTAAATTGTCATGAAAACATGAGTTGTTTTGCTCGAAATATGGATTTTTAAGTTAAAATCGTATTTAAATGGGTAAATAGGTTAATATGAGTTATATTTCGAATCTGGTCATGGAAATTTAGTATGTTATCACATGAAATTTTACAAGATGTGTATAAAATATTTGGCTATAATGAAGTCTTTATGCATGATTTATGAATTTAGGATGAAAAATCACAAAAATAGTGACTATAATTAGTAATAATGCTAAAACATACTTCATGACTAAAGTAAAAATGTCACATGATGCATTTTATCCTATATTTCAGATCTAAAAGAGAAAAGTTGATAAAATAATTTTTCTCATATTTTTATGGTCATAATTGTTAAAATCGATAAACCGCAACATTGTTTTTCTCGGTAAATTTTCGAAATTTTTAACCTAAGTTTTGAAAATTATGAGTGTCATGGTATTTTTTCCAGAATGTTAATGAGTTTAAATTTCAAATTTCGAATTTATTTGATATTTTTATAATTTAATTTGAAATTTATAGCATAATTTTGTATTTTAGGTCCATTTATGAACAATATTAAGAAAACAAGTTTAATTATTGTCAAAATATTAGTGGAGACTGATTTTGAGTCCTAAGATGGTTAGGGTAATTAACTTGTACATAAATATGAATTTATGTAATTCTTGTGATTTTAATAAGTTAAATCACGCAAATCCGTAAAAACCGATTAATATACAATATTGGCTCTTAAAGGCGATTTAGCATAAAATTTGGCATGTTCATACATATTATAATGCTGCATTTTATTTATGATTGTCATATTTTAATTTTATGTAATTTTTGAATTATGTAATTTTACTTAGTATGACCTTAGTTTTAATTGATATTACCCAAAATGTATGGTAATATTGATTCGGTTGTAATTATTGTGATCTCGTATCACCGTTTTTTAATTTAATAGATTTATTTTTATTTTAATTACAAATGTATAATAGGAAATTATGTAACTCATTTTGTGATTTATTTATTCCGGAATACCTTGAAGACGGCGCCACTCGAGAAGGCGATCCATCAAAGAAAATGTTGCCTTGAAATGCGTGCCAAGACCGAAGTTCAAGGGACCAAAGGAGTTGGTTTCCGAATTTGTAATAGTTTATTATATTTACTATTTTAGGAAGGCCATACTAGGATTTTATTTTTATGTTTTGCATTTTATTTATATGTTGCATGTATCGCTAAATCGCCATAACTAAACATGCATTTTACATCGAGTAAATCGACCGTGTCAATTAAAATTATCATAGTTCACCGCTTTAGTTCACTTAAAACGTGATAGATAATAAATTGACATGACCTCTCGCTTAAATAAACAATTGAGACTTAGCCTTACCAAAAATTAGAAACCATGAAAACCTATTTCGTGAGGGAGTGCACTCGGCCTTACCGGGGTACAAACCTTGCTACGTAGGGGAAGTGGGTGATAAATGTCTACCCACCGAATTTATAAAGATAAGGGTTGTATTCGGCTTTACCGATGCCCAAGTTGATGTAAATTTGGATCATGGACACATTTATTCGAAATTTGGGTTGAACTCAACGAAAGTATTCTCGACGGTCACGGATGTGTTTCGGGCTAAAGATAAATATTAATGTAATTTTATCGACCAAGAGTTCTAAAAGTAGAATCGATTAAAGAGTTAATCCACCGAGTTATATTGATGAGGGTTGTATTCGACTTTACCGATGCCTAAGTTAAGATGAATTTGGATCTTGGAATCATTTATCATAGTTGGGTAGAGGTCACTATGTAAATGTTTTACTTGTTATTTACAAGTATTAATAAAACGATAAATGTTAAGTTTTCCACTATTCCGTTATCATATTGTTCTATTTCTTTACCACAATTCATATACAATATAATTTCGATTTTTGATTCAAATCTCCATTAAAACATCGTAACTAAAGACAAAACTTGAATTATTCTTCTAAAAACCTCGTATTATCTTGTAAGGATCTCTTTTGAAGAGTATAGATAAAAGTTATTCGTGATCAAAAGGGTTTTTGATTCTTGACTAACATATCTACTTACAATGAATTATTTCTCAAATGCTTAATTGAGTTAAGTACTTTGAAACGTTACATCATTTTGGTAACTAGATTTGTTTGAAATCAAAATTGACCAAAATACCGCAACCACTTCAATGAAAGTTTTAAGACTAAACAAACGAATGAATAGTAGTCTTCATGAATTTCAATTTTGCTTCTCTTAGCAAAGACTCATTGAAATGAGTGGGAGCATTCTCTTAAACCGTTAAGAAAAGGATAAGGTTTTAAAGAAGTAAATTAGAATGGAATTGATACAAGGTAATGTTAAAAGTAAAGTTATTGAGAATAATGATACTAAACCTATCAATCCCGACCGATAAAGTTTCCATTGTCTTAATTGTTGGACACTAGAAAGGAAACTACCCCAAATTATTGAAGAATCAACAAGTTAGTTGTGGGACATCTAATGAGACCTTCTTCTTTAAATGTTTATTTGATTAACATAAATTTTGCTAGTACTACTTCGTCAATATTAGAAACCAGTGGAGGTTTTCATCATTGTATTCGATAAATAAGATGATTATAATATGACGACTAGCATCAAATAATATCGAGAGATAGAGTCATTGTGTAATCAATCTAGTTTTGGGTTTATAGTTGTACTTAATTATGACTATTAAGTGCATAAACTCTAATTAAGAATATAAACTTATTAAGATACAAAAGAGGTTTCACTCTTGTGACCCTATACACCACGATTTGATGTATGGCTAGCCCATTATCAAGGTGAATATATTCTAAACCAAACTAGAATGATACATCATGTAGATGATGCAAGACTCAAATTGGTAACCAAAAATTAAACCTTAAATTCTGGAGTGATGAACGCAAAGAGTTATCGAGTACTCTTGGAACCATTAGATTGTTAATCTTATGGTATATGTGTATCTTGTATTCAAAGCAAGATGTCTCGTGCCTTTTGGTTGAAAAGGAGATCGAGGTTGTAAATCATTGATCCAAAATAGGTTGATCATTTTCTTTTACCAACGATTTAGGTTGACACTAATGTGTTCACTTAATAAGGTAAATAGAGAAATCTTTGAAGAAGTTCAAAGAGTTCTAGGAATCACGATTTAGTCGTGATGGGATTATCAAGTGAAGACTTTGATGCAAGCCAAATGAAATGTGATATAGCATCACAAATTAATCTCTCTTAGCACGCATTATGGGATAATCTGTGGTTGGATAAAGAAATCAAACGCTATTCGATATGGTTTGGACTTCAATCAAGTTACTTTGAGTTACTTGATCCTTTTGGGGATTTTATCATTTTGTCTAAATTATTTTTCCACTAAATCTAAAACGATTCATATGAGATATAAAATGGTAGGGTACCATGCTTGTAAGTTTTCACAAAGAAACAAATGCTCATTTTTCCTTACTATAATCACGAGTACAACGGGTTTGTGGCTCGTGAAGCTGTCTTTCTAGAATACAAGTTTATTTCTAGAAGACAGAGTGGGAGAAATTATTCAAAGAGCCACAAAGAATGTTATGTCGCAAGAAACTGGTCTTTCTTGGCTACATGAGACGTTTTGTGTAAGACGTTGTTTCTTCAAAACCTAGGAGGTTAAACTCATCACTTGTTGAAGATGATGAATTAGTGTTACTTTTAGAAAGTAAAAAGCTTACAACTTACAAAGCAATTAATTGACTCATGTTACTTCTAGAAAGTAATGAACATATGACTTACATGAGAATGTTTAAGTCACAACTCAATACAAGGCTTAGAGCCATGAAAATCCGAAATAAAAGGCTTGATTTGTCACTAATAAAGAGAGATTTCAAAGCTTGATTGGTAGAAAAGGGTTTTGCACTAGTTGAAATGCTTAAGTCTATTTGGATCTTCTTAGGGATCGTGTTTCATTATGATGATATACATATAGCAAGTGAATCTAAAACCCACTTCTTCAATTAGAAGGAATGAATTCAATACATGTCTTGATTTTTGTAGATTCTTGCAATCCTGAGATAATGTGCAACTTAAGAGAGGGTCTTGAGTAGGACATAAATGAGTTGGAATCAATGATTTGATCATGGTATAAAACTTTTCTCGATAAGTCGAGAAGTTGTGTTTTTACATGGAGTTTAGTGGGAGTTACGGAAATTTTAATTAGTCTTATATGTGGATGACATATTGATCATTGGGAATTATTTGACACTTATAGAGTATTATAATACATCTTTAATATCCGGATTTATGGAGATATATCTACATGATATTAGCATCAAATAAGAAGTCTTATGTTGATAAGATTCATGATTAGTTCAATCGAGTTGAACATA
The DNA here is from genome assembly GCF_048544455.1 of Silene latifolia. Taxonomy (NCBI): domain Eukaryota; kingdom Viridiplantae; phylum Streptophyta; class Magnoliopsida; order Caryophyllales; family Caryophyllaceae; genus Silene; species Silene latifolia. The sequence goes on along the minus strand of NC_133538.1, from coordinate 151,229,693 downwards.
TTTGATTGATTCCATTTGCTTCCACTGCCGGATCAATTAAATGAGTAATGATGTATAGCACTTCATATATTTTGAGTATGATGAATTGTTTCAAATCGAATTTAAGTAATAGTTACCAAATAGCCATATTGATTATTCTTAAGTGCTTGAAGAAGCATTAAAGATGCAAAGTTAAGTGTTTTTGCAATTCACAAATTTGTGTAAGGGTTTACACTAATGACTGTTGATATTGCATAAGGTTTCGGACAAAAACCGTATTCAAAACACCTAAAGATGGTTAAGGAACCATTGTGGCTATGTTATTTAAGAAATGGATTTGTTAGAATCGTTCTAAGCAATAAAGAACAATGAGAGATGCTTACAACGGAAATTGAGTACACTTGCAATCATGAGATGTGCGAGAGGGATGGGTCCCGCACACTGTTAAAACAGTGGGAGCTATTCTATGACTAGAGAGCTTTTGTCTAGATTGGATCTAGACACGTACTCAGAAAGTTTTGTAATACAAGGTATGCATTACGAAAGGAAAACGAGTATGTAGCAAGGTTGAGCAAGGAGTTGCTAAAACCTACTTAGTAAGGCCTAATCATAGGCTAAACATGATGAGTCATGTCATTTCAATTGAATTGAAATGAACAACTACATACAAGATCAAATTAGATTATAGAATATGAAATAATAATCAAGCATTGACTATTCATATGTGATAATCGCATTTGTCGTTCGAGTTTTTACTTTAAAAACTCTTTTCTTGTACTTTGTTACATCCAAACGGGTTGTAGAGACAATATTGAACCCCGTTAAAGTGAACTCGGATTAACATGGTATTCGCCCATAGTCACTTGTATGAGGTGACGTCTCGAAGTGACTAGAGTGTGATGCGATTGATGGCAAGTTCAAGTGCCATAGAGTCATGTGAGATGACTAGTCGATCACATAGGCGGATCATTAGGAACACTTTGTCGGGCCTTATGACCGCTTATAGAGTTCTGGCAAATTTATATAGCCTGGTCGTGGCGAGAGCTACTATAGTATTCTAATGAGTCGATTCTTTTGACTAAAGACTGTTCGCCTAAGATGGCACGGTTTCAGATTAGCTTTGATTTATGTTACTACGACCTTCGTAAATGGGGTCAAATGGGCATATTTTGGGTTATGATGGTTGTGGCTAGTCGAAGGGAATAAGTGCGATAGGAATTGTCCACCCCCTTGTCAGGGTTAAAACAATATCTCAGGGCCACTCTAGGAGTAATGAACTGGAAATGCGTGGCCACGCTCGGAAGGTATCTATGGTAGATAATTACGGTCAATCAGTTATTCTCCAGATCAAGGAAACCACTCTCGATATGATCACTTGCAAGTACGACCTGAAAGACACCTTGCATTGAGTGGGAGATAGTAATAGGACAAGAGAATTGGTGACGCACACTTGTCGAGGACAAGTGGGAGATTGTTGGAGTGTCCCCGACAATAATGCGATCACAATTGCCGATCATGATGATCACATGTTTAAATCTCATTTTTAAGAATACGTAAGGGATGATTCATTTTATAATCAACTGATCAACATTAATCGGTAATGATTGGCTTGCTAGAGTTTGACGTTACTGTCGTGGGATGGTGGTGATCAGTTGATCCCTTAAGGTCACACCTAAAGGATGATGCCCTAATATGTAAAGTTGATTAATTGTATGACGATACAAGTTAATCAATTCCTTAAAATTGAATAATTCAATTTGTGAGAGAGAATATTGATATCTTATTATAATGGGATTAAATAAGATTTATTTTAGTAATTGAAATATTTTATTACTAAAATTATTTATTGTTTGTGAAACAATAGAGATGAGAATGAATGGTTAATTATAATTACAAGATGTTGTGAATTATAATTAAATGACCCATTTTATTTATGTGATCAAGTATTACTAGTCAATTTGTTGTATGTAATTTAATTAATTCATAAAATTATATTTATGTGATAAATATGCATTAAATTAATTAATAACATGTATCATACTACATGTGACATATTGTGTGACAAGTGACAAATTGACAAAAATAAAATGGTAGTCCATTTTAAGTAAATGGACCGAAATGAAGTGGGTTTAGTGGATGGTGGTGATTTATTTTAATAAGCTAAAACAAACACCATCATAACACTACTTACCTAGCCTTACATGCCTAAGGTTTTGATAAGAACAAAAGGGAAAAGGGAAGGACCATATATTGGTCTCCCAACCTCCCAAAACCGTGATCCCTTTAATACACTAGAGATTTTGTTCTCTACCTATTCAACTCCTGCATGTTCATTCATACACATGCACAACTTTCCTCTCTCTCACATTATTGTTCATCTTTCTCTAAAAACTTGAGAAATGATGATCCAAATTGTTCATAAAAGATTACTAATATTATTAGTGTAATATATGAGTGTTAGTAATCAATTTTAAAGTAAACTACTAAACAAATATCTAGCACATATTATTTAGTAGAGATAAGGGATAATCTTGGGTGCTATCAAGAGGAGTGGATTCTATACTTGAAGTCTTTGGAGGATCATCATATTACTCATCATAGCTCAAGAACAAGTGAAGGTAGGAGACCTTACTTGTGCCCATAAACCGAAATATTCAATGTAAGGAACCGGTTTTCCTCTACACTTATTTATATGTTTTGCATGCATAAGATCCTTACGTTTTTATGACTAAACTTTAAACTAAATTATGTGATATTTAAAATATGATTTCCAACACCGTTCTGAGTAGCAAAGTATTTGAAGACTCCGTGTCTGGGTCAAGGTGAAAAACCGATTGGATATTTGGAATGTGAAGCTTAGGAAATTAGAGGCTTTGATGAACAAATCTCTGGAGCTTGATTTTCTGGTGTTCAAGGCTTTATGGGGTTATGGCTTGTAATATGGCTTGGAAATGGAGTCTCAGGCATGTTGTAGCCTGAGTACATAAAGTTAGGTTAAAATGACGTGGGTTCAAGTTTCCATGTCTTGGCTCTAAAGGATGGATGTACTCGACAAGCTTGAGAGGACTCTCAAAATTCCTAACTATCTCCCTGTAACGGTCTCAAGAAGGACTTAGGGTGTGAGATGCGTGAAAGGCTAAGTGAGGGTGCTAGCTGACCATCTTCATTAATGTCTTGATTCTACCCTATAACTTGATTCTATATAGACTTCAGCAGTATTCTGTTCAGTACTTGATTTCATACTTGTTGTTGATTCAGACTCAGATTCTTGGTCGAGAATATATCTCCGCTTTTTGCTCAGATTCTAGGTTCAGGTTTTTGAAGATAACTTTGACTTTGGATATTGACATTGACTTGCTTGATTGAGCCTCCTATTTTGACTCTTTTGTCTTATATTACTGGCATAACCGCGGCCTTGGATATTGATCATGGTTACTTCTCTTGATCGAGCTTTTGATCATGGCTCGTATCGTCTTGGATTTTCTTGCTACCATGGATTTGAGTCGGACTAGCACCCTTGGTATGAAATGGGTTGGTCTTTAGTAACATGGGTAGTTTATTATGAGGAATGGGCTTGCCTTCCGTCATGGATTATTAATAAGGGAGATGGTCTGGATTCGACCTAGAATCTTTTGAGATAGGCTCGTCCTAAACTGGGGTATAACAAGGTTTCCATTACCAGACATGGAATAGGTAAGAAAATGGATACGGAGTTTCGGGTCCTCTACAACTTAGAACGGAACATCGTTTAAGTGCACTCACATCGACTGACATGTGTAGTTTGTATGTTTTAAAATGTCTCAAACCATTTCTTGTTGTCACAGGAAAAAGGGATAAAGGAAGAGAAGAATGAGTGGATTTAAAATTGTACTTTTATTGAAATGAGTAATGAATGTATTTAACATAGACTCGAGAAGACATGTGACTCGTGGGATAGTCCCCAGGTTATCACTAGGAATAAAAATGGTCATGACGAAAGATACTAGAAAAATTATGGGAAAGAAAGCCTAAGACTCGGACTCGGACTCGGACTTTGACTCGATCTTAGATCCAGACTCGTACTCATTGGCCCATGCTTGAACATTTTCTTTTCCAGCAACTGGCTTCGGCATCTGACTTTGAGCATTCACCCATTTGAGCACCCCGTCCTCATCATTGGAAACTCTGGAAGGATAACATTCAAGAAGAGTTTCCTGATAAGTGGTATATCCATGAGGATTGCCTAAGATACCTTGTGGGTTAAAGGTTGAGAGGGACAGTTTCCTACTTTCAATCATATCCTGGATCGCATGCCTGAGCTTATAGAACATCTCAGTATCGTGTCCTTTGCCCCTGTGATACTGGCAATGGGCATTACTATCCCAGAATTTAGGCATCCTTTGTGGATCTGGTGTAGGACCGATAGGCTTCATCATTCGTCGTTCCATGAGTCTTTTAAGGGCATCGGTGTATGTAATACCAATGTCGGTAAATTTCCTAGGAGGTATATCCTTTTTGTCGGAAGCCTTTGGAGAGTTGTTAGGTTTCTTTGACGAAGGCTCCATGAGGTTGCCTTTGTTGTTTTTGATTATTGGATGAGAAGAACTTGGAATAGATCGCTCACTTGTTGCTTTCTCCTTAGGACTGTCAGGTTGAGGGTTTGTCTAGACACTTTTCATCTTGAGAGGTTGGGCCTCAAGCTTCTTACCCATTTCAGCAAACTGATTCTCTATGTTGGAAAACCGAGAGTTTAGGTTATCAATGGCTCCTTTTAACTTGGAAAATTTATTGTTGAAGACAATGGAAAGCATGAGCATTCCATTTGGATATCGTCGTATTCTAGGACATTGATCTTTTCGTCATCACGAGGATCGAGGAGATTAGAATAGTCTAGGGATGATTCTTCATCATGTTTAGTGTTGCTAGACCCAAGAGGGTCGATCTTCTTGAATTGCCCGACAGAAGGTGGCATTGGAAGCTTGCCCTCTTCGATCATATCTTGGATGGTGTGTTTCAAGAGAAAACACTCTTCAATATTATGGCCTCTACCTTGGTGATATAGGCAGTATTTGTTGCCCTTCCAGAGGTTTACCTGCTTCTAAAGGTGGATTCGGAGTCGGACCCATTGGATTTAGCTTACCTTGGGCAGAGAGTCTCTTCAAAGCATTGGCATAAGACATGCCTAAATCAGAAAGCACCCTTTGATGCCTCCCAGGTTTCCTTTCGGTTGTTTTCGGCTTTCTAGGATGACAGTTATTGCAAGAGGTAAGCTTTGGACAACCTAGGCTAGAGGTTTCTCTATGTGACGTGTTCTTTTTAACCATCCCATTTTCAAGGGTGAGGACGCGAATGCTCAAATTTTCCAATGTAGCTTGAACTCGTAGGACCATGGCATAAACGTTTGGGAGAGACACGGTGATTGTGGCTTGAACTGCTTTGTGACTTTGCTGGCCGACGGAACTTGTTGGATTCCTACTCGACAGAAATGACGCACATTACAACTCGATTCGACATGGGATCATGCATACTAAGGCAATAAGCAACAAACACAGGAAGGGACAAGTAATCACGAGGATAAGACGACAAATCTGGACTTGACTTGTGAATTCGTGAAATGTCGTGAGCGACTTCTCGTGTTTGAATTCACGGTGCTTGACTTTGATCTTAAACTCGAGTGTTGACTTTGATGGAGTGACCCTTATATGGTTGACCTTATTGACGGGATTGATGACACGTGTTGATTCTGGACTCGGGTATAAGTGTAGATACCCGGGGTGTGCTTATAGGTTTTAAGAAGACGACTGCATTTTAAGATGTTAGACTCAAATGTGAGGCCCATTGAGACTCGCGTGTTGAGCCTCAGGACGTGTCATTAGGGAAGTTTTGAAAAGACGTTTTTGAAAGAAAATGGATTTGAAAGGTGAGCCTCATTACGTCTTTTGTGTACGACTCGGGCATGTATGACACGAGGTGTCGAACATGTTTAGATCCTAACTGAATTGGGGTATGGGGTCCAAAATGATGGCGTGACGCTTTAGGACTGGACTTGAATTTGAAAAGACCCAAAATGTAAGGGAACACGAGTTTATAACCTGACAGAGTTCGGACTAGGACATGGTCGGTTTGAATTTTGACTCTAACTTAGCCCAATTGAATTCACATTTTATATTTACATGGTTTGAAAATATTTTGGTTTAAAACGTTTTTTTGTCTTTTTTGGACTTTTTACGTTTTTTTTTTGATTTTTTTTTTGAGAATTTAAAAAGGATTTTATTTATGTAAAATTTAATAATTAACTTGAACTTTGAAAATGGAATTTTACAAAAAGTAATTTTTGAAAGGAAATGGATTTTACATTTACAAAAAATTGGACATTATTTGATTTACAAAATGGATTTTTGAAGAGGTTTTTTTTTGTTGGAAAATTCAAATTTAAAAATTGGAAAATTCGGCATTATTTGGTTTACAAATGGGACATTTGAAAGGTTTGGAAATGAATCTTATTTACATAATAATTTGAGGAATTTAGACACGTGATTGATTTGGAAAACACACACATACAAACAGGCATTATAACAGTATGCTGAGTGCATTTAAAGGGTTTTGGCTTAAAAAGGTGGGTTATCTTACCAAGCAATCAAACCCTAGTCTGTGGATAGGTCCTTGCCAAACATGAGTAAGGTCGGTTCCTAGTCCATTTCCTCGCGTAGTGAAAGCTTTCGATACAAACATGAGTATGTACCGCAGTATGGTTGACGTCAATCGCTATCCATCTTTAGGCCCAAATAGGAATTTGGACCGTCCATACGGGACGATTGGTCGAATGGGTTGGGTTAAGGCCTAGGAAGACCAAATAAAACGACCTAAGAAGGTCGAGTAATGAAAATCGACAACTGTCTCGTATAAACTATTCCCTAACCTTGTTCAAGTTTCACCCTGGGTAACACATAAGTGTATCATCCCCAGCATAGTCGCCAAACTGTGGACATGGGCCACCCGCACCGCGCGCACCCGCGCGTTGGTTTCGAGGCGGCGACACTTCTCCCATGGAACTTTGGTTTGCCAAAGCAAGTCATGGGCCGTTACCGATGGGTGAGGCATGGAAACCGGTGAAAGGTTGAATAAGCCTGCATTTGTGGAGTCGCCACCAATTTATTACGGAAAAATTGGAAAATGTTTGAATACCTCGTGCCACGTCAAGACACAAAGTAGTGACATGAACACTAAGAACTCGTTACCCTTAGAATTCTATGTCTAGAATGACTCTCGAAGATGCCAATGGACACGGATGTCCAAAGATAACTGGAGTAAGGGGTGAGGGTACGTATTAGGAAGCTCTTTAATTCGAACACCTAATCCCGCCCACCTCGATAGCGGCCTCTACTAATGATTAGGGAAATTGTTCATATTCGATATGTTGTCGATGTAATGCATGCAATGCAACAAATATAAATTAATCCTAGCATGTGAAATTAGACTATATCGGTTAACAAACAATTTAGCACTCAATTGGGTCGAAGTTGGAAGTTAGATTAATTACATGTGAATGTCATACAATTAAATCATACATAATAACTATGATAAACGAATTACAATAATTAAAATTACAAATATTACATGGTTTATTTGATCTAGGTCAAAAGCACGCTCGAAGACGGGATTTCGAAGAAGAAAATAAAAGGAAAATAAAATTAGAACTAAAATATGAAAATACGTCAGATTAAGGGTGATAATACGGATAATAGTTGACTCAAACCGTAATTAGAAGCTACGTCAAGGCGAGAATGTAATACTACGGTTTTCTATGTCTATGGGTACTCTATCGAGCGAGGCTTACTCTGTCGAGTAAGTATGTTTTTATACGAAACAGTAGGCTACCTAATGGGTACTCGATCGAGTATGTTGGGCACTCGATCGAGTAAGTGAGTCTTAGGGGTTATTTTAGCCGGGTTTTGTTAATAACGTGTGATTAGTATAAAATAATTCCGTCATTCTTTTTAATCACTTTTGCTTTCTTAAACCGTTCACAAGAAAAACAAGTTACGTAGTTCTCTTTCGTCACGTTATTAGCAAATCCCAAGGGTTAGGATCGTCGGATTGTCTTGTTCTTTACACTGTTGAGTTCGTCGCGTCAAGGGTAAGATTCTTGTATAATTTTTATAATGCTTCGTTGAGTTTGTTTAAAACCCTAATTGGGTAGATTTGGGGGTTTTGGGTGTATTATGTTGATTAGGTGATAATTATATGAATATGTGTTATAGGAGGAGGATTCGTTGAGGAACATTACTGATTAGTTGCTGTGACGGTCTTGTGGTTCCTATTCCAGGTAGGGTTTCCCTACTCGGTTATTGTTTACATTTTATTGTTGATGGTTGATCATTGTTGTTGATTTATATCATATCGGATTTGGTAATTGGTAATTGTTGTGGTATAATGTGGTTGGTTGTATAACTGTCTGTGGTTTGCGAGGTGCGTCCTCGGCTGAGTGGAGTCACTTGCAGGAGTGGCTTCACGCCCTTGATTCTCCCTCTGTGGAACCCGCCGCAGAGGGGATGTGCACATTTAGGAACTTGGGTTATCGCTCGGATGAGATGAGCGGGGCTTAGGTGGGAACGGCTGCAGTCCCCCACTGGCGGTGTGGAATACTTGTTGTGATGGGTATTCTGGCAGGACTGCACACTTTAGTGTGTAGTTGGGTGTGTGGAGTTATGATGGAGATTTGTTGATTGGATTGAATTGTTGTATTGCTTTTATTGTAATATTTTATGTAAACAGTAACTGACCCTGGTTTAAATTTTTTGAAAACTGTGGTGATCCATTCCGGGATGGTGAGCAGTTATTGAGCAGGTATGAGATGATGCGCATGGGATAGCTGGGTTGAGTTGCCACGAGATGTCTAGAAGTCTTCCGCTGTGTCATAAACATTCTTTTATTTAGTTGGTTTGACAGTTTTGAGGAACAGTTGTATTTTCTTTAACAGTTTTGGTTTTGGACATGTATCACTTTGAATTTATTTACTAAAGTATGTTTCTTTATTGTCTATTTGATGTACATTGCCTCGGGTAACCGAGATGGTAGCATTCCCATGCCTTAAGTGGTCCTGGTAAGGCACTTGGAGTATAGGGGTGTTAGAAAGTGGTATCAGAGCGACAATTTTAGAACCTGTAACTAATGAACCTAATGAACTTTTGGAGTCAAAATAAAATGAACCCGGGTAGGAGTTGTTAGGAGCTAATGCAAAAACTTGGGAGACGTCCTAAAGTCGCGACCTCGCCCTACAACTTTGAACCGGTCACTATGGGGTGTGTCTTGGGATCGTTATGTGTTTATCTAAGTATGTTCCATATCTATATAGACATGTGTTGTGTGAATTGGTGGATGAATGCATGTGGAGGATGGGGAATGTTGTGGTGAAAGGTGATGAGTAAAGTAATTGCATGATGGATTATTTCTCATGTGGCTTATTAGAAACATATGAAATAGGATGTTGTTTGTTATACATACTCGTATGTTTATCGATTTATATATATATATATATATATATATATATATATATATATATATATATATATAGTTGGTTTTGAAGTAATTGAGTTGAGCATGCGGGTAGTATACGAGTCAGCATGACTCGATCGAGTAGGTGAGAGACTCGATCGAGTGGGTATGACTCGATCGAGTGGGGTGTATATCGTTTCTGGACAGTGTACTGTTTTTGGGCACTCGATCGAGTAAGTAAGGGGACTCAATCGAGCGAGGTCAACTCGATCCAGTAGATAGTGGGCTCGATCGAGTGAGGATTTTGATGCTTTCTGGTCAGGTTCTGGAGTTAAGGCACTCGATCGAGTAAGTAGGCAACTTGATCGAGTGGCCTCAACTCGATCGAGTAGGTTGTGTTACTCGATCGAGTAGGTTCTGCACAGGTCATATAATATACGTGTTTGAGTTGTGGGATGTGTGTTTATGTTTACCTTTTCTTTTATATAGTTTAAAGATTCCGCCAAAGAGAAATGCGTTGTATGATAGGGCTGAGATGATGAGTATTGATGAGATAGTTAAGATGATAGAGCATCAAGACGCGCTTACAGATGCTTTAAAGAAGTTTGGGAAGGATAAAGAGGCTGGGGTGGATTTTGCTAAGATGAGTATCAACATCTTCAAGATGGCTCCGGATATGACAGTGGTTGAGTACTATCACAAGTTCAATGAGAAGTCTAGGTACGCAGAGGATATGGGGCTGAGTTAGGAGAACTTAGCATTGAGGTTTGAGAAGGGTCTGACACCTAAGATCATGGAGAAGCTGCCTGTAGGAGTCCTTACTAATGTTAAGGAAGTGCATGAGCGAGCCGGGAGAGCTGAGAGGTTGGTAGAGATGGCTAAGGAGAATAGGGAGAGAGCTTCTGAGAAGAGGAAGGCTGAGAGCGAGGGTGGTGGTCAGTCTAGTTACAAGAGGGGCAACCATAACCAGGCGAGGGCTTACTCTTCGGGGTCAGGGTTCAGTAGTGGAGCTTCTTATGGGCGTGGCCGCGGTGGTGGTAGTAGCAGCCGGGGGATATCTTGCTTTAACTGTGGCGGTATGGGCCACAAGAGACATGAGTGAACCAGTGTTGTGGGCAGGGGTTTTCAGAGACCATCACAGGGGAGTTTCTCTCAGGGTCCATCTCAGAGTTATGCTAGTAACAGGCCGACTGGGTCATGGAACAATCAGGGTGGTCAGAACAACAACAACGGTGGGGCTAACCGCAATGGCGGTAATTCATATCAGAGACCAGCAACGAACACCAACCAGGGGTCGGCTGCTAAGCCGTCTACTTCTGCTAGTACTATCCAGGGAGGTGGCAAGATTTTCATGATGGAGAAGAAAGTAGCTGAGGATGATGCTCACGTAATCACGGGTACTTTTCTTGTTAATGGTGTCTTTACCTTTGTTTTGTTTGATTCGGGGGCGTCAAAATCTTTTGTATCGTTGAGTCATGCTAAGATTTTGGGTTTGAGAGAGTTTGAGTCTGTAAAAGAGGAAGTTTTCATACCGTCAGGTGAGTCTGTATCTTGTGGGAGGTTGTATAAGGGTGTGTCTATGACAGTTGGGTAGGTTGACCTACCAGTGGACTTGTTAGAGTTTCCTATGGACGGTTTTGAGATGATAGTTGGCATGGATTGGTTGGGTAAGTATAAAGCTAGAATAGACTGTCACCAAAAGAGATTCTCTTTGAGAGGTCCTAAGGGAGTTAGTGTGTCTTTATCGTGGGTTTGTTGTCAAACCCAAAGTCAAAGTGATTGCAACGGTGACATTAAAGTCTTTTCTGAGGAAGGGGTTGTCCGTTGATCCTATGCCATGTGAGAGACCATAGTATGGTGAGTTCGACACTTGATCAGATACCAGTGGTGGGAGAGTTTCCAGATGTCTTTCCAGAGGAGAAACCAGGTTTACCACCAAAGAGAGAGATAAATTTCAGTGTGGAGCTGAAACCAGGGTCGGGACCAATCTCTAAGGCCTGTACCGCATGGGTCTTAAGGAGTTGGAAGAGCTGAAGAAACCGCTGGATGATTTGATTGATAAGGGATACATTAGACCTAGTGTATCACCGTGGGGAGCAACAGTTCTATTTGTGAAGAAGAAAGATGGGAGTTTAAAGTTGTGTATTGATTACAGAGAGTTAAACAGGGTTACGGTGAAAAATAAGTATCCTTTGCCAAGGATAGATGATTTTTTTTATCAGTTGAATGGGACAACAGTCTTTTCTAAGATTGATTTAAGGTCGGGTTACCATCAGGTGAAGATTCGGGATGAGGACATACCGACGACAGCTTTTACATCAAGGTATGGTCACTATGAGTATGTTGTGATGCCGTTTGGGTTGTCTAATGACCTCCAGTATTTATGGATTTGATGAACCAGGTCTTCAGTCAGTTTTTGGATCGGTTTGTGTGGTCTTCATTGATAATATCTTAGTCTATTCTAAGAATATGGTTGAGCATGAGGAGCACTTGAGGTTGGTGTTGCAGACTTTGCGTGACAATCAGTTATATGTAAAGTTGTCAAAGTGTAAGTTTTGGCTCGAGGAGGTTGCCTTTCTGGGGCATGTTATCTCAAAGAAGGGTGTAGACGTGGATCCGGCAAAGATGGAGGTAGTCACTCGATGGGAAGCACCGAAGAATGTGTTAGAGATTAGGAGTTTCTTAGGTTTGGCAGGGTACTACCGTCAGTTTGTGAAAGACTTTTCTAAGATAGCCAGACCTATGATAGCGTTGATGAGGAAATAGAACATGTTTCATTGGGATGAAATTTGTGAGACGACGTTCCAAACATTAAAGAAGCGTTTGACCAAAGCTCCAGTCTTAGCATTACCTAAAGGATGTGAGAACTTTGAAGTATATACAGATGCTTTAAAGAATGGTTTGGGATGTGTGTTGATGCAGAATGGGAAAGTAATTGCTTATGCTTCTAGGCAATTGAAGCCTTATGAGGAGAACTATCCGACACATGATCTGGAGTTGGGTGCAATTGTGTTTGCTCTGAAGATTTGGAGGCACTATATTTATGGGGTGACCTTTAAGGTGTTTTCATATCACAAGAGTCTCAAGTACATCTTCACTCAAAAGGAGCTGAACATGAGACAGAGGAGGTGGATGGAGCTGATACGGGATTATGACATGGATATTATATATCATGAAGGAAAGGCAAACGTGGTTGCTGATGCGCTGAGCAGGAAGAGTGTGCATTCTTTATGTATAGATATGTCTTTGATGAGGTTGAGATATGAGGTGGGGAAGACGGGGATACATATAATACATAAATGGGATGCTAGAGGGGACTTGACAGTGGAGCAGATCTTTATGAGGATATTCGCAGTAAACAGGCTTTGGATCCTAAGATTGAGTAGTGGAGAGCTGGAGTAGAGAAAGGGACAGTGTCTCGATTCTCTATTCATACAGATGGCAGTGTGAGATTTGATGGCAGGTGGTGTGTTCCTCATGATGAGGAGTTTAAAAAGATGATCATGACAGAGGCTCATTGCACACCATATTCGGTACATCCAGGCGGTGACAAGTTGTATAAAGATTTGAAGAAGACTTTCTGCTGGCCTGGGATGAAAAAGGAAATAGCTGAGTTTGTGGCTCGATGTTGGACATGTCAGAGGGTTAAGAGAGACCAGCGATAACCACAAGGTAAGATTCAGTCTATTGAGGTACCTGAATGGAAATGGGAGTCTATATCTATGGATTTCATAGTAGGTTTACCGAGGAGTCAACAGGGTAACAACATGATATGGGTAATAGTTGATTGTTTGACCAAGTCAGCTCACTTTGTTCCAATGAAAGATACTTGGACCAAGATACAGTTAGCTTTGGCTTATAGGAAGCATGTGGTTCATTTTCATGGGGTGCCTAAGGATATAGTGTCAGATAAGGATGCGAGGTTCATATCGCGGTTTTGGAGAGAGTTGCAGGAGTTGATGGGAACTACTTTAAAGATGAGTATTGCTTTTCATCCTACGACAGATGGGCAGACAGAGAGGACTATCAAGACCTTGGAGGATATGTTGAGGGTGTGTGTGATGGAGTTCGGCGGTAGCTGGGAAGATAGGTTGGATTTGATTGAGTTTTCTTATAACAACAGCTATCACACGAGTATTGGGATGGCACCGTTTGAGGCTTTGTATGAGAGGAGGTGTAGGAGTCTGATTTGCTGGGATGATAGAGTTGAGGCAGTGGTTTAGAACCACAGATGGTACAGGAGATGATAGAACAGGTTGAGCTGATTAGGCAAAAGATGAAAGCAGCCCAGGATCGACACAAGAGTTATGCCGACTTACACCGTCGTGACATAGAGTTTCAGGTTACACCATATGAGATTTTGGATCGTGTGGGTGAGGTTGCTTACTGGTTAGCGTTACCAGCTGTAATACTACGGTTTTTGAGTCTTTGGGTACTCTATCGAGTTGGGCTTACTCTATCGAGTAAGTATGTTTGGTATACGAATCAGTAGTCTGCCTGTAGGGTACTCGATCGAGTAGCCTTGACACTCGTTCGAGTAAGTGGCACTCGATCGAGTACATGACTTACTCGATCGAGTAAGTCGGGTTACGGGTGTTATTTGACGGGTTTTATTAATAACACGGATAATATATAACAAGTTTCGTCATCTTCTTTAAACACTTTTACAAAACCTAATTCACTGTTAAGAGAGATTTCAAGTTACATTGCATTGTTCTTCCGCATTATTAGCAAATCCCGGAGCTAGAGGTGTCGGTTTCCTTTGTTCTTTATACCGTTGTGATCCTTGCGTCAAGGGTAAGTTCTACGTATCATTTTTTTAACATTTGGTTAATGTTGGTTAAACCCTAATTTGGGGATTTTGGGGTTTTTATGATTGTATGATTAAGGTAGTAATTGTATGATTGTATGTATAGGAGGAGGGTTCGTAGAAGAGGGGTTTTGAGACAGCTGCTAGATCGTCTGATTCTGTGATTGCATTCCAGGTAGAGTTTCCCTACTCAGTATTAATTACATGATGTGTTTGGTGGTTTCATTGTGATTATTGTTAAAGTATATTGTTGGTGGTTGTGACGGTTGTTGGTTGTATGGTTGATTAATATCGTTGATTGTTGTTGTATCTGTCTGTGGTCTTCGGGGTGCGTCCCTGGCTGAGTGGAGTCACTTGCGGGAGTTTCTTCACGCCCTTGATTCGCCTGCTGTGGAACCCGCCATATAAGAGATGTGCACATTAATGAACATGGGTTTATCGCTCGATGGAGATGAGCGGGGCTTAGGTGGGAACGGCTGTGGTCCCCCATTGGCGGTGTGGAGTACCTGTTGCGATGGGTACTCTGGCAGGGCTACACACTTTAGTGTGTAGTCAGTTGTGTGGAGATTGGTGATGGAGACTGGGGGTTGATGTGTTGATTGAGCTGTTTGGCATTTGCTTTCTATTGGTTTGTATCGTGTAATTAGTACTGACCCTGTTTAATTGTTTTAAAAACTGTGGTGATCCATTCGGGGATGGTGAGCAGTTGTTGAGCAGGTTTGATATGATGCATATGAGCTAGCTGGGATGAGTCATCACTTGGTAGTTAGAAGAGTCTTCCGATGTGTCAGACGATGTCCTTTAGTTGTTCAGTTTTGTTAGTAGACAGTTTTGGTTTTGGATTGTATTTCATTTAATAGTTTTGGTTTGAGACATGTAATCACTTAAATTATGTTTACTTTTAAAGTACGTTTCTTTATTGTCTTTTGATTATCATTGCCTCGGGTAACCGAGATGGTGACGTTCCTATACCTGAGTGGTCCTGGTAAGGCACTTGGAGTATGGGGGTGTCACAAGTGGTATCAGAGCGACAATCCTGAAACCTATAACTAATGAACCTAATGAATAGGGAGTAAAATTAAAATGAACCCGGGGTAGAGGTTGTAGGAGCTAATGTAAAGACTTGGGAGACGTCCTAAAGTCGCGAACCCGCGCTACAATTTTGAACCGATCACATGGGGTACATGTTAGGATCATATGTGTTGTCTCCTTGCTTGAGTGTCTATATACTAACATGTGATGTGAATCGGTGGATGTGTGAATGTGGAGAATAGGAGGTATGGAATGAAAGTTAATAGATATGTAATTTGTATGTTGGATGAATGAAGCATGTTGATTGTCTTACAATGTGGCTTGTTAGAAATACGGAGATGAAATTGTGTTGTTGAGTATATAAAGAGTTGCGTATATATGCATGTATAGTTGTTGTTATGTTGAAAGTATTGAAGTTGTTTATAATGTTGGGAAAGTAAGATAAACATGCGGGTAGTGTTTACGAGTCAGCATGGCTCGATTGAGTGGGTCTGACTCGATCGAGTGGGTAGTTGACATTTTCTGGGCTGAAGCGAGATTTTGGGCACTCGATCATGTAAGTAGGGGCACTCGATCGAGTGGGTTAGAGGCTCGATCGAGTATGTGTTAGATAAGTTTCTGGTCAGATTCTGGGGTTGAGGCACTCGATCGAGTAAGTGGGGTGAGTCGATCGAGTGGATTAAGGGGCTCGATCAAGTGGGTTTTATACAGGTCGTACGCATGTTTTGAGCTATAGTATGAGTGTTTATTTCTACCTTTCTCTTATATAGTTACAAGATGCCGCCAAAGAAAACCGCCTTGTATGCTAGAGCTGAGAGTATGACGGTTGGCGACATAGTAAAGATGTTGGAGCACCAAGATGCTCCTACGGAAGCTTTGAAGAGAGTGGGAAAGGATAAGGAGGTTGATCATTCCAAGATCAGTATCCACATATCTAGGTTCAGTCCGAAAGAGTATAAGGGAAACGGGACGCCAATTCTTCTGGATAATTGGCACAGGGAGATGGAGAATATCCTGGAGTTAGTTCATTGCCCGGATGAGTTGAAAGTGGAACAAGCTGCGGTCTACTTGAGGGAAGCGGCAGGTGAGAGGTGGGATAAGGTCAAGATGAGTGCTAGGGAGATGTTCATGAAGCAGGGACTACCTGCAATAGCTTGGGATGAGTTCAAGAGAGCTATGAGACGTGAGTTTGTGCCGGAACATGTGAGGAGTAAGCTGAGGGAGGAGTTCGATGAGTTTAAGATGACATCTGATATGACGGTGGCTTAGTACTACCGTAAGTTTAATGAGAAGTCCAGGTACGCTGAGGATATGGGTGTTGGAGCTTGTGTCCTCCACAATTAGTGTGATAACATTTATAAATCTCTTATAGATTCACAAGGGTATACTTCGTATTTTATCAGTTGATTAACGATTGCTTACTAATGGTTGGCTTGCTAGAAAATATCGGTATACTTCCTTTAAGATTATTAGGATTATAACGAAATTATGATTATGAATATGAGTCATAAATGAAATAGCATAAACAAAATAGAGAGATTAAGAATCAACCTTCGGTCCTAGCAAATATGGCCTAAGAACAATATCGAATTGATATTCGCCTAATCGTTGCACCCAAGATGCTGTGAAAAATGCCCTTGTTCTTGCTAGAATAGATCCCCAAAAATGTAAATTAATTTTTAGGGTTTTTTGTGTGAATGATGAGAGAATTAGGTCAAGTGAATTAGGTTAGAAAAACAAGTGAGAGAATAATAATCATCTCCCCCTCCCTTTAAACCGTGTATAAGGAGGAATTAAGGGGAGATCATGTATGCCATGATATGCACACGTCCAGACGTGGCATATGCATTGAGTATGACGAGTCGGTACCAAAAGAATCCAGGTACCTACGGAGGACTAAGGATAGGGCATTGACTTATGGAGGAGATACTAAGCTATGCGCAATCGGTTACGCAGATGCTAGCTTCCAAACGGATCGAGATGATTCAAAATCTCAGTCCGGGTTCATCTTTACTCTTAATGGTGTTGCGGTCAGCTGGAAGAGTTCCAAACAGAATGTTGTAGCAGATTCTACCACTGAATCCGAGTACTATGCCGCTTCGGAAGCAGCAAAGGAAGCTATATGGATGCGTCAATTCTTACAAGGACTTACGATAGTTCCAAGTTTGAATGACCCGATCACCATCTACTGTGACAATAGAGGTGCCATCTTCCAGACTAAGGAGCCTAAGTCTAGCAACAAGTCTAGACATGTACATCGGAAGGCTCACCTGATCCGTGATTACGTGGAGCAAGAGGAGATAGTGATTGACAAGATAGCTTCGGATTACAACATCGCGGATCCTCTCACTAAACCGTTGAATTATGATAAGTATGAAGGGCACGTTATTTCCATGGGAATTAAACGTGTTCCTGAGTTGTAGTAGTTGATTATGGATTCAATACATTCTCTTTTTCATATACTATTTATAACTTCATCGTTTTATTTCATATTTTGTTTGTCATGTGGATTGTACTGACAACTTTGAACGCCAGAAAGTGAACTGAATTACATTATATTTGTTTTGGTCCGTAATCGCCTACATGAGCTCATAACTCTGGCTATTATTTTGTGAAGTTGATTGATGGTGGGTTCAACGAGCTATAAGTCAAACAGTTGGCTGATCGATCACAAATACGAGTTACAATGATACCTTGTAGGACAATTTTTGTGACAACGTAATGGAGTCCTAAATGTTTAAAAACATTCGGTGCCAGGTCGTGGATTGGACGTCCATTGTGTTCCTAGAGTCGATTCTTTTGACTATCGACTGTCTCTTGAGATTAAGGCAGTTTTTGGGTGACTTTGGTTTCTTTCTCATGGTCGACCGAATCGGAGGCTAAGCGATTTTTTCTCGGGTCATTTTATACTGTGCTTATATCTGCAGGATTCGAGTTGAAGAAAATATCCAACCTTTATCAGGTTTAGTTATTTCTCAGGGCCACTCGAGGAGTTGTAACTGAAATGCATGGCCATGCTCGAATGATGTTTCGTTTATCAGTTAAGTTACTCTCTAGTCGGGGAAACCACTCTTGATATTGATCACTTGTAAAATACGACCTTTGTGAATACGGATTTTGCAAATTGTTTTACATTGAGTGGGAGAAATTTTAGGATATGAGAATCGGTTATCGCACATACACTTATGAGGACAAGTGGGAGTTTGTTGGAGCTTGTGTCCTCCACAATTAGTGTGATAACATTTATAAATCTCTTATAGGTTCACAAGGTTATACTTCGTATTTTATCAGTTGATTAACGATTACTTAATAACGGTTGGCTTGCTAGAAAGTTTGACGTTATTATCATACTGATGGTGGTGATCAACTGGTCCCTAAAAGTCACACCTAAAGGATGTGTTTGAGAGATGTGATTATGGAAATGTAATCACATTGATGCCTTATATGACTAAAAGGTTAGTCCATGTTTTTTACTAAACAGTTAGTCAATGTGATGATGAGACGATTATTTAATGCAATTAAATAATATTAGCTGAGACGAATTAACTGTCAATTCGTAAATTGAATATAATATGTTATATTTAATTAATGTATATAATGTTAGCTTAAACGAATTAAGATGTTAATTCGTAATTAAACATAATTGGTTATATTTAATTAGTAAATTATAAATATGCGATATTTATAGTCAAATGTATATTATACGATATTGTCAGTGTAAATGTTGACAGACCGGTATTAATAAATCGACTGCAAGGTGTTGTGTGTGGACTTATTAATACATGTCGACATAATTGACAATTTATAAAAGATACACATTTTTATACATTAAGATAACATCTAAAAATAAGAGGATTTTATCCTCATTTTTTTGGAGGTTCGGTCAAACCGAATTGGAGAAAAAAAGGGAAGAAAATAATCTCCCCTTAATTCCTCCTTATACACGGTTTAATGGGAGGGGGGATGATTATTATTCTCTCACTTGTTTTTCTAACCTAATTAACTTGACCTAATTCTCTCATCTTTCACACAAAAAACCCTAAAAATTAATTTACATTTTTGGGGATCTATTCTAGCAAGAACAAGGGCATTTATCATAGCATCTTGGGTACAACGATTAGGCGAATATCAATTCGATATTGTTCTTAGGCCATATTTGCTAGGACCGAAGGTTGATTCTTAATCTCTCTATTTTGTTTATGCTATTTCATTTATGACTCGTATTCATAATCATAATTTCGTTATAATCCTAATAATCTTAAAGGAAGTATACCGATATTTTCTATAATGGGGATTAGTGAGAAGAATCTAGCTTTGAGGTTTAAGAAGGGGTTGACCCCCAAGATCATGGAGAAGCTACCGGTGGGAGTCCTTACAGATGTAAAGGAAGTCTATGAGCGAGCTAGGAGGGCTGAGAGGTTGGTTGAGATGACCAAAGAGAGAGGTGCTGAGAAGAGGAAAGCTGAGAACGAAGGGGGTGGGCAGTCCGGTCATAAGAAGAGTAATCATAATCAGGCGAGAGCATATTCATCTGGTTTAGGGTTTAGTGCTGGGGCTTCATATGGGCGTGGCCGAGGGAGTGGTAGTAGTGGTTGGGGTATGACCTGTTTTAACTATGGTGGTATGGGCCACAAGAGATATGAGTGCACCAGGGCGATGAGTGGGGGTTTTCAGAGACCGTCACAAGGGAGCTTTTCACAGGGTCCTGCACAAAGTTATGCTAGTAACAGGTCGGCTGGGTCGTGGAACAACAGGGGAGGTTAGAACAACAACGGTGGGGGTAACCGCAATGGCGGTAATTCTTATCAGAAACCAGCTACGAACACCAACAACAACCATAGGTTGGGTGCTAAACCGGCTACCTCAGCCAGTACTGTCCATGGAGGTGGGCAGAAGACCAGTGGCAAGCTGTTTATGATGGAAAAGAAAGCAGCTGAGGACGACGCTCATGTTATCACTGGTATATTTCTTATTAATGGTGTTTATACCTTTGTTTTGTTTGATTCGGGAGCGTCACAGTCGTTTGTATCTTCGAGTCATGTTAAACAGTTGGGTTTGAGTGAGTATGAGTCTGTAAGAGAGTAAGTTTTTATACCTTCGGGTGATTCTGTATCTTGTGAGAGGTTGTATAGAGGTGTATGCATGATAGTTGGGCAAGTTGATCTACCTGTAGACTTGCTAGAGTGTCCTTTAGATGGTTTTGAGATGATAGTCGGGATGGATTGGCTGGGAAAGTACAAAGCTAAGATAGATTGTCATCAAAAGAAAGTTTCTCTGAGAGGTCCTAAGGGGATTAGTGTGTCTTATCGTGGGTTTGTTGTCAAACCCAAAGTTAAGTTGATTGCAGCAGTGACCTTAAAGTCCTATCTGAGGAAGGGGTGCCCATTCATCTTGTGCCATGTGAGGGATCACAGAGTGGAGTGTCCGACAGTTGAGCAGATACCAGTTGTGGGGGAGTTCCAGATGTCTTTCCGGAGGAGATTCCAGGGTTGCCACCAAAGAGGGAGATAGATTTCAGTGTTGAGTTGAAACCTGGGACGGGGCCAATCTCTAAGGCACCGTACCGGATGGGTCCTAAGGAGTTGGAGGAGCTAAGGAAGCAGTTGGATGATCTGATTGAGAGGGGATACATTAGACCTAGTGTATCACCGTGGGGAGCACCTATTTTGTTTGTGAAAAAAAAACATGGGACCTTGAGGTTATGCATAGATTACGGGGAGCTGAACAGAGTGACAATGAAGAACAAGTATCCTTTGCCAAGAATAGATGACTTGTTTGATCAGTTGAGTGGTGCAGCAGTCTTTTATAAGATTGACTTGAGGTTGGGTTACCATCAGGTGAAGATTAGAGAGGAGGACATACCAAAGACAGCTTTCACGTCGAGGTATGGTCATTATGAGTATGCGGTGATACCGTTTGGGTTATCTAATGCACCAGCTGTGTTTATGGACTTGATAAACCGAGTCTTCAGTCAGTTTTTGGACAAGTTTGTGGTGGTTTTCATAGATGACATCTTATTCTTTTCTAAGACTAAGGAGGATACCGAGGAGCATCTGAGGATTGTGTTATAGACCTTGAGGGAACATGAGTTGTATGTAAAGTTGTCCAAGTGTGAGTTCTGGTTGGAGGAAGTTGCTTTTCTAGGGCATGTAATTTCAAAGAAAGGGGTAGCTGTGGATCCTGCAAAGATTGAAGCAGTTACGGTGATTTCAAAGGGGTAGCTGTGATTTCAAAGAAAGGGGTAGCTTTGGGTAGTCTATCGAGTGGGGCTTACTCTGTCGAGTAAGTATGTTTGGTATACGAATTAGTAGTCTGCCTGTAGGGTACTCGATCGAGTAGCCTTGGCACTCGATCGAGTAAGTGGCACTCGATCGAGTACGTGACTTACTCGATCGAGTAAGTCGGGTTACGGGTGTTATTTGACGGGTTTTGTTAATAACGCAGATTAATATATAACAAGTTTCATCATCTTCTTTAAACACTTTTACAAAACCTAATTCACTGTTAGGAGAGATTTCAAGTTACATTGCATTGTTCTTCCGCATTATTAGCAAATCCCGGAGCTAGAGGTGTCGGTTTCCTTTGTTCTTTATACCATTGTGATCCTTGCGTTAAGGGTAAGTTCTACATATCATTTTTATAGCATTTGGTTAATGTTGGTTAAACCCTAATTTGGGGGTTTTTATGATTGAATGGTTAAGGTAGTAATTGTATGAATGTATGTATATGAGGAGGGTTCGTAGAAGAGTGGTTTTGAGACAGCTGCTGGATCGTCTGATTCTGTGATTGCATTCCAAGTAGGGTTTTCCTACTCAGTATTAATTACATGATTTGTTTGGTGGTTTCATTGTGATTATTGTTAAAGTATATTATTGGTGGTTGTGACGGTTCTTGGTTATACTGTTGGTTGTATTGTTGATTAATATCGTTGATTGTTGTTGTATCTGTCTGTGGTCTTCGGGGTGTGTCCCTGGCTGAGTGGAGTCACTTGCGAGAGTGTCTTCACGCCCTTGATTCGCCTTCTGTGGAACCCGCCACAGAAGGGATGTGCACATTAATGAACATAGGTTTATTGCTCGATAGAGATGAGCGGAGCTTAGGTGGGAACGGCTGATGTCCCCCACTGGCGGTGTGGACTACCTGTTGCGATGGGTACTCTGGCAGGGCTACACACTTTAGTGTGTAGTCAGTTGTGTGGAGATTGGTTATGGAGACTGGGGATTGATGTGTTGATTGAGCTGTTTGGCATTTGCTTTCAATTCTATTGGTTTGTATCGTGTAATTAGTACTGACCCCGTTTAATTGTTTTAAAAACTGTGGTGATCCATTCAGGGATGGTGAGCAGTTGTTGAGCAGGTTTGATATGATGCATATGGGCTAGCTGGGATGAGTCATCAATTGGCAGGTAGAAGAGTCTTCCGTTGTGTCAGACGATGTTCTTCAGTTGTTCAGTTTTGGTTTTGGATTTTATTTCATTTAACTGTTTTGGTTTGAGACATGAATCACTTAAATTATATTTACTTTTAAAGTACGTTTCTTTTTTGTCTTTTGATTATCATGGCCTCGGGTAACTAAGATGGTGACGTTCCTATACCTGAGTGGTCCTGGTAAGGCACTTGGAGTATGGGGGTGTCACACCAGCGGCTTTGGATAGGGTGCATAATGTGTTTCATGTGTCTCAGTTACGGAAGTATGTGAGCGATCCTTCACATGTGTTAGAGGTGGAAAACCTAGAGTTGGATGAGTCCTTGCCTTATCTTGAGGTGCCAAAACAGATTCTTGATCGCAAGGTTCGGAAAACTAGGAATGGGGAAACAATGTTGCTTAAGGTTCTATGGTCTAACCATGAGGTTGAAGAGGCTACTTGGGAGGCGGAAGAGGCTATGAGGGAGTGGTATCCATCTCTTTTTTATCAGGTATGTGTGGTTACGGGGACGTAACCATGTTTCTTTTAAGGGGGTAGGAGGTGATCGCATAAGGTTTTGGTATGGTTTATGTTGCTTTTGGTAAAAGTTACTAGTTGTTTTGAGTCGGTCTGAGTTTTGGTTGGGAGTTTTGTTTTGAGTTTTGGTTATGTTGTTGTGTCGGAGTTGAGATAGTATGTTTTGTTTTTGTGTATGGGTTGAACTTCGACGAAGTTCTTTTTAAGGAGGGAAGACTGTAATACTACGGTTTTCTATCTCTATGCGTACTCTATTGAGTGGGGCTTACTCTATCGACTAAGTATGTTTTTATACGAAACAGTAGGCTACCTAATGGGTACTCGATCGAGTATGTTGGGCACTCGATCGAGTAAGTGAATGACTCGATCGAGTAAGTGACTTACTCGATCGAGTAAGTGAGTCTTACGGGTTATTTTAGCCGGGTTTTGTTAATAACGCGTGATTAGTATAAAAGGATTCCGTTTTTCTTTTCAATCACTTTTACTTTCTAAAACCTTTCAAAAGAAAAAGAAGTTAGTAGTTCTCTTTCGTCGCGTTATTAGCAAATCCTAAGGGCTAGGATCGTCGGATTGTCTTGTTCTTTACTTCGTTGAGTTCGTCGCGTCAAGGGTAAGATTCTTGTATAATTTTTATAATGTTTCGTTGAGTTTGTTTAAAACCCTAATTGAGTAGATTTGGGGGTTTTGGGTGTATTATGTTGATTAGGTGATAATTATATGAATATGTGTTACAGGAGGAGGATTCGTAGAGGAATATTACTGATTAGCTGCTGTGACGGTCTTGTGGTTGCTATTCCAGGTAGGGTTTCCCAACTCGGATATTGTTTAAATTGTATTGTTGATAGTTGATCATTGTTGTTGATTTATATCATATCAGATTTGGTACTTGGTAATTATTGTGGTATAATGTGGTTGGCTGTATAACTGTCTGTGGTTTGCGAGGTGCGTCCTCGGCTGAGTGGAGTCACTTGCGGGAGTGGCTTCACGCCCTTGATTCGCCCTCTGTGGAA
Organism: Silene latifolia; assembly: GCF_048544455.1. Classification (NCBI taxonomy): domain Eukaryota; kingdom Viridiplantae; phylum Streptophyta; class Magnoliopsida; order Caryophyllales; family Caryophyllaceae; genus Silene; species Silene latifolia. Next base: position 151,205,446 of record NC_133538.1, on the reverse strand, counting down.
CCCGCCACAGAGAGGATGTGCTCATTTAGGAACTTGGGTTATCGCTCGGATGAGATGAGCGGGCTTAGGTGGGAACGGCTGCGGTCCCCCACTATCGGTGTGGAATACTTGTTGCGATGGGTGTTCTGGCAGCACTACACACTTTAGTGTGTACTCAGGTCTGTGGAGTTATGATGGAGATTGGTTGATTGGATTGGATTGGATTGTTGTATTGCTTTTGTTGTAATGTTTTATGTAAACAGTAACTGACCCCAGTTTAAATGTATCACTTTGAATTTATTTACTAAAGTATGTTTCTTTATTGTCTATTTGATATACATTGCCTCGGGTAACCGAGATGGTAGCATTCTCATGCCTTAAGTGATCCTCGTAAGGCACTTGGAGTATAGGGGTGTTAGAGAGAAAGAGTGCAGAGACAGAAACCAACCCAGAACAAGCGTAGCATCTGCTGCGTCCTCTGGAAGAAGCGCAACACTTCCTGCGTCTGTTCTGGAGCTGGGCTATGGAAAGCCAGTCAAACCCGCGGGTTGTTAATGTTTGTTAATGTTCGTTAGTTATTTAATGTCAATTATTGGTATATAACTCGAGTAGAAGTGATTTAACCATATTATATGCATATGCAACCGTCATAAAGCAATAAAAGACGAACGAAACATTACAAGTTATGGTTATTCTATGATGTCGGAATTAATTTATATACAAAACTCGAATTAAAGACGGTTGAAAACAAAAGAAAACAAAATATGAAAAATAAAGAGAAATATGTACAAAAGACGAATTCCAGGGACTTGATTTGGATAAATCGAGTCTCTAAAATCCGAGTTTGAATTTGTGACGAAAACCCGCAAATTTTAATTATAAGTGATTTAAGCCGAAAAAGGTTTAAAAAGATTTATAAAAACTAATTTGAAAATTATTAGGTGAAATAAGGGAAAGAACGAAGAAAGAAAAATAAAAGACGAAAGGAACAAAAACCGGAGGAAGAAGAAGAAGTGCAGCAACTGAAGGCAACCACTGGAAGAGGCGCAGCAGATGTTGTGGCCTTTCCAGAAGTTGCATCAGTTGATGCGATTCTTCCCCACGTCGTTTTTCTGCTGTTTCCGTCAAAGGGTTTTAAAAAGTGATTAAAAAAACGGTTTTGAGCATGCTTATGACATAAATTCTTACAAAACAAAAACAGAAAATAAATACAGAATTAAGATGAGATTTTACACCCTCAGACTTACATGTTAGCGTCGCGAAATTTAACTAAATCGGTTTTTAGGTAACTCGACTCGATCTATGCAAATATGAAAGTGCCCTTGTAAAAGGATTTAGGACAAACTGATCTACTTGATTGTGTAGTGGTCAAATTGGTCGGTCATACAAGCGTCAACTGGTACTCAAAATGATTTGAGCTTACGTGGTCGATTGATCAAGCACGTAGGCGTCAAAAAGCAATAGCGTGTCTTAGAATGCAAAGGGAGAAGAGAAGGGCGGACACTCGCGTGAAAAATATGTGAGGCGAAGGCCTCTATATATACTAATCACGAGGGGTATGGTTTAGGAATAAGATACGGAAGGCAAGATCCGGAAACAACCGACTTAGGTTGAAACACGGAAATTTGGTCAAAAATAAAGCCCTGAGAAAAGGCGCAGCAGTTGCTGCGACCCTTAGAAGAGGCGCAGTATTTACTGCGTCCTTTCTCGGGTAGTATTCTTCTGCGCAAGATAACGCGTTTGATAGTCTGTCGTATTTTAGGCATAACGTTCTCTATAAGACTCAGATTAAGGTAATTTTGGTGGTGTTGGAAAGCTAAGAGAAAGATATAGAACTTTCTATGAAATAGGCCAGACCCAAAACGGTTGTTATCCCCTCATTAAACGGGCCTAAATGTCGGGTTGTCATTTTAGCTAAATGAAATGCACATTTTGTAATGTAAACTTTAAGTTTAGCCCAAAGAAGTGACATCGGACTAAAAATGAGAGATACTCATAACATTTTATGACATCTTAACCTTAGGTAAACAAGTACATTGCTTTTTGACTCGGGATTTGACGGTTTTAGGAATTGAAAACGGTTTTTGACCCGGACTCCAAATGTACTCTAATTACTGCCAAAACAACCGTAATGACATCTAGATGACAACCAAGGGGTAGACACAAGTGTACGAGTTACCTTTTATTAACTGATTTACAAAACGTCATAAAATCGCGACATATCCTAAACATGCAGCCCAATCATCACTGGGTGTTTGGCGGGAGGTGCAGAAACAAGGTGTCTACATAAATACTACACGAAACGATAACTCCACACAATCTTGACATTACGAAACAATTTTTAACATACGTTGAGACGAATAACTATCATAGTACCTCATTGACATTATTTAGATGATATGTATACATGTGCATATACTTAGGGAAAACAAACGAAAAACGAGTTCATGAAATGCAGCAGCATCAAACCAGATGTGTGTGAGAATTGTTTACTTGTTTTCTAACATGAATACGCAACATATATCTAGTTTGAAATCACATAAACGGTGTTACAACTTAACCACAATTTAGAAAGACTAGCAATTAACAAGAAACATGGCATCTCATGAAATATAACCACCTTGATAACACATAGAATGTAATACGAAATATAGAGAAACATAATTATTAAATACGGCACAAAATATGAGTATCTAAACCCTCTCACAAGGTCGAAAGAACGGGGTATAGGGTTAACAGGGGGTAATCGATCGAGTTGAAGGCACTCGATCGAGTCTGGACTAGGCTACTCGATCAAGGAAGGCGCACTCGATCGAGTACCGAGAGGTCAGTACACTGCCTAGGTTTCAGCCAGCAGGAACTCGATCGAGTAGAGGGCACTCAATCGAGTATCAACTGGTCAGGTTAGCCTCCAACGCCAACGAATAATTAAGAAATTCTAGGCAAACTCTGAGATTTCACCCCGGCATCATTCACCTGCACTACGACTCCAACAATCTGACAAAGTACAGCCTTATGGCCAGTTACAAACCAAAACAAATCCAATGTATGAAGAAACAAAAGAAAATGAATGTCACAATAATTCTATGACACAACAACAACAACAAAAGCAATCATTCAATGAGTTTAAGATGAGTTCAGGAGAGCTATGAGACGTGAGTTTGTGCCGGAACATGTGAGGAGTAAGTTGAGGGAGGAGTTCGATGAGTTTAAGATGACATCTGATTTGACAGTGGCTGAGTACTACCGTAAGTTTAATGAGAAGTCCAGATACGCTGAGGATATGAGGCTGAGTGAGGAGAATCTAGCTTTGAGGTTTGAGAAGGGGTTGACCCCCAAGATCATGGAGAAGCTACCGGTGGGAGTCCTTACAGTTGTAAATGAAGTCTATGAGCGAGCTGGGAGGGCTGAGAGGTTGGTTGAAATGACCAAACAGAGAGGTGCTGAGAAGAGGAAAGTTGAGAGCGAAGGGGGTGGTCAGTCCGGTTATAAGAAGAGTAATCATAATCAGGCGAGATCATATTCATCTAGTTCACGGTTTAGTGCTGGGGGTTCATATGGGCGTGGCCGAGGGAGTGGTAGTAGTGGTTGGGATATGACCTGTTTTAACTGTGGCGGTATGGGCCACAAGAGACATGAGTGTACCAGGGCGATGAGTGGTGGTTTTCAGAGACCGTCACAAGGGAGCTTTTCACAGGGTCCTGCACAGAGTTATGCTAATAACAGACCGGCTGGGTCATGGAACAACAGGGGAGGTCAGAACAACAACAGTGGGGGTAACCGCAATGGCGGTAATTCTTATCAGAAACCAGCTACGAACACCAACAACAACCAGGGGTCGGGTGCTAAACCGGCTACCTCAGCTAGTACTGTCCAGGGAGGTGGGCAGAAGACCAGTGGCAAGCTGTTTATGATGGAAAAGAAAGCAGCTGAGGATGACGCTCATGTTATCACTGGTACATTTCTTGTTAATGGTGTTTATACCTTTGTTTTGTTTAATTCGGAAGCATCACAGTCGTTTGTATCTTCAAGTCATGTTAAACAGTTGGGTTTTAGTGAGTATGAGTCTGTAAGAGAGGAAGTTTTTATACCTTCGGGTGAGTATGTATCTTGTGGGAGGTTGTATAGAGGTGTATGCATGATATTTGGGCAAGTTGATCTACCGGTAGACTTGCTAGAGTTTCCTTTAGGTGGTTTTGAGATGATAGTCGGGATGGATTGGTTGGGAAAGTACAAAGCTAAGATAGATTGTCATCAAAAGAAAGTTTCTCTGAGAGGTCCTAAGGGGATTAGTGTGTCTTATCGTGGGTTTGTTGTCAAACCCGAAGTTAAGTTGATTGCAGCAGTGACCTTGAAGTCCTATCTGAGGAAGGGGTGCCCATTGATCTTGTGCCATGTGAGGGATCACAGAGTGGAGAGTCTGATAGTTGAGCAGATACCAGTTGTGGGGGAGTTTCCAGATGTCTTTCCAGAGGAGATTCCAGGGTTGCCACCAAAGAGGGAGATAGATTTCAGTGTTGAGCTGAAACCGGGGACGGGACCAATCTCTAAGGCACCGTACCGGATGGTTCGTAAGGAGTTGGAGGAGCTTAGGAAGCAGTTGGATGATCTGATTGAGAGGGGATATATTAGACCTAGTGTATCACCATAGGGAGCACCAGTTTTGTTTGTGAAAAAGAAACATGGTAGCTTGAGGTTGTGCATAGATTACAGGGAGCTGAACAGAGTGACAGTGAAGAACAAGTATCCTTTGCCAAGGATAGATGACTTGTTTGATCAGTTAAGTGGTGAAGCAGTCTTTTCTAAGATTGATTTGAGGTTGGGTTACCATCAGGTGAAGATTAGAGAGGAGGACATACCAAAGACAACTTTCACGTCGAGGTATGGTCATTATGAGTATATGGTGATGCCGTTTGGGTTATCTAATGCACCAGCTGTGTTTATGGACTTGATAAACCGAGTCTTCAGTCAGTTCTAGGAAAAGTTTGTGGTGGTTTTCATAGATGACATCTTAGTCTTTTCTAAGACAAAGGAGGAGCACGAGGAGCATCTGAGGATTGTGTTATAGAACTTGAGGGAACATGAGTTGTATGCAATGTTGTCCAAGTGTGAGTTCTGGTCGGAGGAAGTTGCTTTTCTGGGGCATGTGATTTCAAAGAAAGGGGTAGCTTTGAATCCTGTAAAGATTGAAGCAGTTACGGTTTTATGAGTCTTTGGGTAGTCTATCGAGTGGGGCTTACTCTGTCGAGTAAGTATGTTTGGTATACGAATCAGTAGTCTGCCTGTAGGGTACTCGATCGAGTAGCCTTGGCACTCGATCAAGTAAGTGGCACTCGATCGAGTACGTGACTTACTCAATCGAGTAAGTCGGGTTATGGGTGTTATTTGACGGGTTTTGTTAATAATGCGGATTAATATATAACAAGTTTCGTCATCTTCTTTAAACACTTTTACAAAACCTAATTCACTGTTAAGAGATATTTCAAGTTACGTTGCATTGTTTTTCCGCATTATTAGCAAATCCCAGAGCTAGAGGTGTCGGTTTCCTTTGTTCTTTATACCGTTGTGATCCTTGCGTTAAGGGTAAGTTCTACATATCATTTTTATAGCATTTGGTTAATGTTGGTTAAACCCTAATTTGGGGATTTGGGGGTTTTTATGATTGTATGGTTAAGGTAGTAATTGTATGAATGTATGTATAGGAGGAGGGTTCGTAGAAGAGTGGTTTTGAGACAGCTGCTAGATCGTCTGATTCTGTGATTGCATTCCAAGTAGGGTTTCCCTACTCAGTATTAATTACATGATTTGTTTGGTGGTTTCATTGTGATTATTGTTAAAGTATATTATTGGTGGTTGTGACGGTTCTTGGTTATACTGTTGGTTGTATTATTGATTAATATCGTTGATTGTTGTTGTATCTGTCTGTGGTCTTCTGGGTACGTCCATGGCTGAGTGGAGTCACTTGCGGGAGTGTCTTCACGCCCTTGATTCGCCTTCTGTGGAACCCGCCATAGAAGGGATGTGCATATTAATGAACATGGGTTTATCGCTCGATGGAGATGAGGGGGGTTTAGGTGGGAACGGCTGCTGTCCCCCACTGGCGGTGTGGACTACCTGTTGCGATGGGTACTCTGGCAGGGCTACACACTTTAGTATGTAGTCAGTTGTGTGGAGATTGGTGATGGAGACTGGGGATTGATGTGTTGATTGAGCTGTTTGGCATTTGCTTTCAATTCTATTAGTTTGTATCGTGTAATTAGTACTGACCCCGTTTAATTGTTTTAAAAACCATGGTGATCCATTCAGGGATGGTGGGCAGTTGTTGAGCAGGTTTGATATGATGCATATGGGATAGCTGGGATGAGTCATCACTTGGCAGTTAGAAGAGTCTTCCGCTGTGTCAGACGATGTCCTTTAGTTGTTCAATTTTGGTTTTGGATTGTATTTCATTTAACAGTTTTGGTTTGAGACATGTAATCACTTAAATTATATTTACTTTTAAAGTACGTTTCTTTATTATATTTTGATTATCATTGCCTCGGGTAACCGAGATGGTGACGTTCTTATACCTGAGTGGTCCTGGTAAGGCACTTAGAGTATGGGGGTGTCCCACCAGCGTCTTTGGGTAGGGTGCATAATGTGTTTCATGTGTCTCAGTTACGGAAGTATGTGAGCGATCCTTCACATGTGTTAGAGGTAGAAAACATAGAGTTGGATGAGTCCTTGCCTTATCTTGAGGTGCCAAAACAGATTCTTGATCCCAAGGTTCAGAAAACTAGGAATGGGGAAACAGTGTTGCTTAAGGTTCTATGGTCTAACCATGAGGTTGAAGACGCTACTTGGGAGGCGGAAGAGGCTATGAGGGAGTGGTATCCATCTCTTTTTGATAAGGTATGTGTGGTTACGGGGACGTAACCATGTTTCTTTTAAGAGGTTAGGAGGTGATCGCATAAGGTTTTGGTATGATTTATGTTGGTTTTGGTAGGTACTAGTTGTTTTGAGTCGGTTTGAGTTTTGGTTGGGAGTTTTGTTTTGAGTTTTGGTTATGTTGTTGTGTCGGAGTTGAGATAGTATGTTTTGTTTTTGTGTATGGGTTGAACTTCGGGGACGAAGTTCCTTTTTAGGAGGGAAGACTGTAATACTACGGTTTTCTATCTCTATTCGTACTCTATCGAGTGGGGCTTACTCTATCGACTAAGTATGTTTTTATACGAAACAGTAGGCTAGCTGATGGGTACTCGATCGAGTATGTTGGGCACTCGATCGAGTAAGTGACTTACTCGATCAAGTAAGTGAGTCTTACGGGTTATTTTAGCTGGGTTATGTTAATAACGCGTGATTAGTATAAAAGTATTCCGTTTTTCTTTTTAATCACTTTTGCTTTCTTCTAAAACCTTTCAAAAGAAAAAGAAGTTAGTTGTTCTCTTTCGTCGCGTTATAAGAAAATCTTAAGGGCTAGGATCGTCGGATTGTCTTGTTCTTTACACCGTTGAGTTTATCGCGTCAAGGGTAAGATTCTTGTATAATTTTTAAAATGTTTCGTTGAGTTTGTTTAAAACCCTAATTGGGTAGATTTGGGGGTTTTGGGTGTATTATGTTGATTATGTGATAATTATATGAATATTTGTTACAGGAGGAGGATTCGTAGGGAAACATTACTGATTAGCTGCTGTGACGGTCTTGTGGTTGCTATTCCAGGTAGCGTTTCCCAACTCGGATATTGTTTACATTGTATTGTTGATGGTTGATCATTGTTGTTGATTTATATCATATCGAATTTGGTAATTGGTAATTATTGTGGTACAATGTGGTTGGTTGTATAACTGTCTATGGTTTGCGAGGTGCGTCCTCGGCTGAGTGGAGTCACTTACGGGAGTGGCTTCACGCCCTTGATTCGCCCTCTGTGGAACCCGCCACAGAGGGGATGTGCACATTTAGAAACTTGGGTTATCGCTCGGATGAGATGAGCGGGGCTTAGGTGAGAACGGCTGCGGTCCCCCACTGTCGGTGTGGAATACTTGTTGCGATGGGTATTCTGGCAGGACTATACAATTTAGTTTGTAGTCAGGTCTGTGGAGTTATGATGGAGATTGGTTGATTGGATTGGATTGGATTGTTGTATTGCTTTTGTTGTAATGTTTTATTTAAACAGTACCTGACCCCAGTTTAAATGTTTTGAAAACTGTGGTAATCTATTCGGAGATGGTGAGCAGTTATTGACCAGGTATGAGATGATGCGCATGGGATAGCTGGGTTGAGTTGCCACGAGATGTCTAGAAGTCTTCCGCTGTGTCATAAACATTCTTTTATTTAGTTGGTTTGACAGTTTTGAGGAACAGTTGTATTTTCTTTAACAGTTTTGGTTTTGGAAATGTATCACTTTGAATTTATTTACTAAAGTATGTTTCTTTATTGTCTATTTGATATACAATACCTCGGGTAACCGAGATGGTAGCATTCTCATGCCTTAAGTAGTCCTGGTAAGGCACTTGGAGTATAGGGGTGTTACAGAGAAAGAGTGCAGAGACAGAAACCAACCCAGAACAGGCGTAGCATCTGCTGCGTCCTCTGGAAGAGGCGCAACACTTCTTGCGTCTGTTCTAGAGCTCGGCTCTGGAAAGCCAGTCAAACCCGCGGGTTGTTAATGTTTGTTAATGTTCGTTAGTTATTTAATGTCAATTATTGGTATATAACTCGAGTGGAAGTGATTTAACCATATTATATGCATATGGAACCGTCATAAAGCAATAAAAGACGAACGAAACATTACAAGTTATGGTTATTCTACGATGTCGGAATTAATTTATATACAAAACTCGAATTAAAGACGGTTGAAAACAAAAGAAAAAAAATATGAAAAATAAAGAGAAATATGTACAAAAGACGAATTCCAGGGACTTGATATGGATAAATCAAGTCTCTAAAATCCGAGTTTGAATTTGTGACAAAAACCCGCAAATAGTAATTATAAGTGATTTAAGCCGAAAAAGGTTTAAAAAGATTTATAAAAAGTAATTTGAAAATTATTAGGTGAAATAAGGGAAAGAACGAAGAAACAAAAATATAAGACAAAAGGAACAAAAACCCGAGGAAGAAGAAGAAGTGCAGCAACTGAAGGCAACCACTGGAAGAGGCGCAGCAGATGATGTGGCCTTTCCAGAAGGCGCATCAGTTGATGCGATTCTTCCCCACGTCCTTTTTTGCTGTTTCCGTCAAAGGGTTTTAAAAAGTGATTAAAAAAACGGTTTTGAGCATGCTTATGACATAAATTCTTATAAAATAAATACAGAAAATAAATACAGAATTAAGATAAGATTTTACACCCTTAGACTTACATGTTAGCGTCGCAAGATTTAATTAAATCGGTTTTTAGGTAACTCAACTCGATCTATGCAAATATGAAAGTGCCCTTGAAAAAGGATTTAGAACAAACTGATTTAATTGATTGTGTAGTGGTCAAATTGGTCGGTCATGCAAGCGTCAACTGGTACTCAGAATGATCTGAGCTTACGTGGTCGATTGATCAATCACGTAGGCGTCAAAAAACAATAGCGTGGTCTTAGAATGCAAAGGGAGAAGAGAAGGGCGGACACTCGCGTGAAAAATATGTGAGGCGAAGGCCTCTATTTATATTAATCACGAGGGGTATGGTTTAGGAATGAGATATGGAAGGCAAGATCCGGAAACAACCGACTTAGGTTGAAACACGGAAACTTGGACAAAAAGAAAGCCCTGAGAAAAGGCGCAGCAGGTGCTGCGACCCTTAGAAGAGGCGCAGCATTTACTGCGTCCTTTCTCGGGTAGTATTCTTCTGCGCAAGAAAACGCGTTTGATAGCCTGTCGTATTTTAGGCATAACTTTCTCTATAAGACTCAGAATAAGGTAATTTTGGTGGCGTAGGAAAGCTAAGAGAAAGATATAGAACTTTCTATGAAATAGGCCAGACCCAAAAAGGTTGTTATCACCTCATTAAACGGGCCTAAATGTCGGGTTGTCATTTTAGCTAAATGAAATGCACATTTTGTAATGTAAACTTTAAGTTTAGCCCAAAGAAGTGACATGGGACCAAAAATGAGAGATACTCATAACATTTTATGACATCTTAACCTTAGGTAAACTAGTACATTGCTTTTTGACTCAGGATTTGACGGTTTTAGGAATTGAAAACGGTTTTTGACCCGGACTCCAAATGTACTCTAATTACTGCCAAAACGACCGTAATGACACCTAGATGAAAACCAAGGGGTAGACACAAGTGTACGAGTTACCTTTTATTAACTGATTTACAAAATGTCATAAAATCGCGACATAGCCTAAACATGCAGCCCAATCATCTCTGGATGTTTGGCGGGAGGTGCAGAAACAACGTATCTACACAAATACTACACGAAATATAGAGAAACTTAATTATTAAACACGGCACAAAATATGTGTATCTAAACTCTCTCACAAGGTCGAAAGAACGGGGTATAGGGTTAACAGGGGGTAATCGATCGAGTTGAAGGCACTCGATCGAGTCTGGACTAGGCTACTCGATCGAGTAAAGCGCACTCGATCGAGTACCGAGAGGTCAGTACACTGCCTAGGTTTCACCCAGAAGGTACTCGATCGAGTAGAGGGCACTCAATCGAGTATCCACTGGTCAGGTTACCCTCCAACGTCAACGAATAGTTAAGAAATTCTAGGCAAACTCTTAGATTTCACCCCGGCATCATTCACCTGCACTACGACTCCAACAATCTGACAAAGTACAGCCTTATGGCCAGTTACAAACCAAAACAAATCCAATGTATGAAGAAACAAAAGAACACGAATGTCACAAGTCTACGACATAACAACAACAAAAGCAATCATTCGAGGTCGCCACCTCGATCCTCTACCATCTCCTCATCTACTCCTCCTCCACCAAATGTGCCGGCTTCAGCTATGCCTCCTCCTGCGGTAGCTCCTGTACCTGAGTCTCCTCCTGCTCTCCATGGCGCAAGACAACCATAAGGATAGCTTACAGGTCCCCCCCCCCCATATGGCCGGATCCACTCCATGAGAGTGAAATACTCCACTATCATTCCCGACACCTCTCCACCAAACTGGTTGGGCCAGGTTGTTCCCAATGTCCTGCACATGTGTCATCTCATAAAGGTTCTGGAGCACCAAGGTGTTGGACACCCTCTCTGTAAGCTCACTCACCTGCATCGCGGGACTAAAGGAAGAAGGGTAGCTGGGATACTGGTACTATGGAGGCATGGGCTGCAGAGGCTGAGTCTCACCAACCCTCTCTCTCACTCGTTTGGGACCTCTCCCCACCCTAGGTATCTGGTCCTCAGGTCTAGCCTGGTCTCCCTTGGTCGGCTCCGGCATCACCTCCAAAAGGCCCTCATATATAAGATAACCCGATGTAGGGGCGGCCTCATCGTCATCAGAGTCCGATGCAACCACCACTGCGGTCTAAGGCTCAGTCACTCGGAGATGCTATGAGTCAAGCACTTTCATCCAACTCATACCCCACACCCTCCAAGCTAACCCACCACCCTCCAAGGTTCTCAACCATTTCTGGTCGATGAAATAAGCTCTATCCATGGTGGGCACAACTGAGACCATAGGTTTGAGAGCCGAAGAGGCCTCAAAGGTAGTCAACCTCTCAGCTAACCGAGTGGCAATAGCACCACAACTAAAGTACCGGGTCGGAGATATGGCCATCAAGGCCGAACTAGCATAAAGGATGGTCGAGGCACTAAAGGAGACTCGCTGCGCTCGGGTGGGGTTCAGGTAGGTGACTAACAACATAACCTCGTGCGAGTTTAACTTGCTCACATCCTTTATATCATAAAGCAAAGGTCAAAGCTCGGATAAAGATCTTCAAAGTGACATGTTGAACATCATTAATCAACATGTTACTCGAAGTAGGAGCAGGCTTACCAGTAAAACAGGGCATATAGCTGCTAGCCCCACACTCAGTCGGGATATCTCTAAGAGATCCCTTCTCAGATCGTGCAAGTTCAAGGATAGAAGCAAACTGGTCCATGGTCAAGAGAAAGTTGGTGTTCATAAGACAGAACTCTACGGTCTTTGCTACCGCATCATAAGCAAAGGAGCTCATAAACTCCAGGGTCAAGAAAGGGTAAGAGTGCTTCCTAAGACGATACAACCCTGTCAAACCCAAGGTCTCGAAGATATGTCTCACATCCACCTCTATCTTCAGGTCATCAAGAATGGTCGTGTCGATGCATTTAGTGGGATTCATATGTCGTTTCATCAACTCAACAAAGGCATCTCTTTGCTTAAAATCAGCAAAGACAACGGTAGGATACTCAGAAACTGGTGGGACAGTAGGTCCCTGACTCCCCTCTCCCACCTCAGGCTCAGAGGCTCTCGATCTCTTGCTCTAACGGGTCACAGCGACGGCTGTTGGCATCTGTTTCAACATGTTTTAGCCACACAAATTGGATTCTTACTTGATCAAAATGAACTTTTCAAAGAACACCCATGGATAGAGGAGTAACAATTTTAAAGGAAACTTTTATAGGACAACCAAACAAAAGAGAAAATTTTCAAGTCACCTTATTCCCATACTTCATAAAAAGACGGTTTCGTAGTTTCAAAACATCAAGTTTTAACCATTGCTAGGAATATTGGGATCTTAATCCCTCAAAATAGCTTCACAAAAAGATCATTATCACAAAGATTTGGGACGAAATTCAGTTTTAGGGCACTTTTAAGAATAAAGTTTTAAGACGAAATTTTGGGTAAAATTAGCCAAAAATCAACCCTAATCATGATAGCAACAACCTTCCTTACTCTATTTTCTCCTTTAGGTATGCAAAAGATGAACAAAAATCCAATTTGTAGAACAAACCCTAGAAATTTCGGTCCAAACATACTCACAAATCGGTTTGATTTTACAACTTCTAGCATAAATAACAATGAATTAAAGCTGTTTTTTTACCAAAATACAACAACTATAAACTAAAATCCATGGGTACAACTCGAATTTTCAGAAAAATTAACACTTTTACATGCTACTATTTGATTAAAAACAAAGAAAGAGAGCATCAATCTTACCTTGAATGAGTTGCAAATTGGTAGAATGAATTAGCAAGACGATTTTAAGAGGATTTAATCACAATTTACCCCAAGAACTTTGAGAAAAGAGGTTTTAAGAGATTTTAGGGGTTGGGTAAGCAGAATAAATAGAAGAGAATGAATGAAATAGAGTATATGAATCCCGTTATAATACGTGTACTGTAGCGACTTACTCGATCGAGTGACTTGGTTACTCGATCGAGTGGCCTCTACTCGATCGAGTTGGAGTTGCTCGATCGAGTTTCCACTGGCAGATCCAACGATTTCGATCCAATAACCCAACTAATAGATCGAGTAAGGTCTACTCGGTCGTGTAGGCACTCATACTCGGTCGAATAAGATTAGAAATAAGGTCAAAGGTTACGAATTCGGTTAACGGTTTCTGCAAAACAACAACTCGTTCCAAGTCCAAGGTGTACTTGGAACTCGTCACTGATTATTTCCATCCAACTACTATCCATTACCACTAACTCATATGTAACACGACTATCTCAACCGAATACTACATATATTATTCCATCCTATATCAACACTTTACAAAGTAATCCAATTATGACATACTTCAACCCACATGTACATATATAACAACAACGTTATTTTACTTTTATTTACGCATATTCAAACTTGATCGTTCAACATGTGATTACAATATATTAAACATTCCATTCGGCGAATCAGCTATTAATTGCTACCCATACTTGCTCTATGGTTTGACATATCACAAGAATCCGACATCCACAAGATATATATTCACATACTTATACTCATTCACAATGGTATGCAACATCATTCATCCTTTAAATTCCACAGCTCCACGTGACAATTAATACTAACTAAAGCATACATTGAGACTTACACTTCATTACTACTGTCACATTATCAGATACTTTTATGCAAACACCCCACACCTGTTCTTACACTACCACTTACACACACAAGGCATTACCTCGGACTCAAACACAACTACATCTACTCTATATACCACACACAACTATACACACACAATTCCCGACTCGATATTCCCATTCGAAGTGGCTGGCTTAAGCATATTAGGGCCAGGATTTTGGAATGAGGGCGCCTTCCCACCTAAAATCAAGCAATTGCTGGGGCCCCCAACACACATACACGAGGTTCATTTTATTAGACTTGCTACGTTCATTAGGCTCATTGGTTACAGGTTCCAAAATCGTCGCTCTGATACCACTTTGTAACACCCCCATCTACCAAGGAGCCTTAACAAGACCTTCTCTAGCAGACAAGGGCATTACCATCTCGTTGCCCAAGGAATAATAAATATCATACGTCAATAAAAGAACAATTAAGTTATTTACAAGTTATCAACAAAATAAAAGATACAACTCGTGACATCTATCAACTACATGATACTATCTCTGCCAAGACTCGTGGAAGACACGTCCCTCTAAGGCACCTAGCTAAGCTCCATATATCAACCTGCTAAGACCGACTGCTCACCATAATGGGTCATGGCAGACACAACACAAGAAGAAAACACAGACAACACTACACAAGGTCAGTAACTGAAGGAACAGACAAAAACTAGATACAACAAACATACACCCAACACCTCCTCCAATCGCCAACACTCCTCTGATTGCCCGAAGGTCAAGTCCTGCCAGATTACGGCCGCAACCAATAATCCTCGCGGCCAGTGGAGGACCGCAACCGTTCCCACCTAATCCCTGCTCATCAACACCGAGCGAAAACCCAAGTTCCTTAATGTGCACATCCCCTTTATGACGGGAACCACAAAGGGGTGAATAAAGGGCGTGAAGCCACTCTCTCAAGTGAAGCCACTCAGCCGAGGACGCACCTCGCGAACCAGAGACAAACACACAACCACCAACTGCAATCAATCCACACTACCAATCACAATACCAATACAATCAGACACTACAAACAACATACTAAACAATCAACAGTACTGAGTAGGAAAACCTACCTTTAGCAATCCGCAGCAATACCGCATACAACCATAAGACGACAAGCAACCACCATAACCACCTATTACATACAGTATAACAATCTATTAATGCTACCACAACCATAAACAGAACGAAGGAAGACGATGATGATGACATACCTATACATAGCATCGCGGCAAGAAGACCGCTACCCGACTCATGCTTCCCATCCCGTGGTGTCTCAACTCACAAGGACTCCAAAAGGATGAATATGGGCGAGGGATAAAGATGTGACGGCAGTTAGGTTTAGGAGAAAAAGAATGAAATAATTTTGGTTTCACGATTCCACGATTTATATTTTACTGCTGAACTCCAGTTACTCGATCGAGTATGTAACTTACTCGATCGAGTGGCCTCTACTCGATCGAGTGACGGAGCTACTCGATCGAGTAGCCTCCGCTAGATCGAGCCTCCTAAACTCAAAGGGTTACTAGGACGTAAGGCTAAACTCGTAAGGCTACCAAAGGTCTAGACATGTGTTTAAGGTCAGTCAACGACGGTCAACGGGTCCCTAAAAGGACGGGTATTACATCTGGTAAAGCAAAAGTTTGTTTAGCTGGTCTGGAATCTGGGATAGGCAAACTTTGTTTAGCTGGTTTGGAATCTGGTATAGCTAAACTTTGTTTAGCTTAAGAGTGAACCTGCAAAATCTGATTTCACAAGCTCAGATGCGTATCAGGGCCCGCCGACCAAGGAATTCAAAATTTTATTTTGAAAAGGGATTAGAATGTAAAATTTGATTTTACAAACTAGGATTTGAAAATTTTTATTTCGCAAAAAGGCAAATTCAGAAAATTTTATTTTAATAACTCAAGATGCATATCAGGGCCTGCCGACCAATTGATTAAAATTGCAAAATTTTATTTTGCAAAAGAGCAAGTTCAGAAAATTTTATTTAAGAACTCAGATGCATGTCAGGGCCTGCCGACCAAAGGATTTGAAAATTGCAAAATTTTATTTCGCAAAAAGGCAAGTTCAGAAAATTTTATTTTAAGAACTCAAATGCATGTCAGGGCGTATTGACCAATTGATTTGAAAATTGAAAAATTTTATTTCACAAAAAGATAAGTCCAGAAAATTTTATTTTAAGAACTCAGATGCATGTTAGGGCCTGCCGACCAGTTGATTTGAAAATTACAAAATTTTATTTCGCAAAAAGACAAGTTCAGAAAATTTTATTTTACGAGAAGATGAGACTTTATGAGAAGCCCCCACTTTGGACGAATCTGGAAGATGAATGACAAAGTAGTCGAGTGGAGCAGTTAGTGACAAATATATGACACTTAAAATGCAAATGCATGTCCTAGATATGATGCATGTATGATTAATGCAAAAATGAAGTATTTTCGAAAATAGTTAAAATGATAAGATTTTGAAAAATGGGGTTTGACCCAAATGTGATCCATGTAGAAAAAACCGGACACTGACTGAAATTTTTTACTCTGGAAGTAGCTTTCGCAACTTCTCTGATGTGGAGAATGCACATCATTTTTATTTGACATTTTAATTTGAGTTACATTTCGATGAGTTCTGCCCTCCTTAAAGTAACAAGCTCCACTAATTAAGCAAAACTAATACCATAGAAACAAAATACTTATGTGATCATATAAACTTAGTGTACATCCCCCGAAGTCTTATATGCTAAACAAGGGTGATAAATGGAGTGGAGTAGAAGGTTCTATGGTATTAGAAGACATTGGAGATCTCTGTGCCTATCTCACTCACCTAAATGAATGAAAGGATCGTTCCAAGAGGAATTAAGACAATGTAACTGTGGATTGACTCGTCTGAGAAATGAAAATTGACTACTCTGCAATTTTTAATTGCATCATTGACTGGGGTTTTTTTGTCCTTTTTACTGGCATTTTTTTTTTCTTGTGCATCTTTGAGACTTTGACACTGGATTAAGTTGCAACATTGGCTGATTTTTTTGGCTTGTGAATTTTTGAGACTTTTAACATTGGATTTGATTGCAAATTTGACTGGAATTTTTGTTTACTTGTGAATTTTTGAGTCTTTTGACACTAGAGTTGTATTTATTTGAGATCATATTTTTCTTTTTGAATATTTGAGAGTCTTAAAACTGGATTTGGATCTGTTTGAACTTGTATCGATACTTAGACTCATATCTTAAGTTCATTCTAAGGGACTAGTGGTCACCTCTCTTGTTTTAACAACATGGAGTGCTCCCGTGTTTTATTTGATATGTTTGGGCACGAGTATATTAAAAATCTGGTTTGAATATTTTTGAGCTAGCTTTATAGCATCAACGGGAATGGATGTTAATATTTGGCGAAATGGCCGATCATATGAGATTCTGCTCATCTAGTAGTCATTTGAGATATGGAAAGTTGCGAATCTGGTAGAAAGCAATTTGTGCTCATTTGGGAAATTGACGAATCTGGTAGTCATTTGAAATATGGAAAATTGACGAATATGGTAGAGAGAAATTTCTGCTCATTTACATTGGTAGTCACATAACATATGGAAAATTGACGAATCTGGTAGATAGAGAGTTGTGCTCATTTTGTAGTCATATGAAAAATTGACGAATCGGATAGAAAGATGGAGTGTCCAAACCTATAGGTCACCTAGCTAGAGACACGGCGATCAAGGAATTATCACACCACAAGAGGTGGAAAAGATGGTCAAATGCACGCCCTCGTTTAGGCTGACTCTAAGAGGTCGACTGATCTACACTAAAGAGATACGCCCTAAAGTATTTCAAGTCTATTATACTAGTTAAACGTAAAAAGTAGAACATGTGACTAATAAAAAAGACATATGCTCATTTTTTCTTTCTTTTTTGACTAAAAAAGGATTAGGATGGTCCTATTTAATTTTCTATCAACCAATGAATTGAAATTCTATGACTATTGTGTCACACCACTACGTCTTAGTGAGGTATAAAACGATGATTTCGGCGTTCTTAATTATTAGTGTAATCAGTGGTCACTTTGTGGGAGATTAATTGGAATTGGTGTCTTTTTTCTTCCTACTTTTCTTAAACTGGTTTGCAAACAATGATTTAGGCCCTATTTTTTCTGACTTTTTAAGTTGAACTGAACTGAGCTGAATTGAATGGAGTGAACCAATCAACTAAGTCAATCAATCAATGGAGCCGAGCCGAGCCGAACTGAGCCGGGACTGAATCAATGGAGCCGAGGTAAATCAATCAATCAATGGAGCCGAGCCGAATCGAATCAATAGAGCCGAAATGAATCGATGTGATTGAAGCTGAATTGAACTGAAGTAATATTAATATTATTATTATTAATATTAATACTAATACTAATACTAAATATAATAATAATAATAATAATAATAATTATTATTATTATTATTATTATTACTACTACTATTTGTTTTTTTTATAAAAACACAGACTATTATTATTATTATCATTATTATTATTATTATTATTATTATTATTATTATTATTATTATTATTATTATTATTATTATTACTACTACTACTACTACGACGATGACTACTACTACTTATATAAGAAGAAGAACATTACTAAATTAAGATTAATACTAGTAATTATACTAATTTGAGTGATTAACTAGGTAGCCACCATAAACCATAGTACACCATCAATTTTATTAGGTGAAATAATAGAGCACCAATTTGCTAGAATGTTGTTCAAAGTCTAGCCATATATCATCCTGATTTGAGTGATTAGGTAGCCACCACGAAGCAACAACAATCCTAATTTTATTAATTAGATAAATAAAAATCGACAGGCGGTCCTAATTTCATCCTTAACCAACAAATAAAATTTGATTTATTAATTAAAACTCAACAAATAATATTAATAATTGATAAATAAGTAGATTAATTTATTATTTGATAAATTAGAATCCATCTTGTAATTTTTAAATCATTTGAGCAATTAAATTAAGTTTTAGGGAAAAATATTGATTTAAAAGCATTTGTTCAGTTTTAGGTGAAAAGGGTACAAACTAGAACGTTTATGAAAAAGTGTATGTGAAAGGTTAAAGTTCGTATATGAAAATACAATTAGGTATTAATAATAGTAATATTAAAATTAACAATGTTATTAATCATATTATTAATAATTAATATTAATATTTATATTCATATTAATAATAATATTAGTAATTTTATTAATTTTATTAACATGAATATTATTGATTTTAATAACTATAATATTCAAAATGATAACAATAATGAGGATCATTAATTAATAATAAATTAATGATAATAATAATAATAATAATAATAATAATAATAACAATAACAATAAAATAACAATAACAATAAAATAACAATAATAATAATAATAATAATAATAATAATAATAATAATTATTATTATTATTATTATTATTATTATAATAATAATAATAAAATAATAATAATTATAATTATAATAATAAAAATAATTAAATAAATAATATTAAAAATATTAATAAAAACTATTAAGTTTAACATGTGCAAAATTGAAATGGCCTGAATTTAGTGGAGTGAATCAATGGAGTTGAGTGAATTTAATCAATGGAGTTAAGTTTGAGTGAACTAAACTGAATAGAGCTGAGTTGAATCAATCGAAATAACTCAATAAAGCCGAGCTGGACTCGAATCGAGTTAAATCTGAATCAATAGAGCTGAAATGAATCAAGTGAAGTGAGCTGAAATTAAGTCAAAAAGAACATGGCCTTAGTACAGCTAAAATAGTGTGCCTGAGATCTACGAAGAAAAGTTTGGAAGAATTGATCCGTGATTGATGGTAAAATGGATGTGTGGAAGATTGAATTTTTACAATTGGACCACAAATGAGTTGAAAAAAAAAATTGATAAAGGTAAATTTTTTTTGTTGTTTTTTTTTTTTAATAACTTGAAAAAGGATATGTACAATGATCTATGTTAATGCAGGTACAGCTAGTCTCACTTGTGATGGACACTATCCATTATAAGTGAGTGACGAGTCACCTCCCTCTCACACAAATGCAAGTGGGAGACAAGTGGGGCGCTCCATTTTCGCCCCACTTGCCCTCCCACTTGCATTTGTGTGAGAGGGAAGTGACCCGTCCCTCACTTGTGACGAATAGTGTCCGTCACAAGTGAGAATTTGTGATGCAGATAAAGCCTAGTTCTGATGCATGTACTTGTGTGCTCAAGGGTTACCTACAATCCTAGAGTAAATGACGGTGCTAAGGCCCTGTTCTTTTGGATTGAAACTTATAGGATCTCGAATCGAATCCCAACTTATAAGATCCGAATCAACTAAATCAAACTTATAGGATCCGAATCAACTTATAGGATCTCGAACTTAATCGAACTTATAGGATCTCGAACTTAATCGAACTTATAGGATCTCGAACTAAACTTATAGGATCCGAATCGAATCAATCGAACTTATAGGATCTCGAATCGAACTTAAATTAAGTGAGTATAGGATCTGAATCAACTTATAGGATCTCGAATCGAATCCAACTTATAGGATCTCGAATCAACTTATAGGATCTCGAATCGAATCGAAATTATAGGATCTGAATCAATCGAACTTATATGATCTGAACTGAACTTATAGGATCTGAACTGAACTAAACTGAACTTATAGGATCTAAAGTTAACTTAAATTAAGTGACTTAAAGTCCAAAAGAACAGGGCCTAAATACTCTTTTCTTTTGACATGTTCAGGATTAGTGTATTAGACTAGATTATGCATGATGTGATAGGATGACGGCTATGCATGTTCTAAATGAGATTAGAGTAACTAATGTAAAGTTTATGTCATTATATAGGATTCATGTATATGATGCAACGAATTTATATTACGAGAGATTAACGTAAGTCTGCATCCAGGGGTTAATTACACTAACCTTACACAAACAGACAGTGCATCTTTCCATAACAAGCTTACTATCAATGCTCATGAAATTTTTTTTAGGTGAATAATGAAACGTCATACACAATTGCAAACAATTAGAATCAAGCATATATAAATATAAATTTCCTAGTTAAAGGATCTACGGGCTCTATGGTTAGGTTTGCGAGTTGAAAATTTGGGTACTCACAACATTAAAATACCCGAGGGTATCTCTCGCTTAGGTGCTCACCCAGTCGAATAGACCAAGCGAGTTGCCAAAACACGACGTCATGAGGTGGAAAATACGTGTAAGGCCTAGTCGGTCGAATCGACCTTCTAAGTATAGATCGTACTTAACAGAGGGTAAAACAGGATAGCTTAGATAGCGTAATATTGGCTTACGGGGAGCCTACTCTTTTTTTTGTCTCAGAATTGAACTTAAATATAAAAAATGGAGTAAAACACTCAAGACTCGATTTTGGACAGAATTAGGACTCGATTTTAACAGTTTAATGGACTGTTTCGTGTGCTTAAGAGGAGATTAAAACGAACACAAATAACAAAAGCTTTGGACAGAAACTCTGAGGACTTGATTTGGACACTTAAATGGACTGTTTTAAGGACCAACAAACAACACAAGGACAATTTTAAAAGCTAACAAATGACTCAACCAAAACAAGGCACGAAACAGCCTGTTTTGGACGAAAATAAGACCTTAATTAACTTGAGTAATTTGAATGAAAACAATAGAAATAAGATTGTAATTTAAATGCTTATGAACTAAACATTCAAATAACAATTTCCACAATGACTTCAAGCAATGAAAACAGAAACCTTGGGACTGTTTTGATACGAAACAAGAACAAGTAACCGGGATATGATTTAAACTAGATCACGAAGCAGGTTTAAGCCTTGGAATTAAACTCAAGATCACGAAGCAAGAGCTAATTCCACCTCAAACACTAAGTAATGAGGGGTTTTACGCACTAAGCAAGAAGAAAGTTGATTGAAAACTTCAGTCTCAAACTCATATTTTAATTCACTCAAATCTGATTTTTTATATGAGATGAGAGCTCCTTAAATAGATTCCTTGTTGCAATCCTAGCCCTACATCTAAAGTAGCATCTAATGGCTCAAAAGAGTCTTCTAAAAAGACAATAAAAACGGCCCAAAGGACCTTACACAAATCAGAAAAGTAAAACTACAAGACAACTAACATAAAGAGGATTGTTGGCAATAGTACAAGCTTCATTGGCATGCTCTCCTTATTTATCTTATAAGCACTTCTTTGGCAGCTGGTGGGGCTCGTCCATAAGGAGTATAAGACCCAAACTTGTAGCAAAACGTACTTTAGAGCTTGCTTGGACAAAAGAAGAAAGCTTGAAAGCGATGTTTAGCACATACTCCAAAACCGTATTCATTATGACCACTCGGTTTGGTGTTGTCTTTTTCATCTGATTTAAACCCTTTCAAGATTAATTATCCTAGGCAAAAAGGCTCTAAACTCATCATAGAAGAGTCTTAGGCCGGAAAATGGCACGTGTTCTTAGACGGAATTGGAATTGGACCTGGAGATGGCCCAAAACCGTGGAAAATGGAACTTGGTGTTGTTTCCAATTTCACTTCAATCCCTCCCTCTTCAAAAGGACTTGCCCTTAAGTCCTTGAAATTATCATCCACAATCTCCTCATATCTTGGACTCAAGTCCCGAAAATCAAATGTGACATAAATTCCCAAGAGATCAATCTTGTACTTGTTGGACCCAATTTGCTTGATTACTTTGAAGGGACCTTCCTCACTTGCCATGGACTTGTTTTTCCCTTTCTTGAGGACCCTTTGCTTGCTGATTTGAACCCACACAAGGTTCCCGGGCCTGAATATGCGAGCTTCCTTAGGAACCATAGATATTTCCTTGCATTTCATGGCCTTATCATGGATGGGAGGTTCTCCTTCAACTCGTTTCTTGACTCCTTTCCATTCCTCAACAATTGGCTCGAAATTTTGTATTTGGGCAGCCTCATTGCCGTGGCCATTGCCACTAGCCTTGCACTTGAATTCACATGAGCTAGTTAAACTTAGATTAGAGAATGTAGTAGGCTCACATTGCAAGCCTTCAAATAAAGAAACCCTCGGTTTGATATTTAATTTCCATTTGAGTAATGCTTGAACCCTTGGCTCCCTGAACTCATCTTTGGCATGGACAACATGGACAGTCCCCACGCCATCCTCCCCTTGACTCACCTTGTTTTCATTGATCAATAATACTTTCTTGGGTGGTTCAAACATGGACTCGTGTGGTAGGGGTGCTAGCACAACTTTCTTTGAACGAAGCTTGAAAGTATAGGTGTTGTCTTGACCATTGTGCATTGAATCTTTATCAAACTCCCATGGCCTACCAAGTAGAATATGGCAAGCATCCATAGGTAAAACATCACAAAGATCCTCATCAACATAGGTCTTTCCAATGGAGAAGGACACTAGGCATTGGTTATCCACCTTAATTTCAGCCCCTTTGTTGAGCCACCTCAACTTGTAAGGATTAGGATGATCTTGTGTAGGCAAAGAGAGCTTCTCAATGAGAGTATTAGAAGCCACATTGGTAAAACTCCCACCATCAATGATAAGGTTGCAAACTCTTCCCCCAATTGTGCATCTAGACCTAAAGAGCTGTTGTTTTTGGTCCAATTCCATGGTTTGGGTACTCAATGCTCTCCAAGTGACTAAACTCATTCCCGAATCCGGTTCCACAACCAAGGCAGCCTTCTCTTGCTCCGTTTCTTCCTTACTATCATCACAAATAAGGATCTCATCCTCACGCCAATGAACTACCTCAAATGTGCTAAGGGCTCTCTTGGTTGGACACTCTTTAGCATAATGACCGAATCATTGACATTGGTAACATTTTTTCAGAGATGTGGTGTTTTTGGGTGGAACCATGGGTGCCTTGCCTTTGTCAAGAGTAGGTGTTTTGTTTTTAGGGGTTGGTTCATCAACCTTGGTCTCGGTTTGGTCTTGGTGAGGCGCTGTTTGATACGTGCATATTCTATACACTTTATCTGCGGTTTTGGCACGTATTTCCATGCATAATTGATAGCTTAAGGCTACTATTTCTCCCGAAACGGTTTACTTTGCATTTTCTATGATTTATTGTAGGAATGCGTGGAAGTAGGCTAAATCAAGCCAAGTTCATTCTCCGGAAGCAAGTTCAAGGAAGCTAAGAGGAAGGAGAGTTCATTTCACTCACCTTGAGATGCGTGCAAGGAGTGAAGAGTTGTTTGGAAGCCACAAGGAGCCACTGCACAGCATTTTCAGTCGATCGACTACGCCTTTGATCGATCGACCACTGAGCTCGAGATGAAGCTACTTATTCGCATGTTCGATCGATCGACCGTCTTGACCCGATCGATCGACGACGATTTCGAGTGACGTTTAATTTTCCGTGTTAGACTTTTAAAAGCCCAACTTGTAATTAACTTTTGGTATCTTTTTATCATTAGAACGCAGCAACTTTTAGGTCATGTTTTTCATTCTGGAAAAAACTTAGTTTTCAGATCTAGCTTGAGACGGAAACCTTTGATTCGAATGCTTTGTTCTTGATATTCAATTAGTAAGCCTTTTATGCAATTCTTCCTTTTCTTATTTTTGCTTGTTAATTTAATTCTTGTTTCATCAATTAATTTCGATCAAATTGAATTTCTCTCCTTTGTTCTAGTTAGATTCCATCATGTTGAATTTGTCCTTATTTATTAATTTCGCAATTAGTGTAGTCATGATTATGCGTAGGTAATTCTTTGATTGGGAATAAGGTGAGCCATGGTATTAAATTAGGATAGTTGTGTAGTATGAGTTCTTCCGTTTTGGTCTTGTTATCTTTTGATGGATTTCTTTGCTAGGTCGAAAGATTGGTAATTTGATTTATCGCTAGATTTAGAATTTCTCTTGAGTGAAAACTTTGATAAATTCTAGGGAATTATTAGATCGTGAGGTTATTTGAGCTTTGATCGAAAGACTAGCTTATTTTCCCTGAGACCGTATCATGAGGTCTCTGCTGCTTGACTGACCTGTTATTTGCCATGGTGAACCGAAATTCCCGATCCTCTTTTTATCTTGTTAAGAATATCCATTTTAGCAATTAGCCAGTTAATCAATCATTTTCAAAACCCTCAGTTTATCGTTACTTTATAGACTGAAAAATAGGAAACAAATCAACCTTGTCTCTCTGTGGTTCGACCCTTACTATCACTATCTATAGTTTTAGTTTGGAACTATAAATTTAATTTTGGTACTAAACGACGGTATCAAATTTTGGCGCCGTTGCCGGGGAGACGGTGTAATTCTGTTTGCTTGATTTTAGTTTATTTTCCTTGTCTCAGGGAACTTTTGTTCCTTGAGGCCGTTGCTTACCTTTGCTTCTAGTTTTGCTTTTGCACAGTTAGAGGACAGGTTTTTGAGAGGAAGACTTAAGTACTCTCATTTTGGAAGTTATGGCTACGATATATGATAATTTTCAGCCAAAGGAGCACCACCTTCCAAAGGGGAAACAGTTACCTACCCCTTCTACCGGTAAATTCGAGTTTCGTTCCTCTTATATTGATTTAGTGGAACGGAATCGATTCATGCGGTCTACCAGATGAAGACCCCTTGAAACATATGGAAATTTTCACGGACTATTGCTGTTCAATACCTATACCGGAGGGGGTAACTCAAGATGAAGTAAAGGGGTTCATGTTCTTATACTCCTTGAAGGATTCGGCGCGAGATTGGTATCGCTACCTCGATAGAGTAGCAGCTGGAGTCACTGATTGGACATCTTTAGCACTAGCCTTCTACAAGAAGTATTTCCCGCTTTCGAAGACTGATGCCTTGAAGAGTAAAATCACGAGTTTTCAGCAAGGAGCCGACGAAGATTTTTGTGAAGCATGGGGACGTTTCAAAAGTTTGGTCCGAGCTGTCCCTCATCATGGTTTCCAGCAATGGTATCTTTGCAACCTATTTTACAATGCTTTATATGATGATTACAAGGTCATTTTGGATGCAACTGCTAATGGTAGGTTCCAAAATAATACCGGCCAAAGTAAGGGTTGGAACACCATTGAGGAGATGGCAGTCCATAAAGCTGAGTTTGGAAGTTCACGTGGTAAGTCACGAAAGCAAAGTGAAGAAATGACTGCTGTTGTGACACTTATGACTTCCATTTCTACCCGTCTCGAGAAGCTCGAGACTTCTGAAGCTTCCAAGGGGAAAGTCGAAGTTCCTATTCAAAACTCAGATGAGATCGAGAAGTTAAGAGAGATGGTCCAACTCCTTTTGGTTCAAGTGGCGAATATGGAAGCAGCCGGGATTGAGTCCTCACGGAATTTTGTGAAACAATTGGAGAATATGGAGGCTAAGCAAGCCGCTAATTCTTCAATTAAATGTGAAGGGCCGGTTGAGACGATCAATGCCATCAATCTCAGAAGTGGCCTTTCCTATGAAAGTCCCGACAAGCCAAAGGAAGACTCGGGAAATGATGAAGAAGCTCGTTTGAATTTTGATGCAAAAACGAGTCTGAATGCCAGTAATTCAGGTCGATCGACCAACACTCCCTGTCGATCGACTCAATTGTCGAGACAAAATAGTTTCAGTCGAAACTATTCACACCTAGCACATCCAAATCGATCGACCAACATACTCGGTCGATCGATCGAGATACTGATGATGTTAACTCGGGCAGAACTGCTTTCACGCCCGGCTACATGGTCGATCGACCACCCATACCCGATCGATCGGGATCTCCGAGCGAGATGAAAATCCGTCAACTAGTTTGCATGATTCGTCACTCATTGATGATTTGACGGGGTTTTAAACCTACGGAAGCCGAAGGTTACTGATCCTACGGCCGGTGTTGCGATCCCGTATCCGGAGCGTTTGAAGGCTACCAAGGCTGGAGCGTAAGTTTGGTAAGTTTACGGAGATGGTCCGAATCTCGAGGTAACGGTTCCTTTCACTGATTTAATTACCCCGGTACCCTCTTACGCTAAATTTATGAAAGATATTTTGAATCGTAAGAGAAATTTTCGTGATGATGGTAATGTTGCGTTTGTGGAGGAATGTAATGTTCTTTCACAAGTTAATGTGCCACCTAAATTAAAGGACCCGGGTAGTTTTTCAATTCCTTGCACTATAGGTAACCACGTAATTGGAAAGGCCCTCTCGTGACTTGGGGGCCGGTGTTAGTGTCATGCCGTATTCTTTTTGCGAAAGGTTAAACATTGGTAGACTTAAGGTGACCGATATTACCGTTCAAATGGCAAATAGATCGACTCTGAGACCTATAGGTGTTCTAGAGGATGTACCCGTTCGAGTGGGTAAGTTTTTTATTCTGTCGATTTCGTTGTTTTGGACATTGCGAGAGGATAGTCGGATACCTATTATTCTAGGCAGACCATTCTTACATACAGCTGGGGCTGTGATAGATGTCAAACGCGAAACCATCACCTTAGAGGTAGGGGATGACACCATTGAGTTCAGTCTTGCTCACAAGGTAAATCGAACTTGTCAATGAGGATACGTGTTATTCTATTGATGTTGTTGACAGGATTGTTACTTGTAATTGGAGGGAATCCTTAGCCAAGGATCCCTTAGGCGATCTAACCCATTCGGATGAGTGTGCGGGTAATACAAGAGAGAATGCTTTGAGGAGCCGACGCTTTGGTTGCCTCAATGGAGAGCTACGAGCTCAATGAAGAAGAAGATGAGATGCTTTTGAGCCTGGCCAACGATAAATTGGTGAACACTTGCTACACCATTGAAGCCGATTCTGTCTATCTTTGTAGAGGTAAAGGTGCCGGAGCGTAAGCCACTTCCCCCTAATCTTAAGTATGTTTTTCTAGATGATACGGAGCAAGACCCGGCTATTGTTAGCTCTAAGCTTAACGATGACCAAATGTATGCCTTTGATGTGTGTACTTAAGAAAAATAGGAAGGCCTTGGGTTACTCTTTGGATGACATTAAGGGCATCAGCCCTGATGTCTGTATGCATAGGATAGAGCTGGAAGAGGGGCACAAGCCTTACAGACAGGGTCAACGCAAGTTGAACCCGAAGATGCAGGAAGTTGTTATGGCTGAGGTGATGAAACTACTCGATGCGGGTATTATTTATACAGTTGGCAACTCCAAGTGGGTTAGCCCGATTCGGGTAGTCCCGAAGAAAGGAGGGACTACCGTGGTTAAAAATGATAAAAATGAATTAATACCAACTCGAGTAGTGACAGGGTGGCGGATGTGCATTGATTATAGACAGTTAAATGCCGCCACCAAGAAAGACCATTTCCCCCTCCCTTTTGTTGACCAAATGACTGAAAGACTTGCTTCTAACAAATTTTTCTTTTCTAGACGGATATTCGGGTTCTTTCGGATCCCTATTCATCCTGGATGATCGAGTAAGACTACTTTTGTCCACAGTGTGTTTTTGCATATCGTAGAATGCCTTTCGGATTGTGTAATGCCCCTGCTACCTTTCAGAGGTGCATGATGGGGATTTTTTCCGATTATATAGAGAATATTATGGAAGTATTCATGGATGATTTCTCGGTTTATGGCGATGACTTTGATCGTTGTTTAGCTAACCTTGATAAAGTCATGCAGCGTTGTATAGATGTTAATCTTGTTTTAAACTGGGAAAAGTGTCAGTTTATGGTCAATGAGGGAGTTGTGTTAGGGCATCGATTTCGATAAAGGTATACATGTTGACAAGGCAAAGGTGCAGGTGATTGAGCAATTACCTCCTCCCGTGAATGTTAAAGGAGTGAGGAGTTTCCTAGGTCACGCTGGCTTCTACCGGCGTTTCATTAAGGATTTTTCAAAAATTGCTAAATCACTTACACAATTGCTTCTTAAGGATGCTGTCTTTGAATTTACTGATGAGTGCCATGTCGCTTTTAACAGGTTAAAGGAGGCCCTAGTTTCTGCGCCAATCATTCAAATTACCGATTGGGACCTCCCATTTGAGATCATGTGTGATGCCGAATTATGCTATCGGTGCGGTTCCGGGACAAATGAAAGAATAAAGCTTTGAATGCCATATACTATGCGAGCCGAACTCTGGATGAGGCTCAAGTCAACTATTTTACCACTGAGAAAGAGTTTCTAGCTGTTGTTTTTGCCTTAGACAAATTTCGGTCTTATTTGTTAGGCTCTAAAGTTATTGTTTACACTGACCATGCAGCGTTGAAGACTCTCTTTATTAAGAAAGATGCAAAGCCAAGGCTTTTGAGGTGGATACTCCTTTTACAGGAGTTTGATTTGGAGATCAAAGATAAGAAAGGAGCAGAGAATATGGTAGCTGACCACTTATCTCGTCTGCCTCCAAATGTGACGAAAGGAGGATTCTTTGCCTATTAATGATTCTTTTCCGATGAGAGTTTGTTAGCTATTACTACTTGGGTCTTATCCACCTCCGTGGTTTGCTTGATTTTGCTAACTTTCTTTGTGATGTAGGATACCACCCGAGCTTTCATGGCGGCGAAAGAAGCGGTTTGCTTATGATGCTCGACAATATTTTTGGGATGATCCTTATGTTTTCAAGGAATGCGCAGACGGTCTCATCCGGAGATGCGTACCTCAGTGGGAGGTGAAGGATATCCTAGAGGCTTGCCACTCTTCTGCTTATGGTGGTCATCACGGTCCGTCCAGGACCGTAGCTAAGGTACTCCAATCTGGTTTCTATTGGCCAACTTTGCATGCACATTGTCGCAGATTTGTTCTTTGAATGCGATGCTTGTCAAAGATCGGGGAATATTTCAAGAGACATGAGATGCCACGGTAGGCATTCTTGAGGTCGAGATTTTCGATGTCCCGGGGCATTGATTATCAAGGACCTTTTCCGAGCAATCAAGGTAATAAATATATCCTCGTAGTCAGAGATTATGTATCCAAGTGGGTGGAAGCTATTGCTACTCCCCATTGCGATGCAAAAGCCGTGATTAAATTGTTTAAAAAGATTATTTTCCCTCGTTTTGGTGTCCCTCGGGTTGTCATTAGCGATGGGGAATGCATTTTAAAGAGAAACAACTTAGTGCTTTATTGACTAAATTCGGTGTCCAACATCGTAGAGGTTTGGGGTATCATCCCCAAACTAGTGGTCAAGTTGAGGTTTCTAACAGAGAATTGAAAGAAGTCTTAGCTAAAGTTGTTTCTAAATCACGGAAAGACTGGAATCTCAAGTTAGGCGATGTCTTATGGGCTTATAGAATGCGTTTTTAAAACGCCAATCGGGATGTCACCGTGCGATTGATTTATGGTAAGACATGTCATTTACCCGTTGAGTTAGAGCGTAAGTCTTGGTGGGCTATTTGTGATTTGAATTTGGATCCTAACCTCTTTCGTGAGAAACGCATGACACAAATTGAATGAGCTAGAGGAATTTAGGCTGCTGGCCTATGACAATGCAAGGATCTACAAGGAGAAATCAAAGCGCTGGCACGACAAGAGAATCATAAAGCGCGAGTTCCATATTGGCGATAAGGTACTTCTTTTTAACGCTCGTATCCGTTTATTTCCTGGTAAGTGAAATCCAGGTGGACCGCCCCTATACGGTCCACAAAATTGTCACAAAGTTCGGATCAGTTGAATTGGAGACCTCTGCTGGAGAAAGGTTCAAGGTAAATGGCCAATATGTGAAGCACTATCATGGATCAGATGCATATGTTGGGAAGGTCGAGGTTTTGTACTTCGATCCGCTATCAGCTGATGAGAAGTGAGGTAACAAGGTCGTGCGGGACCTCTTAAACCAGCGCTAACTGGGAGGCAACCCAGGTTGTAGTTATTTTGTAATTTAGGATTTCCGTTTTGTTGTTTCATTCAATTTGTTTTTTAAGTTTTCTTATTTTGTTTCCTTTATTTTCATGCATTTGCAATTTCTTGGTTTGGGAAAATTGTACGCCTTTGATAATTTCTGCAGGAATTTATTTTATGCAAAGTGCGTAAGTGGTCTACTGGATTTTTGCGAGAGAAAGACAGGAAGTTATGATGGCGAAATGAATTTTGACGATTTTAATTCCAATTGCCAGTTCAAACAGTCGATCGACTAGGAGGTTCACGATCGACTGAAGCGAGGAGAACAGAGAGGCTACGCATAGGGAAGTGGTCGATCGACTGGGTCACATAGTCGATCGACCACCAAGGAGAGTCCAGAAGCCAGGATTATGAAGGATCAGTCGATCGACCGAGTAAACCGGTCGATCGACCAGTCCGCGGGTTCAGAGGCAGCTGATAAGGGAAGTTTCTATCCTTATTTTCTCATTCTTTCATTGTTCCCAAAATCAGAAAAGAGCAAACCCTATATCCTCTCCCTTTTTCGCGTTTTCACCTACAAATCCGCCTCATTCTCTGCCTTTCTTGTTTTAATCTTCAAGGAAATCATCAAGGTATGTTTCTAATCTTATCTTTATACTATTTGTTCGAGTTTTGCTGAAGTTCCATGCACACTTTTCGAGTACTGAGCCCTTGAGTCGAAAAAAATCGATTTGGGGAAAACGATTTTAGGGTGTGATTTCTGGACATTTATATGCTTTAATTGCTTATTCTAGCCTTTACCCTTTGATTTTCGACACTAATTAGCAACTAGGAGCATTATTTCGGTTGCCCCAAAAATTTCGAAACCCTAATTTGCGTGGATGGTCTGATTTTGATTCGGGTTTCTGGAATTTGAAACTTAAGTTGGTTGTTTGTTGCTAATTTGACTCTTTTGCAGGAATAACAATGACAAAGGGAAAAGCGCCAATTCAATAAGGACAATCGAGCCAACGGCCTGCTAAGCGGCCACGCGGACCGCCTCTGATGATCGAATCCACTACGGATAGTCTACCTGACTATCCGCAGGTTATCTTTGAAAAACCTATTTAGCGCGCTAAATTCTCCTTCTTTGTTTCGACTGTAAAGGTCACAGCTACCCGGTTTCTCCACAAAGACACTTTGGAGAAACTAGGCTGTTATGAGTCGGTCGTGTCCCTGCTAAATGGGACGGGTATGATAGGTCTTGTGGACATGGCTGAGTTCACATATTATGTTTTGACCCTTGAATTCTTTTCCTCTTACGCTTTTGACTCCACAGCCTTTGAGGCTGATGCGACCAAACCCTGCATTTCCTTTCGCCTTTTTAATGTCAATTATTCTCTGACACTTGCTGATTTTGCGGGTTTTCTGGGTCTTTACTCCGAGGGCAGAACCTCGGACCCCTCTGACACTCACCGGACCATGTGGTCTTGCATCGGTGACACTTACGGGTCAAGGAGGACGGGCACTTCCGTCCACTTGCCCCCTCTTCGTTATTTTCTACGGCTAATGGGTAATACCATTTTTGGCCGTAAAGAGTCTAATAATGTGAATAATATTGAGCTTTCAATTTTGGCGGGTTATCTGAACGTTGAGCGTCGGAAAGCCCGCATCTATAACATTGCCTACTTGACCGCCGCTCACTTTCAGACTGTAAGTGAGGGCAACTTGACCACCATTGCTTGTGGCGGTTTGGTGACACGTATCGCCAACCGCCTTGTTTTACTTTTCCCTCGACAGGAGGACCCCATTGACCCTGAGCTGCGTTTTATGGACCTCCCTTACGCGAGGGGCGTCTATTGGGTCGATAGACAGATGCGGTGGAAGATTGACTCTTTCATCTGTGACCGCATCCCTATCACTTTGGCTACCCTCTCCCCGCCCTCACCACTTTGTTGAGGGGGCTGCTAGGCCGCCCTTGCCTAGTTACAGGCTTCCTCTGGTGGCGGCCACACCTTCTGCTAGTACTTCGAGGAGGGCTCGTGCCTCCTCTTCACAGGCACCCCCTACCTCCACCAAGCTCCCACACTGCACCTCCACTTTTCGATCACCTACTCCTTTGGTTGTCCCTCCGGTCATGGACCGGAGGGCAATGTCACGTGTCTTGGTTGATTTGTGCGGGAGCTTCAACGAGCACGGATTGGACACGGCCATCGCCTGTTCCCGGTCTACGACGAGCTAGCTCGGGGGATGCTTCCAAAGGGTAACCGGGCTCACCCTTCTTACTTTGTTCCCCCGTGGGTGGCTACCCTCAAGCGCTAGAGACCCCCTCCTACCACCACCACTCACCGGTCCCTCCACTTCCGGAGAGCCACTCCCTCCGTTTCCGGAGAGCTACTCCTGTTCTTTGAGGAGGAGGAGAGTGAGTCGGGGTCCGACGAGGACAGCGACCCCTCCTACGAGGGTGGAGATTAGATGCTGGTGACCTCCCCGTTTTTGGCTGGTTTGGGGAGGTCGTATTTTGTGAGTTGTTTTCCTTTCTCTTTTCGCTTCCTTTTACTTTTTATGCTTTTATTCTCCCATTTTTCTGCTGGTGATTTGCTGTTGAGCACAATGAGGACATTGTGCATTTTGGTTTGGGGAGGGTATTTGCATATGCCTTTTGTTTTGCATCTGCATTTGTTTTTTATTGCATTTCAGTCACATGTTTAGTGCATTTCTGTTTGCATTTGTTTTTATTTTCACCATTCAAAAAAAAAAAAAAAAAATTGAAAAAATGCATAAAAAACCAAAAATATCACGTTTACTTTTGCATATAGTTGAGTCGGATTGGAGTTTCTAATGATGATTCTGCTCTATTAGTCAAATATGCCATTCCTTGCCTTTTCATAGCTGCTTAACAAGAATTAAAAGTGATCTCTCAAATTTTGTTATGGAATCCATTTCGGGCAATTAGACTTGACTCATTACTGTTGGCAAACTACATCTACCTTCTGAGATATAGAGCCTATAACTGGTGACATTTATGACCGGTTAATTTAGGATTGAGAGTAGTTACTCCCTTCATTTCATGTTTTGCACGTGTATGAGTTTTGATTTCTTATTGCCTATACGCATTGGTTTGTGGTCGGTATTGCATGTTTGGAGAATTATTGCATCATCCCCTTTCTCATTTTACCCCATTAAACTCCACTATAAGCCAAAATTGCCAGTTGCCCTCAACTACACCCCATACTTAGCCTACCATTGTGCCAAGCTAGGAAGTAGTAGAGGAATTTGGTGTCTTAAGCTGTTTTGGTTCGCTCTTGTAATGTTGGAGCGGGTATTTTTGAGAAGTGACGGGTTTACTTCAACCTGAAAACAGGAAGAAAGAAAAAAAATTCAGAAAAAAAATGAAAAAAAAAGAAGTTGTTTACCTGGGCAGAATGCTCTGAAGTGTGCAGGGTGGTCGATCGACAGCCATCATTGGTCGATCGACCACCAGTTCAGGTCTTGAAAAAAAAAATGAAAATGAAAGAAAAAGAAAGCAACAACAATGAAAAGAAAAAAAGAGAGTCTTGAAAATAATAAGTCTTGGCTGAAATAAAGACACGCCTCATATGCTTACCTCTTGATTTGGAGGCATTCGTTGGATTTTTGTGTTGCCTAGTCAATAAAGGCATGGTCTTTTTATTTGAGTTGGAAGAACGGGATTCAGTTTCTGATGGTTCGTTAGGTGCTAGCTTGGCTCTTACCTTCACTTTCCCATAATTGTTTTGCCCCTTCTTTCCCACTTAGCCTCACATATCCAAATTTTGCAATAGTTCGGCATGTGATAGTCCTTGACGGTGGTTATGCGTATGTACGGTAAATAGAATCATTATTCATGCTAGTCAAGCATACATGTTTTGTCGGTCGCAGTCTAGGTGAGAGACTATACTTCTCTTCCCTCTCTTTTACATATTATCTTACCATTTGCTTTGCTGAGAGAAGAGTGATCCGGGAGAGTCCGATTGTGTGAGTCTTGCAAGGTCGAACGCCCGACTTAATTCTATGATATGCATAAATTTGTTCGCTTGATTTAAGCTTCGCAGTAGTTGACTTTGGGCATTAAATGGTTTGGCATTGACTTGTAGTTAGCTCTGAAATGTACTCTTTTCCATTTAGTTTTATACGGGTCATAGTGCTTGCTTGGGGACAAGCAAGGTTTGGTTTGGGGAGATTTGATACGTGCATATTCTATACACTTTATCTTCGGTTTTGGCACGTATTTCCATGCATAATTGATAGCTTAAGGCGACTATTTTTCCCGAAACGGATTACTTTGCATTTTCTATGATTTATTGTAGGAATGCGTGGAAGTAGGCTAAATCAAGCCAAGTTCATTCTCCGGAAGCAAGTTCAAGGAAGCTAAGAGGAAGGAGAGTTCATTTCACTCACCTTGAGATGCGTGCAAGGAGTGAAGAGTTGTTTGGAAGCCACAAGGAGCCACTGTACAGCATTTTCAGTCGATCGACTACGCCTTTCAGTCGATCGACCACCGGAGCTCGGCGAAGCTCACTGTTCCGCATGTTCAGTCGATCGACCGTGCTGACCAGTCGATCGACCTGATTTCGAGCTGACGTTTAATTTTCCGTGTTAGACTTTTAAAAGCCCAACTTGTAATTAACTTTTGGTATCTTTTTATCATTAGAACGCAGCAACTTTTAGGTCATGTTTTTCATTCTGGAAAAAACTTAGTTTTCAGATCTAGCTTGAGACGGAAACCTTTGATTCGAATGCTTTGTTCTTGATATTCAATTAGTAAGCCTTTTATGCAATTCTTCCTTTTCTTATTTTTGCTTGTTAATTTAATTCTTGTTTCATCAATTAATTTCAGTAATTGAATTTCTCTCCTTTGTTCAAGTTAGATTCCATCATGTTGAATTTGTCCTTATTTATTAATTTCGCAATTAGTGTAGTCATGATTATGCGTAGGTAATTCTTTGATTGGGAATAAGGTGAGCCATGGTATTAAATTAGGATAGTTGTGTAGTATGAGTTCTTCCGTTTTGGTCTTGTTATCTTTTGATGGATTTCTTTGCTAGGTCGAAAGATTGGTAATTTGATTTATCGCTAGATTTAGAATTTCTCTTGAGTGAAAACTTTGATAAATTCTAGGGAATTATTAGATCGTGAGGTTATTTGAGCTTTGATCGAAAGACTAGCTTATTTTCCCTGAGACCGTATCATGAGGTCTCTGCTGCTTGACTGACCTGTTATTTGCCATGGTGAACCGAAATTCCCGATCCTCTTTTTATCTTGTTAAGAATATCCATTTTAGCAATTAGCCAGTTAATCAATCATTTTCAAAACCCTCAGTTTATCGTTACTTTATAGACTGAAAAATAGCAAACAAAATCAACCTTGTCTCTCTGTGGTTCGACCCTTACTATCACTATCTATAGTTTTAGTTTGGAACTATAAATTTAATTTTGGTACTAAACGGCGGTATCACTGTTTTGGACGGTTGTTTTATGGTAGTGGTCTTCCCCTTTCCCCAATTTCTCAACCCTCAATGATAAATTCACGGCTTCCTCAAAAGACAACACTTGATGCATTCTTACTCGACTAGCAATTTTAAAATCCAAACCCTCAATAAACCTAGTAATCTTTTGTTCGGGTTTCTCATTTAGTTCACATTGCAAGGTTAATTGCTCAAAGTCTCTGAGGTAAGACTCAATGGGTTGTTGGTCTTGTTTAAGTTGAGTAAGCCTAATAAACATGTCTTGAGTGTAGTCTCTAGGTACAAACTTATCCTTAAGCTTCTTTTTCAACTTAGACCATGACTTAATAGCCTCTTTACCATCTCTTCTTCTCTGATTTTTCAAGTTTCCATACCAAAGAGAAGCATAGCCTTTGAGTTTCAAGATTGAAACTTTGAAAGATTTGCTATCCGAATAATCTTTAAACTCAAAAACTCTTTCAACGGTTCTAATCCAATCTAACAAATCCTCGGGGTTTAGACTACTATAAAAATTAGGGATTTCTACCTTTACATCCTTGTTGTGCTCTTGTTGAAAAACCTCGACCATGGAGTCCTCCGAATCTGAAAATGACTCCTCTTCTTGGATACCTCGGCCTCCTCTTTCACCCATGTAAGCACGGCCTATACCTTTTCCCCGTGGTGGTTGTCCTCTTCCTCTTGGTGGTTTTGGAATGTTAGCCATGATAGCATTGAAGGAATCCAACATCAAGTCACATTTTTCAGAAAGTTAAGTGACTTGTGTTTCAATTCCGGTAAGCCTCTCTTCACTCATGGTTGTTTTTTCTGTTTTTGAAGGTGATTAAGGTATGTAATGAACTCAAAACCCAAGACTAACACAAGATGGAATTGTGTTATAACCTTGCTCTGATTACCAATTTCGAGTAAAACACTCAAGACTCGATTTTGGACAGAATTAGAACTCGCTTTTAACAGTTTAATGGACTGTTTCGTGTGCTTAAGAGGAGATTAAAACGAACACAAATAACAAAAGCGTTGGACAGAAACTCTAAGGACTTGATTTGGACACTTAAATGGACTGGTTTAAGGACCAACAAACAACACAAGGACAATTTTAAAAGCTAACAAACGACTCAACCCAAACAAGGCACGAAATAGCCTGTTTTTGACGAAAATAAGACCTTAATTAACTTGAGTAATTTGAATGAAAACAATGGAAATAATATTGTAATTTAAATGCTTAGGAACTAAACATTCAAATAATAATTTCCACAATGACTTAAAGCAACGAAAACAGAAACCTTGGGACTGTTTTGACACGAAACAAGAACAAGTAACAGGGATATGACTTAAACTAGATCACGAAGTAGGTTTAAGCCTTGGAATTAAACTCAAGATCACGAAGCAAGAGCTAATTCCGCCTCAAACACTAAGTAATGAGAGGTTTTCCGCACTAAGCAAGAAGAAAGTTGATTGAAAACTTCAGTTTCAAACTCATATTTTAATTCACTCAAATCTGATTTTTTACATGAGATGAGAGCTCCTTAAATAGAGTCCTTGTTGCAATCCTAGCCCTACATCTAAAGTAGCATCTAAGGGCTCAAAAGAGTCTTCAAAATGACAATAAAAACGGCCCAAAGGACCTTACACAAATCAGAAAAGTAAAACTACAAGACAACTAACATAAAGAGGATTGTTGGCAATAGTACAAGCTTCCTTGGCATGCTCTCCTTATTTATCTTATAAGGACTTCTTAGGCAGCTGGTGGGGCTCGTCCGTAAGGAGTATAAGAGCCAAACTTGCAGCAAAAAGTACTTTAGAGCTTGCTTGAACAAAAGAAGAAAGCTTGAAAGCGATGTTTAGCACATACTCCAAAACCGTATTCATTGTGACCACTCGGTTTGGTGCTGTCTTTTGCATCTGATTTAAACCCTTTCAAGATTAATTATTCTAGGCAAAAAGGCTCTAAACTCATTATAGAAGAGTCTTAGGCCGGAAAATGGCATGTGTTCTTAAACGGAATTGGAATTGGACCTCATTTTAGGAGATGACCCAAAACCATAGAAAATGGAGCTTGGTATTGTTTCCAATTTCACTTCAAAAAATCAATACAAACTTTATAAAATAAATTGGGGATTAGGGAACAAAAAGGACAAGCATATTGTACGTTACGAAAGAATTCTGAAAAACATATTATCAGTTTTAGTCATTGACTTCTTTTCCCTTGCTAGCACGTGACTTCCAATATTTAAACAAGCAATATACATTAATGTGTTTTGCTTGTTGTCGATTCGTCTTCTCCTAATCACGACACTTACCAATGACAAATAAATAATATATATTATTATAAGTAAATTTCAAGTCTTACTCGCTTAATAACTACCCAGCGGAGTTGCCACTGTGAGATCCCTGAAAAAAAAACTCTTTTTCGGAATAAATAATATGAAGGAGTCGCCAGTAGGTTTTATAAAAAACATACAAAAATAAGTTAAATGGAAAAGGCCCATTTTAATCCCTGGAATCGGGACTGATCCGTCACTCCGGTCTGAACCAAAAATTGCGGATTCGGGGGTGAAGGTACGGTCAGGGAAAGTGTTAGACACCCGGACCGCCCATCAAACTGACGGCCTCTACTATTTATTTGTAATATTATATATTTGGCGAATTAAAGACAAAGAAAAGGAGGTTAGAAATAAATTTTATACAATTATTTACAAGGACAAGTTACGAGGTTAGTCAATACAATAAATAGAGAAATTAAATAAAAGACAAATTAAAAGAATTAAATAAAAAGAAAGAGTAAAGAAAAACTTATTTGAATCTGGTACCCTCGGGTCTATTTGGGTTTGACTATGAATGAATATCGACTTTGTCATAAATTAATGGCTCTTATGCGCTTATATGGAAATTGGGATGGTTTAATATATGTAGTTTGATTTGAAACTGAAATAGTATAATTGAGATGATGTATAAGAGTAGAGAATTTCTGGTCAGGTCGTGTATCCATGTGTCTCGACGTTTTATTGTGTAGCATGGGAATTGTAGTTTGGAGCAATTGGGAGTTTGATAAAAGATATTCTCTTCATTCAACTTTACAAGGTCATTATTTCTTTTGCACATTATTTACAAGCGGACATTTAACTTCAATTTTCTCTCGATGCATAAGTGAAAATATATTTATGTGAGATCTTATTTGATTCGTCTTTAAGAGTACATTAAAAATATCTAACTTTTATAATTTTTGCAAATACGTAACTAAAGATATTTGCCGAGTAAAAGCCGCGTTGGCAAACGTGATAAAACATAATGGTCTTGTGGAGTTGAATGGAGAGAGTATAGTTTAGTGCTCCAAAAGTCAATGGCAATTCGCTGTATTATGCATAGGAATAGGAATTCTTACGTCAGAAGAGTCTCATTATTACTTTGCTTCCCAATATGATCCGTGATATGCACGATCTAGGTAAGTAAT
The DNA here is from genome assembly GCF_048544455.1 of Silene latifolia. Classification (NCBI taxonomy): domain Eukaryota; kingdom Viridiplantae; phylum Streptophyta; class Magnoliopsida; order Caryophyllales; family Caryophyllaceae; genus Silene; species Silene latifolia. Next base: position 151,165,879 of record NC_133538.1, on the reverse strand, counting down.
ATATTCTATTTTATTGCCTTTTTTTTTAGACAAACGTGTACTATTTTATAGAAATATACGGTTCTATTACATACACACCAACTACAAAGCAAACCGAGGGGCATTAGAGACCCCTAAACTAGAAGAAACCCAACTAACATAACTAGTAATACAAACAGACTCGGTAAAAAGACAAAGACGACGCCTCTTACGTGGTGAATGGTAGAAGGCATCGAACAGGATTGGATAATTCTCTTTTCTTTTAGAGCTCGCGACCATTTTCAAAGTCGTAAATCTGGAGGAGAAAGTACAACCTCCAACCATTACCAATGGTTTATTCTTGAATTTAGAGCAGTTACGACCCGTAAATTGACGGCTACATCTCTTCTTGATTGTGTCTTCACGGCTGAAAAGATAAACATAGTTGGACTTGAAAAGTGATCAGAATCGTCCATCCGAGACTGTTCCAAAAGTGTACTATTTACCATTGAAACCTCCCTGACCTCAGTGTTGGGATCGAAAATCCTCTCGGTCGACAAACATGGTCTCTTGACTTCAAGAGGCTTATCCTCCTCGTCAGCGAAGTTATCAAGCTGTCCAACTTGTGAAATTTCCATGGATGTAAGATTCACGGGCAGAGGAGACGAAATGGGAACCGCGGCTTCACATGAAGAACTTTCATGGGGAGTTCCCGTCGAGGTAGAAGTTTTAGAGAAGTGGGGGCGAACTATCAAAGTGGCCCCGGATTTTGGATGGAAGAAATGCAGCTTCTTTCCCAGCATTAAGTTCTCATAATCATTGGATGATAGAAACAAATTTTTTTTGGCTTGTTTTTTGTTAGAGAAGGAGAATTTGGTGGAGCCTAGGGTAGAGGTACCAAAGTGGTTACAACCAGCCTTAACTGACAAGGATGGGTGAGATTCAGATATGGTGGCGGAATCCAAATTCAAGTTCGAAATGTTATTACTTTCATTCCGAGCACTACTTATATCAGCCAGCAACAACTCCGAGCTACCACGAGCAACTTGATTCCCTTTATCAAAGGGCACAAACTTAGTATTTATAGGAGCATCATGAACCGATTTCTTACCTTTCTTGTCCCTGCTAAGGGGGTCAAATTGATAAGAATTTGTATTACCCAGATCCTTTATATCCATTGTAGATGAAGTAGCATTGCTAGCACACCATTTTTCTTGTTCACAATTTTCAGTCACAGAAACCGGATTTGAGCTACTGGCTTCTTGGCCTACCAGCGAAGAAATAGGTCGTTTCCCTTTTCGAATATTATTAGCTTCAAAAGAATCGTCCACCACACGTTTACCATTTAGATTAAAAACAAGAAGCTTTTTAACATCATCCAATTCACGAAGAATATCCTTATTTCGATGCTCCACCGAGACCGCCTTCTCCAAAGTGCAGCGAGCCTCGGGTAACCTATTAAAACTCCTAAGAGTAACAGCCTTACGAAAAAGGGCCTTAGCATGTCGAGGAAAATAATTCAGCACCATCGAACATAGAATTAACGCTCCTTCGAAAGCACGTAATTTAATAGCAGAAGCAGCTAAATTCAAACTCAAAGAAATTGCTAGGCTTGAAAAAGAGTTTAAATCACGATTGGACACATCCTTCAGAACAACACTCAAGAGACAACATCCTTTGTCATAGCAGGCACTCGCCTCAACAAACTGATTTTGTCTAAAAAGATCATTACCTAGGTCTTTAAAGGCATGAATTTTAGACAAGGGAGAAGCATCTAAATGGGAAAAAACAAGATTCAAGCTATCATCATTCTCTGACCCGACACAACCATGGAAATAAGCAAAGAACTCAAGAAAATTGGCACAGGAAGTATGATTCATGAGGAAAACGATCAAGCTGATTGAAAAGATGGTAAAACTAACAAACACAGCAAAGAAAATTTATTAAAAACAAACAGAAAGTAAAAGTAAGAGAACCATTCACAGAGAAATTAAAAAGAGACAAAGAAACCGATTCACCAAATTATAAGTGACAAAAGAAGGTCGGGAATGCGAGGTAACAGCCGATCACTGCCATGAAAGAGCCTGGAAAGTCGACCACCGAAAATATTAACCGCAAAAGAGAAGCAGGGTGCTGCTCACCGGCAACCTGAAGAGGGCTGAGGAGGCCGCCGGCGAGAAGCGGAGAAATAGAAGACGGTGGAGTTCGGGTTTAGGGGTTAGGGTTTGTGGAAATCGATTTGGGGGTTTTTTATTTGTGTCGTCTTTTTCTATTTTATTGCCGAATGGTCGGAAACATGTCAACTACCTCACTTGTTGGATTATGATACAAGTTCTTTTTATTTGATCACTTGCATATTGCTCTTTTAATTTCTCGTTAGTGTAATTACACTAGGCCTAAATGGGCTTGTATGTTTCGTATGATATTTCTATGGGGAAATAAGGTGGGCTTTATATATGAAATTGCTTGGACAAATGAGACATTGTGCTTTTCGGACGTTTTATGCCATTTTGAAGTATTTCTCGGAAAATAAGCGTTAAGAGCCGTTAATTATAACATTGTCAATTTTCATTTAGTCATTTAGTTTTAGCCTCATCATCGGGTACCCGTAGGGCTAGTAGACAACTTTGAGTTGTCTACAACGTGTTATCACGCTACAACGATATTTTGGCATCTGCTTCTATTGACTCCGCAGTGTATGCTTCTTTATACACATACAATAAGGATTCACACATCATACGAGCCTTTTGCGAGTGTTGGTGTCATACTACCAATACGCTTCACACCAATGAGGGCGAGCTATCAATTTCTTTATGGGATCTCCAAAAATTAGGTGGTTTGCCTATTAATGGGGACATTTATGATAAAACAGTCCCACAATTGAATAGATTCCTGCAGAGATACAGTCAAAGCAATAGACTGGTTCCGGGGGCCTGTAATTATTTATTCACTGCTGATGTGTATAGTTTATATAAGGTTTTTACCCCATATTTACACGCATTTCTAGGTTATTTACGCGGCATCTAGTTACAAATGCACCCCCCCCGAATAGTCTACTTTGGTCTGTCTTGTATTAATTGCAGGTATGAACCGAAAAGGAGCGAAATTGAGCCTGAACTTGTCCTAATCTCATGCATTTTGGAGAATGAGGAATCGGAGCTTGGAATCTGTCACTTAGGGATGCGTGAAGTGGCTTCGAAAGGTGTCAAGGAGTCCACCTGTGCTTATATAGCTCGATCGAACCATTATGCTACTTAAAATGGTCGATCGAATGCTTTATCCTCTTGGAATTACTCGATCGAACTCTTTCCTTACTCGATCGAGATAACCACCCTCTAAAGTCTTCGATCGAGCACCCTGTTTCCTCGATCGAACGGTTTGTCGAGTTTCATTCTCGATCGAGTGGTTTCATTCTACTCAATCGAGAGCCTAGGTGTTTTATGCGGATCTTGAGTTTATTTATTTCGAGATGGCCCTTTTGTAATTAGGATAAATAAGAATGACGGTAGTCATGAGTAGGGGCTTTTTCTTCTCTTCTCTCTCTCCGGGATTTCTCTGCCTTTTTTTCTCTCTTAGAACTTGAAACTTGGAAACTTATTTCTTCATTGCATTTCCTTGTAATCGGTATTCTCTACTTTAATTAATCAATTACTCTTGCTTTGTGACTCTTATTCCTTTAACTACTATTCTTTTTATTCTCCTCTTAGATTGTTAGTTATGCTTAATTCTTATAGTTTATGTGTTGTTATTGTTTATTTAATAGTCATGCATAGCTAATTTCCTTTGCTAAGACATAGGGGAACCATGATTTTAAGGGAATTATGAACAGGTGATTAGGATTCAAATGCGAATTAGATCTATGATGTTAATCACTGTATTTAATTGTTCTTGTCTACTTGAGTTGATGCAATTAGATAATTGATAGGCTTATCGTGTACCTATGCAAAAATAATTTCCCTAGACACAAATTAGTGTAGCAATAGGGGTCGAACACAAGGAAACGGGAATTACGTCGTGAATTGCTATGGGTAGATTCTTATCAAGGTCGATTTTGTTTTTAGTTTGGTTTGGTTGTTTAATGATTAACAAAGGTTGTAATGTAAATTATATAATAAAAGAGAGTCTAAGGGGTTCGGGTTACACATGCAAAGGTAAACATATGATTATGATAAATTCGGTACTAATAACATTGTCGATTGCTTAGGCTTAAAGATACCCACCTTACGGCATTAGTATCAACCATAAACCGGGTCCAAGAGAAACTCTCGTCCATGACTAGGTCGTCCTAATACACATGCTTTGTCTAATTCGATTCCATGCCTCTCGACTTTTAGAATGAATGAACACACTTAATCTTTGAATAAGGCCTTAAACAAGGATTAAACATTAGATTAGGAACACACTTAACAAGGATTAAACATTATAGCACAAACATGTGATAGAAACAATTGAATAATATTATTATTTACTTATTTTAACATGTTACATATTTTATTATTGCATGGCTCCCCTAGCCCTTAGATTAGGAAGTTTAGCTACTCATGTTGGAATATGAATTGCAAACTATTTTATAAGAAATGCTAGACATGATTATGTGATTTTAATAAATTAGGTGATATAACATGTGAAAGAAATAAAACTAGAGTAATATAAATAAAATACTTAATTATAAACTATGTATAAACTAAATAGAATTGTAAAATTATAAACTAGGAATAAAAATACCTTAGAAGAGATGAACTTGTATGGAAGAAACAAATAATAACCAAATGCTTGAAGTTTATTAAGAACCAAATGTTGATGACTACAAGATTAACTTATAATGAAATCTAAAATGAAAACTATTGAGAGAATTATATTGCTTAAGGCTATATATGAAAATGAGACGTAAAAATTGGATGCCTAAAGCCTTGGAATACCTCTCCTATTTATAGGAGAGGAAGAAGAAACGTAAAAATCCAAAGAGCATGCAACCCCGATCGGGGCCGCCAACCCTGATCGGGGACGTGGTTATCCGGGTATTTTCCACTTAATTCCTCACTTAATTGTTGAGGAATCCAAAGAATTTGATTAATGACCCTTAATTCACCCAGGTAAATGCTTCATCTATCATCTTTAGAGCTTCCAAAAAGTATCATATGCATGTTGGAATCTTATGCTTTCCACCTTGACTTGGACTTGATCATTGGGCTTTGACTTTGATTGTTGGCAACACTTGAATTACACATATTGATCCATCAATTTCTTCATGCAAAACCCATTCCATTACTCCATGCTTAGTCCAATACTTGGTTTTACTTAGCTTAATGAATTTGGTGTATAAAATGATAGGGAAAATCCTCTAAATGCTTAGATCCCTACAAAAACGTAACAAACACAACAATACACCTAGAACATAAGATTAGCTCAAAAATATATTACTTAAAGTATGATGAACAATAAAAACTGAGCTAAAATGGGGGGGGGGGGGTAAAAGTATGTAAAATATGCACTTATCAAACTCCTCCAAGCTAAACCCTTGCTTGTCCCCAAGCAAGAAACCAAATCCCATCAATTGCAATATCCCAAACAAGCTAAGCATAATGATTTAAAAACCCGAAACAATATGGGAAAAGAATAAAGAAAAACATGGATGAGATTTACACGATGGCGTAGCATAGAAAACTTTGAATGAACCTTTAAGCTCTTGCATAATCTTTTGACTTATGGACTCTCACGGGGCACTCAAACTCTTTTATATGTAAAAGGACAATTTTGTGAATGAACACTCAACTATCCTCAACTTATAATAATGTGCCCGCAATCTAATATGGTAAACATGTCAAAACTAGCAAGCAAAGACAATTAAGTGTAAGCATGATAAAGAAGCCAAATGGGTAGGAAGAAGGCAAATAAACATGGGTAAGAAGGGGGAACAAATGAATTATGGATTGTGGAGCTAAGTCAAGCTAGCAACTACCAAAATACAAGGATGCTCAATCCCAATTCTAACCCAATTTTCAATTTAAATCATAAGAAAATTCTTCAAAATAATATGAATAATGCTTGAGAATTTCTCACATCTTTTCCTCTTCTCCTGTTCTTTCAATGCATACTTCTTCTTTTTTTTCATGCTTTTTCCTTTCTTTTTCTTTCTTCATTTTTTTTTTTTTTTTTTTTTTTGCATTCTCATTTTTTTCTCATTTCAAATCTTCAATTTTTTTCATTTTTTTCTTCTTTCTTTGAGCATTAAGACCAAGCTCACATGACTTCCAACAATAAACCATATCTCAATGAGCACCCAAACATTATAAAAATAAGCTACTAGCTCAACAAGGGTAGGCAATTTCAATGATGTAGCTAGGGATAAATTTTGTGAGGGGGTCAAAAAGGCTAAAATATAATGTGAATGGCTCCAAAATGCTATAACAAATGAATGCATGCTTACAAAGAGATGACATGAGAACCTTACATTGTGCGTTTTGATGAAACACACATTATAAGGAGATACCTATACTCACCTAAGAGAGACCGGATATTGATGCATCGGTCAAAAGAGAGGCTCTACCTTACCATTTTGTAGCTTGCCACAAGTCAAGATCAAGCCTATTCTGTTCATCCTCCATCTCCCACCTACTATGTCAAGATATCCCCATGTACCTAATATCCCATCATGAAAGAATAAATCATTAGCAACAAGCCATTATTAGGATAAGCAAAGAGGAAAGTAGGCTACAAGCAAGCACAACGCAAAAATTTCCCTCAAAAATTTTCAAATTTTCTACACTACATGCAAACTACACTATATGCAAATGCAATCTCCCCCCAAGCTAAACATCACATTGTCCTCAATGTGCCAACAATTTAAATTACCCAATCAAACCATAAAAATGGCTCAAAGCACAAAACAAGAAAGACTAGAGGTGAAGAGAACCATGAATTCGGGGGAAATTATGTTTCGATATGATTTAGGTGAAGAGAATGAGAAAATATGATAGAAGGAAGGAGGAGAGATACCATCGGGTTTTTGCAAAGTGATAGAAAATTTTTCCTTTTTTTTACCCGTATAAAGCAGGAGCCACGAATAATCACAGAACCATGACCCCGATCGGGGCCACCAACCCCGATCGGGGTTGACTGCCAATTCCCGTGTTTGACCTGCTTGCCCATGGAATTGAATTCTTTTCTCGTTTTTCGAAAACCACGTCCCCGAACGGGGTTCTTGCATAGGGAATCGTGTTGAATTCACCCCAAGTTCTCCTTTCTTCATTTTCACCTAAAAATCACAAAAAGAAACATCGACAAGTCGAGTATTTTATTACTAATCTACGAAAAATAATAAATTGCAGAAAATTAAAAATAAAAATAAATAAAAGCAAATAAAAAGCTTGGGTTGCCTCCCAAGAAGCGCTGGTTTAACGTCCCGCGCGACGAAAGAAGCTATTTGATTCAAGTTTTGTCATTGATCTTGCCATAAACCAAGATCCATTTTATATCTATCTTTGCATTCCTCAACCATTTGAAATATTTCAAATAAAAGTTCCCTTTCTTTTTGGCATTCTTAGCATTAGTGCTCTTAGCATCGTCACCTACAAAACAAACAACACCCATATCCTCCTCCAACGGATCCATAAGTGAGAGTCCAAGTTGAGTAGAGGCATTAGAAGAGTCCACAATGCTAAGTAAATAACAAGACTCTTGTAACATTGGGCTTCTAATGGTGTTGTTTTTGCTAAAGGAAACCCGGTCATCACCCACTTCCAACGTCAACCTCCTATTTTTCACATCAATTAGCGCACCCATGGTGCATAAAAATGGCCTACCCAATATAATTGGGGTTTGTGAGTCCTCGACCATATCAAGTATGAGGAAGTCAACGGATATGAAAAACTTGCCAACTTTGACGGGTACATCTTCTAAGACACCTAAAGGTCGCTTTAAAGAACGGTCTGCCATTTGCAATGTTATACTTGTACATTTTAAAGCACCCATGTTAAGTTTTTCACAAAGGGAGTAGGGCATGACACTCACACTAGCAACTAGGTCGCAAAGGGCCTTATCAATGGTATATGTGCCTATATTGCAAGGAATAGAATAGCTACCGGGGTCCTTAAGTTTCGGGGGAGACTTATTTTGTAAGAGTGCACTACACTCTTCGGTGAAAGCAATGGTCTCAACCTCATTGAAGGATCTCTTCTTTGAGAGGATTTCCTTCATAAACTTTGCGTAGGAGGGGACTTGGATAAGTAATTCTAAAGATGAGACGGTGACTTGTAAATTCTTACAAACTTATAAAAACTTACCGAACTTACCTTCCTCCTTGTGCTTTGCTAGACGATGAGGAAATGGTATTGGAACAACTTCCTTGGGAGGAGCATCCTCCACATCTTTCACTTTCTCTTTCTCATTGGGAATACTCACCTTCTTTGAAACGCCATCACTCTCCTTAGCATTAGGAGAGAGTTCTTCAGCAACCACCTCGTTGCTTTCTTTGGGCATAGGGGAATCAACATCCTTGGCATCAAGATTGCTCTTCCTCCTAAGCATCAACAATCGATGAGGAAATGGCACACGATCCTTAACATGAGGCTCTTCACTAGCCTTCTTTTCGTCATTTCCCCCAAGCTTGGCCTTTTTAAAAACCACTTCTTCATCCAAAGTCATGGATGGCCCATCATAGCTAGTACCACTTATCAAGGAGATAGAATTGACGGTCTCATGTGGTTGCTCCCCTTGCGGAGGTAGTTGACCGTTCTTCCTTTGAGAATTAGAAACGGCTAATTGAGCCACTTGTTGTTCCAACATCTTGACTGCGGCACTATGAGCTTGATCATTCTTTTGAATTTGAGCCAATAATTCCCTTTGCATTTGTACTATCATGCCCTCTAGCTTACCACCTCCTTGATTGTTTTGTTGGGCATTCTGTGGTGAATTTTGTTGGTAATTGTTTTGCGGGGGCCTGTGTTGATTTTGATAACCCGGTGGAGGGATATACTTTTGTTGTTGAGGAACATAGGAATTTTGTTGTGGTGGGGGTTGAGGGTTAAGCACATTGTTGCTAGTGTAAGACAAGTTCGGATGAAATTTTGAATTTGGATTATAAGTGTTTGAAAATGTACCCGGTGGATATGAACTTTGTCTAAAAGCTTGAAAAGCATTTACCTCTTCGATAGGAGCTTGGCAATGTGCGGTATAATGACCCGCGCCTCCACAACCATCACAAACGATGATTTGGCTTGTTGAAGACACGGTATTGAATTGTTGAACGGAATCTCTAGCATCCCTTTCCGCCAATTGTTGTTGAAGCAAGGCAATTTGGGCTAGCAAAACGGAGTTGTTGGAGGATTCTTCTTTACCTTTGGATGGCACAACTCGGGAATTGACATATTGTGCATCATGGACCGCCATAGATTCGATCGTGGCATGAGCAAGGTCGGTGTCAATTTGATCAAACCGCCCATTGTTGGCGGAATCAAGAATCCTTCGGGACTCGGCACAACATCCATTGTAGAATGTTATTTCTAGAAACCAATCATCTAACCCATTATATGGGCATTGTCTTTGAAGCTCTTTGTACCTCTCCCAAGCCTTATATAAGCTCTCAAGAGCTTGTTGACGGAATCCGGTGATTTGGCTCCTCAAAGTTTGAGTTTTCTCCGGTGGAAAAAACTTTTGATAGAAAGCAAGAGCCAAAGTCTCCCAATTGGTGATTCCCATGGCGGTGCGGTCAAGGCTATTGATCCAAAGCTTGGCCCTATCCTTCAAATAGAAAGGGAAAAGTATTTCCCTTATTTGGGCTTGAGTGATGCCCGTTTGACGGATCATGGAGCAATAGTCACAAAAATTTTGCACATGCAAATTGGGATTCTCTAAAGGACTTCCCCCAAATTGCTTCCTCTCCACAAGGCTAATGAAAGCCGGTTTGATCTCGAAGTCCGGCACGGTGATTTGAGTGGTTGTGGTACTGGCCGGAAGCATGACCGCGGTGGGCTTTGAGTGATCGGAAAGTTTCACCATCTTTTTGGTAGTAGATGGTGGTGGTGGTGGAGATGATGAACTTGAAACCTCCCCCTCTTCAAGGGCTTCTAGATCGTCTAAGTAAGACTTCCTAACACTTTCGGCTTGTACGGGAGAAGACGCCTCTTTTACTTCCTTCCAAAAACGTCATCTTCTCCTAAAGGTTTTCTCGGGATCGGAATCCGGTGAAAGCAATTCTTCACGACGAGAGGACCTGGGCATAAGACAACAATTTCTAGAGAAATGATAAGTAATGGTCTCAAGGAACAAGTGTTCCCCAAGACAAAGGAAAACAAGATAAAAATCGACAATTCAAAACGCCATAAAAAGGTTTTCCCGGCAACGGCGCCAAAATTTGATAGGCTTATCGTGTACCTATTCAAAGATAATTTCCCTAGACACAAATTAATGTAGCAATAGGGGTCGAACACAAGGAAACGGAAATTACGTCGTGAATTGCTATGGGTAGATTCTTATCAAGGTCGATTTCTTTTTTAGTTTGGTTTGGTTGTTTAATGATTAACAAAGGTTGTAATGTAAATTATATAATAAAAGAGAGTCTAAGGGGTTCGGGTTACACATGCAAAGGTAAACATATGATTATGATAAATTTGGTACTAATAACATTGTCGATTGCTTAGGCTTAAATATACCCACCTTACGGCATTAGTATCAACCATAGACTGGGTCCTAGAGAAACTCTCGTCCATGACTAGGTCGTCCTACTACATATGTTTTTTCTAATTCGATTCCATGCCTCTCGACTTTTAGAATGAATGAACACACTTAATCTTCGAATTGAATAAGGCCTTAAACAAGGATTAAACATTATAGCACAAACATGTGATAGAAACAATTGAACAATATTATTATTAACTTATTTTAACATGTTACATATTTGATTATTGCATGGGTCCCCTAGCCCTTAGACTATGAAGTTTAGCTACTCATGTTGGAATATGAATTGCAAACTATTTTATAAGAAATGCTAGACATGATTATGTGATTTAAATAAATTAGGTGATATAACATGTGAAAGAAATAAAACTAGAGTAGTATAAATAAAATACTTAATTATAAACTATTGTAGATACCCAGTATCTGCTGAGACTCCAACAAACACCCGATGATTATCGGACTACAATATGTTTTGGAATCGCGGCGTTTGATCGACAGTTTGTGTACAACTTTACGTTGGAAAACTTAAAACAATTTCGAAAATAAAACATTTTAAAAGTTTTCAAAAGTAACTGGAGTGTTTAATGCACGACGACGAGGTCGCAATAACACTAACTAGAGTCAAAACCGACACCGGACCAAAAACCGACTCAAAAATTCAAATCCCAACTCCAACAACGAGTCAAACCGAGTTAACCACAAAAAACAAACCATTTCAAACCTTCTATACTAAGATTTCCTGGATTCATGAATGCTCAAGTACCAAACATGTGACTAAAAATCTTAGGATAGAACAAATCATGATTGCACTTGTGTGAAAGTGACAGGATAACTCGAAGACCCGCGATGTGGCTCGCGCCTCTTTGAGCAGCCCAGGTGGCCACGTCGCTTAAAACTCACACAACCACTCATTTTCCTATAAATACCCCTCAAATGCCCCCATTTGAGAACTTACGCGAGTGTCCGCCCCCTCTTTTCTCCCTTAAAATTCTCGACTCGACTTCTTAAGTCACAATACGACGCCTATTTACGACCTACCGATCGTAAATACAAGTCTTACACATTGTTTGGTACCGTCATCGTGCATTAAATCACTTGACCGGCCATTTCGACCACTACACCATCACTAATCTTAAAAAAACACTCTTTTTACTTACCAAAACGGTTTTAAACCGAGTCTTTTCCGACCAAACGAGTTGTTACACTTACGTCAGTTTCTCGCCATAACCAAACATGTAAGTATGAGGGTGTAAAAATCCTTCTTTTATCATGTCTTTGCTTGTTTTATGACCATAACATGCTAAAACATGCATAACACGATCCAAAACATTGGATAGACGAGCCAAAACTAAGTTTTGGCCTGAGGCAGCAGCCCCTTGTTCTGCACAGAGGTCCGCGCCTCAATGGGGTGCCCAGGTCAGAACTCAACCGTGTTTGTTCTCGTCCTTCATCGTGAATCTATTTTCATATTTGTAATCGGTTTTTACCATTTCGAATGTTTTCAAACCCTTTTATTTATTTTTACAAATTTTAACCATAAAACATTTTTCACCCTTGGTTCTTAATACCATGACGGTTTAATCCGTGTTGCGGTGATAATATTTGGTTAATAACATTTAAAAGGTATTTTAAAGCCTTTTATTTCATTTCTTTACATTTTGGGGGGTATTTTCAAGCCTTTCATCATTTCTTTACATTTCCAAAAAAAACATGTTAGTCACCAACACAAAGTCATCCTTGGTTCCACATACCATGCCGGATTTTAACCCGGGTATGATGATGAGTATCGACTAATTATATTCAAATGAACTTAAAACAATTAGTTCATGATCATTATCAAAACTATCCATGTCAAGTCCAACCCGACACCGAATATCATAAAAATAATGATGATTATTCGAGTCTCGTTCCTCAAATCAACAAATACGGTCTAAACGACCCTTTCAAACCAAAACGGGTTTAAATACCCACTTTTCAACACGTTTCATAAACATTTTTCAAATGGTCAGAGCACGGCATATAACCGTTGACTGACCCACGCCTAAACAGGCCTTTTCTTTTTTATTTTCAAAACCAGGGGAGACCCTCTTGCACCGCCAACGGGCTCGCGCCTCATGTGGCCGCCTGGTGCAGGGTCTGTTCCCTTTCCAGCATTAGTCTAGGACAATCCCGACTCCGGCCAACCCATATATTGGACGGATCAGATGACTATTTGCTCATTCAAAAATCACATTTGCAAAATGCCTTACTAAGACAAATGGATCGCGTTATGCACCATAAACCTAATACGGCAAATGGATGTTTAATTTTCGTCTTGCATGCAAATCAACCATAAATCCAACTCGACATCTTATACTTGATACTTGGATTAAATCAACCGACTTAGAAAGCTCTCACATGTTAGGTTTAAATTATCGGATGCGCATTCATGCATTTAAATCGTTTTATCAACTTTTGCATTCAACCAACCAAGATCGATCAGTTGAGGCCGCTACCGCGGGCGGGATTGGGTGTCTGATTAAAGGGCTTCCCAATACGTACTTTCACCTCTTACTTAGAAACTTTGGATAGTGGACGACCTTATTCAGGGCGTACGAGAGTAACTCTAGAGATAGGATGCTAAAGAGGGACGATTACTTATCTTTAGTACCTATGTCAAACCTTGCTTTGTGCTTCGTTTGACCGAGGTATAAAGTGGATTCGAACTTGTTCCAAGCATCCCACAAATGCTTGGTGGTGACTCTGAACATCTCTAATCGTTTCGAGACACTTACCGAGACGAAACCGACCGATCTAAAATGATCCGGTCGAAAGCATTTTTACGCCGCCGAGCGTGGCTTTCAAAAGACCGTTGCACGTCCGCAAATCGAACGGGCTTGCAGGTGGGCCGATGTCCACAGATTAGCGACTCCGTTGGGGATAACTAGGACACTTACGTTTTTGTGATCCCTATATGGTGAGACTCGAATGAGGACTTGGTTGGAATGCATTAATTGATATTACGGTCACGGTCAGGTTCCTTGTTCGGACCCACAACCTAAACCTCTTCGACCAATTGGCTCGTCTCGTTCGCGTGAGTTTTCTCATCCCCGCGTTTCGAATCCCGATTGAGTCAAGCATACCATTGATGTTACACATTTCTGTTTCATCAAAGAGCTTTCATCACTTTCGAGCACGAGGCTAGGGCACCCTCCTTACACATTTTGTTTGGATTGGTATCCCTCTCGCAAATCGGGGTTTGATTGCTTGGTGTGTAACCCACCCTTTTAAGCCAAAACCCGTGTCAGCATTATGCATAATATAATGAAACTGTGAGTGCTTATGTGCTACTTGATCATAAGTCCTTCCGTGTCATTTTTAAACTTTCAAAAATATCCTATTGCGCCGTTATAATGGCCATTCAAACCTCGGTCTTTCGCCGACCGTTGCACGCCTTTCTAGGCCGTCGTAATGACGATTTTTCAAACCCGGTTTTTATAACCATTTTCACACGCCTTTCTAGGCCGTCATAATGACGATTTTCAAAACCCGGTTTTTTTTATAACCATTTCCACACGCCTTTCTAGGCCGACATAATGACGATTTTCAAAACCCGATTTTTTTTATAACAATTTCAACACGCCTTTGTAGGCCGTCGTAATGACGATTTTTCAAACCCGGTTTTTATAACCATTTCCACACGCCTTTCTAGGCCGTCGTAATGACGATTTTTCAAAACTGGTTTTTATAATCATTCCAACACGCCTTTTTAGGCCGTCGTAATGACGATTTTCAAACTCGGTTTTCTACAACCATTTCAAATCACCTTTTTACGCTGTTATAATCGCCGCGTCTAGACACGAATTTTAACCCGTTTCGCGCCGATAATGGCTCTTTCAAAACCCGAGAAAAGCACACACCCTTTTCTCGAGACACTTTCGAGATCCCGAGGACCATGCACCGTCCCCGAGACCTCTTCAAACATTTCAAACTCGATTTTCAAAATATACAATTTTGAATTTCAAAAAACCGTCTTGGGAGACAATACATTGTTTTTTGAGCCGATTCAAACTCGAAGCCGTCTTTTGCAAATAAACACAAGACAACCCTTTCAAGTGACCGACTTGCGGGGATCTCTATCTTCGGAAGCCGTCCATAAAGCGACAAATGAATCTTTTTGGAAATTTCTATTTTCGAAAACTTCAGTCCACCGTTCCAATTCCACCTCGTGTCTATCGAGTCGAAGCAAACGTACTTATGGGTCTTTACTTATGAGTCATCTCACCACGAGACTCATCCAATGGCTCCACGCCACTACATTGGACGCGTGTCAAAAGTTCAGTCAACACCGTCACGTCATAAATCGAGTCAGCACCGAGGTACCACACACGGTCATCCTCGTCTTATTGAGTCTGATCCTTGTCTCGCCCTTTGTGTTGCTTGCGTTCAGTCTTTGAACCATGTCAGATTGAGTTGTAATGAGAGCTGTTTTTCTGCTTCAGAGCCATGGCCCCGTCTTCAACTTCGTCTGTCAACAACAACAACAATGATTTCAACAGAGATGTCACGACTGATCAGCTAGCCTGCAGCCTGCTCACCGCTCTTGAGGTCACCCTGGATCGCGTCGAGACCCGTATCGACGCCCTGGAAAACAAGGAAGCTGGAGAACATAATACTCCAGCTTTGTCGGAAACCGAGAAGAGGCTAAAGCTCTTGGAAGAACAGCTCCTAGCCCGGGGTAACAATATCCATCTTGAGAACAACCGAAGGTTCGAACCTGTTGGGGATCAATTTCCTGACAACTTTACCCTAGCTGATGTGCCCAAGTTGAAAGGAGTGGAGGACCCACTCAATCATATCCGTGCCTTCAAAGACTACATGGCCATAAAAGGAGTCAAACAGGAACTTTTCACCCGGATCTTTCCGTCCTCACTGGAACCGATCCCTAGCCAATGGTACTATTCCCTTGATCCGAAGAACCTTACTCTTTGGCATGAGGTCGCAGTTGAATTTGCCAAGCAATATGCCGACAATGTTGAAATCCAAGCCAATACCCGTACTCTTGAGGTCCTAACCCAGAACGAGAAGGAGGGATTCACCGAGTTCTTAACCCGTTGGAGGAGGGTAAGTACTCAGCTGGTCAGCAAGCCGAGTGAATCAACCTTGGTGGAAAAGTTCGTCAACAATCTCCACCCAGTGTATGCCAACTTACTGAGGTACCAAAATATTAAGACCTTCCAGGATCTGAAAATCATCGGGACACGCATTGAAGATGACCTCCGGAAGGGCGTCTTAGCCAAAACCACTGGTAGAGGCTACCAAGGATCCACATCAACCGGATCTCGCTATTATGGTCAAATGAACAAGATTGATGAGGTCAACCTTCTTGAACCAACCGCCAAGAGAGCTGAGCGCCCCCAGAGAGTGTTCACTAATATAGGGTCAACTTATGCAAGCGCTCTGAAGATGCCCGTGGACCAGGGGAAGTTACAACCAATCAAACCCACCCCGGATCCGACCGATGCTAAGAAATCCTGCTTCTGGAACCCTAATGTCTACTGTCATTACAATCAAGGGAAAGGGCATGATACAGAAACCTGCTTCAAACTCAAACACATCATCCAAGACATGATTGAGAAAGGGGAATTGCCTTTACCCCCGCCAACTAAATCGAACAACAAAACCAACCCTTTGGGAATCCACGCCATCTCCAACGATGAGCCGGCCCTGGACTGCTCACACCTCATCTTGCCAGTTGATAACGAGGTGAATGCCTTGGAAAAAGATCCCTCGGACGGGGTATTTGTGTTCAGTGCTGCAACTATGCTTGCCATGTTCCAACAAGTTGAGGAAGCTATAGCCAGTCTCTCTGAAAGGATCACCTGCCTTGACGATGCCTACAGTCGACTTATCTTCAATCCTCCACCACCACGCCCGAGGGAGAGTCCCCCGAGTGCCCAAAACTACCCTCACCAGGATGGATTGCTCCCGCGACCATTCTAGCATGCACCTCACGATAATCACCCCCACAATAATAAGCCTCACAATAACTACCCTCACAAGAATTACCCCCACAAAAATGTCCCTCACAAAAACTGCCCACCGAGGAATACCCATCCAAGGTACCCTCGGAATTCGGAAATTAATGGAATCTGGAGAGATGATGTTGAGGATGTCTATATCATCCCAGGGAAGCAGGCAAAGGAGATCGGTCACCTTACCCGATCCGGACGCCCCTATCAGAACCCGAACAATCCAACGGTCATTCCAACAACGAATGACCAAGTCGTCCCAGACATGGGTACTGAACCAAAGGCTCCCGAGCATTCGATCCTCAAGAAGCTCCAGAAGGCAAAAGCCGAAATCTCAATTTTGCAACTGATCGCGACATCCTTTGAGCATCGACAGGCTTTGCTACAGGCCTTGGGAAAATTAATTGTGCCCTCCACCTCCTCCCCTGAAGAAATAGTGGCACACATGACAAGGGACGCCCCTGACTTGAACAACCCGATCGTCTTCTCTGACGAGGATATCCCTCCCTTCGGAGCCAATCATAATCTTGCCCTGTACATTACCGTACAATGTCTCAAGAAGAATGTGCCCATGGTCCTTGTGGATGACGGGTCCTCAACGAATGTCATTCCCCTCAAGACGGCTCACAAACTGGGTATTAAGGAAGCTGACTTGGTCCCGACAAATCAAGGAGTACGCACCTACGACGACACTCGTCGCAAGGTCACAGGGCTTATCACTCTAAATGTCACAACCGGACCACTGGAAAGGCAAACCAGTTTTCAGGTGGTCGACATCGACGCCTTCTTCAATATGCTCCTGGGACGTCCCTGGATTCACGCCGCCAAGGCAGTTACCTCAACTCTCCACCAGAAAATCAGGGTCCCCTTCAACGGGAAAACGATCACGATTCCGGCTTCCCCGATCAAAGCCGTCATGAGAAAGGGAATAGCCTCCTAAGCAATTGAGGAGGATGATAATGAAATGTCGGGATTCCATGCCGTGAATGCCATAACTGATGAATCAACACCCTTTAATTGTGACCCGTTTGCCAACCTCACAGTCAACTGCATCATGATGTGCCAGGGTTACTTCCCGGGTTTGCCCCTCAATCCACTGAAGAGCACCTTACCTCCCTTGAAATAGGCTAAGGTCCCCAACATCCCCTTCGGACTGGGCTATGAACCTACCGATGAAGATAACCAGGAGATGAACCTCCTAGTTCCAAAACGCAAGAAGCACGGGGTTATCCTCCGTCCCTATCATCTGACTCTCAATGGATACTTTGTCCCCGAGGGAGAGTCTGAGC
This sequence comes from Silene latifolia, assembly GCF_048544455.1. Taxonomy (NCBI): domain Eukaryota; kingdom Viridiplantae; phylum Streptophyta; class Magnoliopsida; order Caryophyllales; family Caryophyllaceae; genus Silene; species Silene latifolia. The sequence continues at coordinate 151,147,947 of NC_133538.1, read as the reverse complement.
TCTACCATGGCTTTCCGGAGCCGATCTATGACTCTGTGGCCAAGACCAGGTACCCGGGTATGGAAGTCTTCCAGGACTGCTACTTCATCCCCGACAACACCGAAGCTGCATCAGCCGAGTCTAAGCCGTCGTCATGCCTCGATGGACAAGCTGTCACCCTCCTCTTTGGAGAGGATAACATCAAGCACCTCGACTATGAAGATATCATCAACATCGCTCTGAAGGACAACCAGTTAGACCCAACCGCCTTGATCTCCGACACTGACCCGGAGAAAGCTGCACAAGGCTGGAGGAAGACCGTCAAGTGGACCGATCGCCGAGGCCGTATTCTCAAGATCACAACTGGAGAAGGCCCTATGTTCAAAGAGGGAAGTGAAGAAGAATCTGAATCTGAGTCTGAATCGGAGTCAGAGTCTGTCATAGCTCCTAACACTCCTCGTGTCCCAGTCAAGGTCCCCTTCCCGCTGTGTTATCACAAAGTCGTGGCTGATTCAGAGGTTGAGTCTACTAGGGTCACCCCCACTCCCATGAAAGGTGACAACCTGGAGCCTATTCCAGGGGCCACCTCCTCTGCTATTTCGCCTCTGACCGACCATGAGATGTTTGTCCTCTCCGAGCTTTTCGCTCGTGTCAACTTAATGAACGCTAAGTTTGCTTACGACTCGTCTCAATTTAACTACAATGCGATTCTAAATGACTATGAAGAATTTGACTTGAGTGACTACCCACATCACCTAGCCAAAGAACTTGACAAACGGGAAACCTGAACCCCTGTCATTGAGGAGACCGAACCTATTAACGTAGGAACCGACAACACACCTTAAGAACTTAGGATAGAGAAAACCCTGGACCCCTCGGAAAGACAACAGTTCATTGACCTCCTCCACGAATACAAGGACGTATTCGCCTGGTCCTACAGAGATATGCTTGGGATTGACAGGGAAATTGCGGAGCACCGGATACCCATTAAGCCCGGAGCTAAACCTGTGAAGCAGAAGCTGCGATAAATGTGACACGTCTGTCGCGTACCTGTCAAAAATAACCAACTGGTTCTAACTAATATAGCTAGGGAAGTCGGGTCGAATCCACAGAGAGGTAGGAATTTATCGGCTGAATTTAAGTTCGTCTAAGTAACCAATTTGGGGGGTTATAAAATGTGATTTCTAAACTAAGAGAGTAAGGAAAGAGAAATGAAAAGAAGGAGTTTAACAGATAAAAGAGAATAGCTAAGACAAATGGTTCACCATAATTATCTGGTCGAGTAATCTAGGTCCCAGGTCAATGCAGCACGGTCTAAGGGGTAGCGAACGTCGCCTTTCGGTCCTTAATTCACCCTAAAGTGTAAACAGTTTAACTTTCGCCCTCGCTGCAATACTCTATTGTTCGCTACTAGTCTGCCTCTTCCAACCTTTCGGTCCAGGTTAAGGTCCACTGAGGATAAGGGTCTAATTGCGTCGACTCAATTAGGCAATTACAATTATATGTAGCACTTAAACAACAAAGACGCAGATCGGTATTAACCTAGTGAATCGATTACTCTCCCTTCAAATCATGGATCCCCTATAGTCTTAGCATGGGAAATTAGCTACTCATAATCTTCGGATTAACAATTACAATAACCAAATAATTAAAACTAAGCATGATGAATAAACTATTAAGAGACTGATTGAACAATTATAAAGCAAGGAGAGAAAGGAATTAAAGCAGTAAATATGATTAAGAAATAAATTAGATTGATAATACCGAATCCGAGTGACAAATGTAGAGAATAGAAATCCAAAGAACCGTAACAAGAGTAACAGTCGAAATGTACGTCGTGAAGAGCTATCAGTAACGTGATGTTCTCCTCAGTCTTATACTGAGAAATTGTCTTAAACCTAATCTATGGACTGATTACAAAAGCCCATAAAAGATTAGGCGGAAATAAACCAAAAGCATACGAAAACCCCTCGATCGAGGAGAAAGATCACTCGATCGAACGCCAAATCACTCGATCGAGCCAAGACAACCTCTCGATCGAGCACTGCTTGCTGAACTTCCTCGATCGACTCCTTAAACTGGTCGATCGACCAGTCTTGAGTGTATAAAGCATTCGATCGAGCAGTAAAACCACTCGATCGAGCTACATAGGCACGTCAGGACTTGAGTTTCTTCCTTTACTCAGCTCATGCGTCCTCCAAGTGTAAGATTCCTAAGCTCCGGCTCCTTATCTCCCATGAATGCGTACAATTGGGACAATTAAGGCTCGATTTAGCTCCTCCTCGGTCAATTCCTGCAAATTACAATAAACGGACCAAAGTAGAATATTCGGGGGTATTTGTAGCCAGATGCTACATAAAAAGTACAGAAATGCGTGTAAAAATGAGGTGAAAACCTTATATAAAAGACACGCATCAAATCTCCCCAAACCAAACCTTTGCTTGTCCCCAAGCAAATATGAATGCAACTAAAGGTGAACAATAGAACGGGACCAACGCATCAGCTACAAATCATCCACTAGAACCAATTTAATGCAACAAAATGACAAAGTGGCAACTGAAAAATGCAAACGAGTTAAATTAATGTTTCATGCTTACTGAACCGTCGACCTTGCAGGATTCAAAGATGTCGGACTCTCACGGGTCGCTCGTCACTCTAAATCAGGTACAAGGTGAGTATATATGTGAAAGATAGGAAGAAGCAAGACACTCACCTAACTCGACCTATAAGAACATGCATGCAGTTAACATGAATAAAGTCTCTACAACCGTACATATGCATTCCAACCATACTAATGACCAAGACACGTCCCGAGGACTTACATTTGGGTTAGTGAGGTAATGGGTAAGAAGGGGCTAAAATGAATTTGGATATGTGGGGTTAATAGCTAGGCTAGCAACAACGGATCCGAATATAGACTGCATCCCAACTTCGTACTCATAACAGCAAGATGAAACGGTGCAAAATTATGCACTAAACTCACAAAACCAAAAGCCGTCAACTCCCCATAAGATATAAATAAGGCATGGGAGTGTGAAACATTGTGCAATTCTCATTCTCTTTTTTTTCTTCTTTTTGAATTTTTCTGTCTCTTTTTTCGCTTTCTTTCTTTTCTTTTTCGCACTTTTTTTTTTTTTTTTTTTTTTCGTTCCATTTTTTCAATTCAACATTTTTTCTTTCTTTCTTTCCCTTCAATCTTTCCACCATCTTCTGAAATCAGATGAAATAACCATTTTGCAATAAAACATTCCAAGAACTACTCGTTACTAGCTCAGCTAGGGTAGGAAGTATTATAGAAAGTAGTTGATAGGACAAAAAGGCAATTTGGCTATGTGAGGCTCATGGGTAGAATGAAATAAGGGGGACCGCCTCTCCTAACACGTGTCACCATCCAAAGACCGAATGCATACAGGTATTAAGAAGACTGGACTCATGCTTATGCAAATTGATGTTACATGACTTAAAGAGAGTACTACTCACATCCTAAATGGAACCGGTCATGAATGTCACCAGTTTAATAAGCTTTAACCTCATAATGTATTGTAGCTTGCCGACATAAAGAATCAAGTCTATTCGTTCAGATAAGAGAGAAACAAAACTCGTAGATTATGCACATAATCATGCCAGGTAAATGTCAAGAATATGCCAGGCTCAAGTAAAGATTCAAAGTAGCGTCAATGTTCAAACGTTCCGACTCAATTTAAACATGAAAATTTTGAAAATTTTTGAATTTTATGATTTTTATATGAATTTTTTTTTTTGAATTAATTAAAACAACAATGCATGCGGAAATAAATAAACGTGCAAGCAAAAATGCAAGAAACATGCAGACACAGATATGGATGCATACCTCCCCAAACCAAACCGTACAATGCCCTCATTGTACCAAAAATAGGGAAAGAAATGCAAACTGAAAAGAAAAGGAGAAGTGGAGTCGGAAAACTTACAAAACGTCATATAGCGGGACCTCCCCAAACCGACCATGAACATGGGAGGTCAAAGAAAGTCAAACAGTGGCTTTGTAGACGTAAAACAGCAGCTGGAGGTTATAACTACTCGATCGAGCACCTGGAACAGCTCGATCGAGTGAACCAGTGTATTGGAAGGTCTCGATCGACTGACAACCCACTCGTTCGAGTAAGCACGGGTAGGGATCTGGTCGATCGAGGACATCATCCCTCGATCGAGTAGCAGCCGCATCAGAAAGTGCTCGATCGAACACAAAAGCACTCGATCGAGTACTTTAGCCTGCGAAAAACGCATAAAAGCAAGGAAAGCACAAAAATTGTTCATAAATCAGCGTCTAATGTTTAACGTAAAGCTAAAGAAAAACAAATAGTTCAACAAAAGTACAAATAAAATCTGTCCGGCTGCCTCCCGGAGAGCGCTGTTTAAGAGGTCCCGCACGACCTTTCGGTATCAAGCAATCGGCGCGTCGAGCTCGTCGAAGCGCAAGACTTCAACGCGGTTGTCCGCTTCACTCGCCTCATGGTAATGCTTCACATATTGGCCATTCACCTTGAATCTATGACCCTCGGAATCTTCAAGCTCCACGGATCCAAATTTGGTAGCAGCTGTCACCGTGTATGGACCACTCCATCCGGACTTGACTTGCCGAAATAGTCTCAAACGGGCATTGAACAAAGAACACCTTCTCGCCCCACATGAAACTCCCGAGGTAAGATTCTCTTGTCATGCCATCTCTTCGTCTTTTCCTTGTAAATGCGCGAGTATCATCATAGGCATTAAGCCTAAACTCTTCCAATTCATCTAGCTGCAAAAGACGATTCTGACCACACAATTTAGGATCATAATTAAGCTCACGAATTGCCCACCAGGCCTTACATTCCAGCTCAACAGGTAAGTGACACGATTTCCCATAAACTAACCTATAAGGTGATGCACCAATCGGTGTCTTAAAGGCAGTTCTATAAGCCCATAATGTGTCATCTAGCTTAAGACTCCAGTCTTTCCGTGATTTAGAAACTACTTTAGACAAGATCTCTTTCAGCTCACGATTAGAGACCTCTACCTGACCACTAGTTTGGGGATGATACCCCAAACCACGCCGGTGTTGGACACCAACTCTAGACAGTATGGAAGTGAGTTTCTTTTCCTTAAAATGCATCCCCCCATCACTAATGACGACCCTAGGGACACCAAAACGGGGGAATATGATCTTTTTGAACATCTTTATCACGGTCTTACCATCACAATGAGGTGAAGCAATTGCCTCAACCCATTTTGACACATAGTCTACAGCTACTAAAATGTACCTGTTACCTTTACTGGACGGGAACGGTCCTTGGAAATCAATGCCCCAGACATCGAAAACCTCAACCTCCAGGATGCCGTTTTGTGGCATCTCATGTCTCTTCGAAATATTCCCTGATCGTTGGCATGCATCACAAGCTGAAACAAAAGACTTGGCGTCGAAATAAAGAGGGCCAGAAAAACCAGATCAAAGTACCTTAGCCACGGTGCGCGATGGACCGTGGTGACCACCATATGAAGAGGAGTGACAACCTTCCAGGACTATTTTGGTCTCCCACTGCGGAATACACCGTCTCGTAGAGACCGTCTCGCACATTCCTTAAACAAGTAAGGGTCATCCCGAAAAATCTTTGCTTAGCGTTATACGAAAACGCTTCTTTTTCGATGAGAAAGGTCGGGCGGCGACTTGCCACCGACAACGAAGTTAGCTATATCTGCATACCAAGGTTCCTGGTCAACAATAGACGATATAACAGCAATTAAAGTATCGTCATGGAAAGAATCATCAATAGGTAGAGAATTTTCCCCTTCTTGTCGCATCAGTCGCGACAAGTGATCAACTACAACGTTCTCAGCTCCTTTCTTATCCTTAATCTGCAGGTCAAACTCCGAAGAAGGAGTATCCATCTCGAGAATCCGCGGTTTGGCCTCCTTCTTAGCAAGGAGATGCCTCAAAGCTGCATGGTCGGTAAAAACAAGTGACTTCGACCCAACTAAATAAGTACGAAACTTCTCTAAGGCATAAACTACAGCTAACGGCTCTCCTTCTCGATGGTAGTGTACTTCACTTGAGCCTCATCCAGAGTTCGGCTCGCATAGTAAATAGCATTCAAGGCTTTGTCTTTCCTCTGGCCAAGCACCGCTCCTAGTGCATAGTCACTCGCGTCACACATGATTTCAAACGGCAAGTCCCAGTTGGGGGGCTGTATGATCGGCGCGGAGATTAAGGTATGCTTTAACCTTTGTTAAAAGCGAAAGACAAGCGTCGATAAACACAAAAGGGGCATCTTTAAGCAACAGTTGTGTAAGTGGTTTAGCAATTTTGGAGAAATCCTTGATAAACCGGCGATAAAAGCCAGCGTGACCAAGGAAGCTCCTCACCCCTTAACATTAACGGAGGTGGTAATTCTTTGAATCACTTCCACCTTTGCTTTGTCAACTTCTATTCCCCTATCAGAAACTAAGTGCCCTAAGAAAACTCCCTCGTTGACCATAAAGTGGCACTTCTCCCGATTCAAAGACAAGATTAACCTCAATACAAATACCGCAACACTTTCTCAAGGTTAGACAGACAGTTAGAAAAATCACTTCCATATACACTAAAGTCATCCATAAAAACTTCCATGATAGACTCAATATACTCTGAAAATATCCCCATCATACACCTTTGGAAGGTGGCAGGGGCATTGCACAAACCAAAAGGCATTCTCGCGATACGCAAAAACGCCCTTAGGACGGGTAAATGTAGTCTTGGCCGATCGTGCGGTGGATAGGGATCCGAAAGAACCCCGAATACCCATCTAAATAGCGAGAAAAAATTTATGAGAAGCTAACCTTTCTACCATTTGATCAATAAAAGGAAGGGGAAAGTGATCTTTCTTAGTGGCGGCATTCAATTGTCCTAGTCTATGCACATCCGCCAACCAATCACTACTCGGGTAGGTATTAATTCATTCTTCTCATTCTTAACTACGGTTGTCCCTCCTTTCTTCGGGACTACCCGTCTTGGGCTTACCCATCTAGAATTACCTACGAATAAATAATACCGCATCCAAAGACTTCATTACCTCAACCATCACAACATCCTGCATCTTCCGGTTCACCGACGCCGACCCCGTCTGCAAGGTTTGTGATCCTCCTCCAGCTCTATCCCGTGCATACAAATATCGGGACTAATCCCCGTGATATCATCCAATGAATAGCCCATTGCTTTCTGTTTTTCTTAAGTACAGCTAACAAAGAAGTCAGCTGATCATCACTAAGCTTGGCACTAACAATGACTGGATACTGCTCTGTATCGTCTAGAAAGGCATATTTAAGATGAGATGGGAGAGGCTTACGTTCCGGTACTTTTACCTCAATGGAGCAAAGAGTGCTGATCATTTGTTCCACCTGCTCTCCCTCATGCTCATCTAAATCATCAACAAGCAAATCCAATGCAGCGTCATCGTCCTCTGGGCTATCTGCACACTCATCAAAAAGCATGAGAGCTTCCAGTGGGTCCTTCATAAAAGAACCCGACCAGAAGTCATAAATAGACTCATCAATGATATCGACCGAATAACAAGTGTCTTCTATCATTGGGTGGGCTAAATCTTGGGCAACTGAATGTGATAGCGTCATCCCCTACTGCAAGAGTCAGACGCCCTTGTCTAACATCAATAACGGCCCCAGCTGTACAAAGGAACGGTCTTCCTAAAATAATTTGGGTCCGGGTGTCCTCAGCTATATCCAAAACAATGAAATCTACTGGGATGTAAAGCTTGCCTATTTTCACAGGCACATCCTCCAAGACACCTAAAGGTCTCCTAACATATCTATCGCCATCTCAGTAGGGTAATGTTAGTCACCTTGAAGTGACTCATCTTCAATTTCTTGCGAGACGGAAGGGGCATGACACCGACACGGCACCTAAATCACGAGGGCCTTATCAATAACCATATTACCTATGACACGGGTAATAGAAAAGCTGCCCGGGTCTTTCATTTTTGGAGGGGCCTTATTTAACAAATAGTTACTAGACTCTTCCATAAATGAAATCGTCTCAAATTCGCTCAAATTTCTCTTACGCGTCACGATATCTTTCATAAACTTGGCGTAAGTGGGTACCGAGTAACAAGTTCGAGAAAAAGGGACATTACAAGGTTCTTCACGATGTCCACAAACTTACCATACTGTTGCTCGATCCTTGCGTCCTTCAGACGACTCGGGAAGGGTACCCTGGTAGCGATGAGTGGTCCCGCAACCTTTCCTTTACCCTTATCAATTCGTGATGTCTCCACAGCAGGGGAAGATGACACGGTGGCGGTATTAGATAATAAATTAGGATTCCCGCCACTTACAGCACTGGGTCGAATACTTTTACTGGTCGATCGACCAGTTTCTTCTTCAATTTCATTCGATCGACCTGTCTTGACACTCGATCGAGTGTTTTCTTCAGCATATTTACTCGATCGACCAACTTGGAGTTCTGTACTTCTCGATCGACCGCCATTGTCACTCGATCGAGTGACTGGATGATTAGAACCGCTCGATCGAGTAGATGAGTTGCTCGATCGAGTGGTTACTGCACACGCAGCAAGTATTTCCTGCAAAAACTCGTCTAGATCATCGTCTGAGTCATCATTAGCTGCCAAAACCTCGTCTTCTTCATGAGGAGGGTCACTTTGAAAGTTCATTGCACTGGCTGGATCGCAAATTGGGAGAAACTTGGCTTGATCCGTCGCGTGTGTCAACTGCGCGACTTGCTCTTTCAACTCCGATATAACCGTATCAGATTTTTGTGACATACTCATCATAATGGATTTCAACTCGGCAATTTCTTCTCTTGCAGAGGGAGAGACCGGTCGTGGTACGGGCGTAGAAGGGGTAGAAACGCTCTTTATCTCGTCATATAGCTGGGAGAGAGGAACTCCCTGCTTGAACTTCTTATATGCAAGGGCACGCTCTACACCTGCCGTGCATTCGTAAAGGTCATGCCCTTCCTCGCCGCATCTACCACATGGCTCTGTATGCTCTGTAATCGTAGGCATCTTGGCAAATAGGCTACTAACCTGCAAAACTAATCAAAGCTTCGCAAAGAAAAATGAGATCAGCCTCAAGGAATGAATTCCTTGAGACGAGAGACAAACTTAATTAAAGCAACAAATATGCACCACCTCCCCGGCAACGGCGCCAAAATTTGACACGTCTGTCGCGTACCTGTCAAAAATAACCAACTGGTTCTAACTAATATAGCTAGGGAAGTCGGGTCGAATCCACAGAGAGGTAGGAATTTATCGGCTGAATTTAAGTTCGTCTAAGTAACCAATTTGGGGGGTTATAAAATGTGATTTCTAAACTAAGAGAGTAAGGAAAGAGAAATGAAAAGAAGGAGTTTAACAGATAAAAGAGAATAGCTAAGACAAACGGTTCACCATAATTATCTGGTCGAGTAATCTAGGTCCCAGGTCAATGCAGCACGGTCTAAGGGGTAGCGAACGTCGCCTTTCGGTCCTTAATTCACCCTAAAGTGTAAACAGTTTAACTTTCGCCCTCGCTGCAATACTCTATTGTTCGCTACTAGTCTGCCTCTTCCAACCTTTCGGTCCAGGTTAAGGTCCACTGAGGATAAGGGTCTAATTGCGTCGACTCAATTAGGCAATTACAATTATATGTAGCACTTAAACAACAAAGACGGTACTGGTATTAACCTTGTGAATCGATTACTCTCCCTTCAAATCATGGATCCCCTATAGTCTTAGCATGGGAAATTAGCTACTCATAATCTTCGGATTAACAATTACAATAACCAAATAATTAAAACTAAGCATGATGAATAAACTATTAAGAGACTGATTGAACAATTATAAAGCAAGGAGAGAAAGGAATTAAAGCAGTAAATATGATTAAGAAATAAATTAGATTGATAATACCGAATCCGAGTGACAAATGTAGAGAATAGAAATCCAAAGAACCGTAACAAGAGTAACAGTCGAAATGTACGTCGTGAAGAGCTATCAGTAACGTGATGTTCTCCTCAGTCTTATACTGAGAAATTGTCTTAAACCTAATCTATGGACTGATTACAAAAGCCCATAAAAGATTAGGCGGAAATAAACCAAAAGCATACGAAAACCCCTCGATCGAGGAGAAAGATCACTCGATCGAACGCCAAATCACTCGATCGAGCCAGGACAACCTCTCGATCGAGCACTGCTTGCTGAACTTCCTCGATCGACTCCTTAAACTGGTCGATCGACCAGTCTTGAGTGTATAAAGCATTCGATCGAGCAGTAAAACCACTCGATCGAGCTACATAGGCACGTCAGGACTTGAGTTTCTTCCTTTACTCAGCTCATGCGTCCTCCAAGTGTAAGATTCCTAAGCTCCGGCTCCTTATCTCCCATGAATGCGTACAATTGGGACAATTAAGGCTCGATTTAGCTCCTCCTCGGTCAATTCCTGCAAATTACAATAAACGGACCAAAGTAGAATATTCGGGGGTATTTGTAGCCAGATGCTACATAAAAAGTACAGAAATGCGTGTAAAAATGAGGTGAAAACCTTATATAAAAGACACACATCAAAATGCGTCCTTATATAACATGAGACTAAATCCTCAGAAGTGTTCATTCGGGGTCACCTCCGGAAAACTCTTGGGACATGTCGTCAGCAAAAGAGGCATTGAGATTGATCCAACCAAAATCAAAGCCCTCCAACAAATGTCATGGCCTAAGAACCAGAAGGAGATTCAGGAATTTCTCGGTCAGTTCCAATACATCAGCCGCTTCATTGCCAAGCTCACCATGATTTGTGAACCAATATTCAAGAAGCTTCGCGCCTCCGATCACACCAATTGGGACGACGACTGTTAAAAAGCCTTCGACAGGATAAAGGAAATCCTATCCAAGCCTCCTGTCCTCATGCCACCTCAACCGGGGATTCCTTTATCCCTATACCTGACTGTTACCGACACAGCCATGGGAGCAATGCTAGCACAAACAGTCGACGGTGAACAACGAGCCATCTACTACATCAACAAAAAGTTCATTGAGTACGAGACAAGGTACACCCAACTGGATAAGATATGCCTTGCCCTAGTATGGTCAACAAAGAAGTTGCGGCATTACTTGCTCAGCTACCGGTCCATATCTACTCCACGATGGACCCAATCAAATACATCCTCGAGAAACCCGTACTAAACGGAAGGATGTCTAGGTGGACACTCATGCTGTTCGAGTTTGATCTCAAGTTTGTACCCCTCAAGGTTATCAAGGGAAGGGCAGTCGCCGATTTCCTGGCAGAAAATACCTTCAACGAGGATCCAACGACCGACACATGGTCACTTCCTGACGAAGACATCCTTTGTGCCGACTCCGACGCATGGGACCTATACATGGTCAGGTGTCCGGATCATGGAAAATCCGAAGTGACAGCTTAGCTCCCTACCGAGCAAAGATCAATCAAGAGGCCTAGTTCTTCGACCAAGTCGACTACTTTCATTTGCCGCGAGAGGAAAATCAATTTGCTGATGCCCTGGCAAAACTTGTCGCGCTCGTCAACGTACCTGACGACATGACATCGATGCCCCTATGTGTCGAGAGAAGGAGCGAGCCAGCTCACATTTGTGCCATCAACAAAGACGAGGAAAGCCATATCGAACCTTGGTACCAAGCCATCCTCAACTACAAAACCAAAAACGAATTCCCTCCTAACTCTGGCCCAAGAGGACAAAGAGCCATCCGTTTACTTGCATCACAATTTGTGATAAACGAAAATGAATTATACAAAAGAACACCCCAAAGGATTCTCCTCCTTTGCATTGACCATCACAAAGCCAAAAAATTCATGGGAGAGGTCCACGATAGAGAATGTGGTCCTCACATGAGCGCAATGATGCTTACCCGAAAAATTATGCGGCTAGGTTACTACTGGACCACCATGGAAGCTGATTGCCGTAACTACGTCAAACATTACCACAATTGCCAAATCTTCGCCAACATACAGCACATACCACCATCCTTTTTATACACCATGACATCACCTTGGCCTTTCTTGACTTGGGGCATCGACATCATCGGGAAAGTTAACCCGGTAGGCACCAAGGGGCATTGTTTCGTCCTCGTCGCCATCGACTATTTCACCAAATGGGTAGAAGCGCAGTCATATGCAGTCCTGACCGCCAAACAAGTGGCCAAGTTCATCCAAAACAACATCATCTGCAGATATGGGGTACCCCATGAAATCTTCAGTGATCAAGGCTCTCACTTCCGGGCAGAAACTCAGGCCTTCCTGAACAAATACAAGATCAAACGACATTCCCTTAACGTCCCCAAACTAACGGAGCGGTGGAGGCAGCTAACAAAACTCTTGTCACCATTATCAAGAAAATGCAAGGCAACTACCGCGATTGGCCGAGCAAACTCCCATTCGCACTCTGGGGATAACGAAGCTCCATACGAACACCGACAGGCGCCACACCCTTCTACCTAGCATACGGCATGGAGGCGGTTCAACCGGTAGAGTTAGAGGTCCCTTCTCTACGTATCCTGTTGGAGAGTCAAGTTCCTGAGGCGGAATGGACCTGACAAAGGTACGAGCAACTCACTCTTCTAGACGAGCGGCGACTCAACGCCTTGCACAACGTCCAGCTATACCAACGACGTATACAACGGGCATTCAACAAGAAGGTCAAACCCAGGAACATGGAGGAGGGTGACTTGGTCCTCAAGTCGGTCCGAGCACCGCTACCCGTCGATCCGAGGGGAAAATTCAAACCCAACTGGGCCGGGCCATACCTGGTCAAGAAAATACTTTCGGGGGGCGCAGTGAGACTGAGTGACCTAGACGGGGAGGATTTCACAAACTCGACAAACTCAAAAAATATTACCCTTGAACCATAGCAACCAACGACCTCAGCCTAGTTTTACAACTAGCGTTCACCTTAACCCTTTTCCAAATCAAGTTCCTCAACGCGTTCTGATTTGAAATTGCATGTTTTATCGAGTCTAAGTTACGGCACCTTGCCCGTTTCGAATGTCCTTTGATCTGTCAAAGGCAACATCCATTTGCACTAAAACAAATTCACAAAAATACCCTGAACTACGAGCATGGTTTGATTTCACCTCTTCAGGTGGATACGTAGGCAGTCCCTCTCATGCATGAGGGATACAACCACAAAACCCAATCAAATTTACAGAACATTTCGAACTACGATCATGGTTTGATTTCACCTCTCCAGGTGGATACGTAGGCTGTCCTTTCCTACACAGGAAGGATACAACCATCCCCATAATAAAAAAAAACCCACATACAAAAAAACATCCCCATCGAAAAAAAAGAAAAGGGAACTACATTCCCTTTTCCCCACAAAAAATACAAAAAATAAGCCTTTCTCCCTTCCTCCCAAAAATCCCACTTTCCCAAGTGCAAACGTTTAGGACGATTCAAATCGAATTGCTTTTACAAAATGGATGGAAGAAACAAGCGTTCACAATTTTTGACACAAGCAATCCTCTTATTTAATTAATAATGGGAGGGATTACAATTCCAACAACAAATAAAAGCTCGACGAGTCTACAACTTGTCAAAGCTAAGGTGTCGACTAAAACACCTCACATAATAAAACTAGCACAAAACACACAAAACATAGCTAGTACAACATAATAAAAACTCACAACAATAATACAACATAATAATAAAGTGGGTAATGGAGGTCTTCACTCTTCTATTCTACCCTTGCCTTTTCCCTCGGGGTACATCTTCCCCTTGTTCTTCTTGTTAACCCGCCTAACATGGATTTCCTCTTCAGAACGGATCCTCAACGGATCTACAACGGCAACGGCCTCCGGTCTAGTGCAAGACCCCATGTTCGGCCCGAAACAAGCCCATGCACGGCCCACCACATTTTTGGGACCCGAGCTTCTCCTCTTTGGTGGTCTCATCATATCGGGGCTAGCTCCATCAACATAATCCTCAAAGAAGGCACGGTTGGCCTTGCCAACCTCTCGATACTTCAAGTCGACAGCCTCGTCCTTACGGAATTTAGACCTCTCTTCCAAGGACGAAGCTCTTGACCACTTGACATAAGCGGGAGTCACCCATGTCGTGGCAACGGGGTCTGGTACCTCCCAAAGAGGCCGAGTGGCCCACCATCTTTCAAAGACCTCCACAAGCTCGGAGTTCCGGAAAACATTCTCTTGAACAAGGGTATCTTGAGCGGGCACCTTTTGTTGATTCCCCATTTACCTCATGAACCTTTCGAGATAGATGAAGGAAGCAACCTTCAAACCCACCACCATCAAAGAACGAGGGCTAACACCCGAAGCGGGCAACCCCGTGAAAGACCTCAAGTGCCACCATGGCACCACCCAACGGATGTGAGGATAAACCTCCTCCGCCAATCTTGCGACCCAATAAGCCTCGGTGGAAGCAAAGCTATCCGGGTACAACTTCTTCCTCATAGTAAGGTGACGGAAGGAATAGAAGAAGAATCAACCGGAGGCTCTACATACCTTAGCCTCTCCAATAGCCACACTTGGAGGATCCTTGGGGACCCAAATGAAGGAGCCTCTCCACAAGAGCCTTCCTTGTCCAAAGCTTGGATGATCTCACCAAGCATTAACCATGATGGATCTCTACCATGCTCCATTTGCTCAACAACATGAACAAGGGTCATGCTACCATAGCATTTCGGCCCTTGCTTCTTCAAAGCATCAACAAAGAGGTACACATGGATAAGGCAAAAGGCAAGAGCCCTTCTCCTAGCCACCTCCGAAACATTGGCGTCTAATCGGTTTGAAAAGATGTTGATAAGAGCCAACATGTCCACACCATGCGGAGCAAGAAGGAAGTTGACTTGACTTGTCGACAAGCCCAACATTGAACGGAATTTTTTCCTTGTAGCACAACCGGATCGGAGGAAGCACCGGAACTCAACCCGGCCACCCACCAATGGCTCCAACTTCTTCGGCAAGAGGACAAATTTCACATTTCGGGAAAAGGAAAACATGGTGTTTCGAATCCCAAAACCGAGAACATGCTTCAAGAAATGAGGATTGCACCTTGACTTGACGGAGCACCAACAATTGACCAACTTCCATGCAAATAAGTTGATACTTTTCGGGAGGCGACAAATCCCGGCACCATTGTCGCAACGCATTCTCAAAGGCATCCATGAAATATTTTTGTGGAAGAAGAAGAAGATGTTTTATAGAGATGTTTTTGTGTTTCGGATGATGAAACAATAAAGCGCAAACATCATTATTTATACAAAAACAATCAGCGCATTTTTCAGAAAAAGGGGAGAGTTGGCTCCCATCGCCAGGCCGCTCGCGCCTCTTTAGGCCTTCTCCCAGGATTCCCGCTTTGACTTGTCTCTTTCAAGTTGTGTTTTCTCCTGACACCTCAAACCTCCCGCCAGAACGCTGGCGCCTCTTCGGGATGATCCAGGACATTTTTATGTTTCCTCACACTCACATTTCCTTGTTTTCGCGTTTTACGAAATCCGACACGGTTTCCATGACGCAGCTTTAAACATACGGATTTTTCTTTCTTTTTTTAAGGGGGAAGGGTTAGTTGCCCCGATCCGCGACGGATCGTTTCCATGTCAGTCGAAATTCTGAAATTTTTTTCGCTTTTTCGCAATTTTGCAGCAAAAATAAAATCGAGAATTGATAACACGACATCAGTTTTCCTCAAAATTCAAGCGCTCACAAATTCGAGTCTTGACTTCACAAAAACCAAATCAAATATACTCGTAAAAATATTTTCTAAAATTCTTCCCTGACGGTTTGAGTTTGAATTTTTCGAGTCACAAATCAATTTCAATAATTTCGATGCAATTTAATTCACGACACGACTTAATTGCACAAATTTTCAAATCAATTCCTTTCGGAGTCCAAACATGACGACTTGTCGCGGAATTTTCAAAATTCATTTCAAATTTCAAATTTCAATTTTTAACTTCGTGGCATCGTGGTTAATCTTTGTTTTCAATCAAATGCTTTTTTCGTGTTTACGTTTACGCATACGTGCTACCTGTTGCCTGTTTTCTACACTAACGATGCAGGAACTGATGCAAAGCAAAAGGGGAATTGACAGCCGACAGCGATCCTCCGAAACACAACACAAAAAAGCCAAAATATCACAAAATGGACCACAATCCAAAAACACATATATACAAACCGCCTCACACAAAATGTAAATATGTACAAACAAGAGTCCAACACGCGGATAAGCTACTACAACTACTCAGCGCCTCCTGTCGGACCAGTCCCGGTCTCGCGAGGAGTCGCCGCCAACGTAGACACTACCCCCTACTCAGACTCCCTCTCCGGAGAACTCTCAAGCGTCTCGCGCTCCATCTCGACATGAAGCTCCTCCGCTGCAGTCAACTGAGCCCTGAGAGAAGCAATCTCCGCGTTTCGGCTCCGTAACTCGTCCTCACAACGCCTCAGCTCCTGGTCTCGACGGGTGATCCCCAACCCCTGGGCCTCGATCGTCGACCAGGCTGTATCCAACTCAGCACGGACCCGAGCAAGCTCCGCCGGATCCGCGGTACCCTGCAAAACACAATGCAGATCATCAAGATCTAAAAACACGAAATGCAACACAAAATACCCAAAAATAACACACAAAGGTACCTAAGAAAGCCGAGCCTCCCTCGCAGCCAGGTCACCAGCAAGCGCCCTCCAGCGGTTAGCCATCCGCCACAAAGCCTGATGACTAACGGTCGTCACCTACAACCAAAAAGGTCCTTCAATACAATGCAAGGCAAAACACGAATGAGGAAAAATGTTCAAGTCAGAAACTCACCCTCAGAACGACCAACCTCCACTCCATGCCAACATCGGTCACCTCAGCAACTGCATGCTCTGGCAGGCGCAACTGTAGCTCCTCACCGCCCGGTCCCTGAAAGGTGGTCTTCGCCGGGAAAACTGATGGCTGAGTCCTCATGAACGCATCGACCCCCTGCAATTCGAGTCCGCATCAAAGTTGACAAACCCTCCTATAAAAGGAGACAATGAAAACAAAAGAACAGAGGAAAACATACCTCGATCGGGTACCAGGTAAACCTCGACAACCGAAAGGTGTCGTAGTCAACGTCTCGTAGCAACAGCTCCTCACCACCCTGACCGTGAAGGTGCTCCTCAACCTCATCGGGGGTCGATTCCTGGAACAACACCCTAGGCGGGTCGACCAGTACCACGAAGATCTCAGTAAGGCATTGACGGGCTAAGCGCTCGCCCAAGTACCAAACCGGCTCGATCGCCGTCTCCAAGTACAAGCGCTGGGAGCTGCGAGGTCGCAGACGCTCCCTAACAGTAGCCGGCACCTTCGTGTAGTGCTCCCAAGGCCACCCGACAAACTGCATTCAAGACAAAGCTACTCAATCGACTGGAGGCTTCCGAAGCTACCTAGTAATCCTATCTCTATCTATCTCTATAAAGGAGAATGAGTAAGGAACAGCAACTTACGTCAGCAACTCGAAAGGCGTTCACACGATGCCTGCAGTCCTCGTAAGTCGACTTAATCGACTTCTTCCGAGCCACCGTCCAACCCCTCACGGCAGGGTAGGTCGAAGGGACACCACCTGTAGTCCCCGGACACAGAGGGACGAAGTAAGCATACAACCAAGCCTGTAATCAAACACAGCAAACACAAATCAGCCAATCTTTCCAAAAAATTGCCAAAATCAAAATCAAACTCAAAACTACAAAAAATGCTCGTACCTCAAAGATGAGGCCGGGACCAACCAAAGCAGGGGCACTACCATCCCCCACTGACTCCGGACGCACCGCCACGTGCAAGTACCGGGTGAAACTCGCCAAGGCCGGCGTAACCCAGTCAAACTGACCCAAAGTGTCAAGGTCGGCAAGGAGAGGAAGTACCTTGGTCGACAAGCGCTCACCCTTGTCGCCAAAGTACGTGGTACCCAAGAAGTACCACAACCACAACTGCGCCTCCTGCGCGTCAGCTCTAGTCTCAGCCTCCGGACTAGCCAACGGCACCGGAGCAGCAGCCACCACTCTCCCTCTGAAGTGGTCTCTCACATACGAACTCGCGATCAGGTACGGAGTAATGTCGGAAGGCTCAGGCAAAATAGTACCGATCAGATGAGTAACCGCACGAGAAGACACCATCTCCGGTGTCTCTGTGAACTCGACAGGTGTCTCGCCACAAGGGCGACCTCCCCGAACTCCATGTGGACCGACGACGTCGTGTCCGTGTACCGATCCAACATGGCACGGATCAGACATAGGTTCGACCTAATCGAAGACCTGTGAATATCCCGCCAAGCGGCCACCAATGGCCCAAAAGCCGACCTCTCTATCAACGCCCTCGTCCCGGCTCGGAGAACGTCGTAAAAGCCCAGGCAGGTAGTGAAGCCCGAGAAAGTCCTCATGGTGCCGATCTCCTGAAATAAAAAAACAAACGTCAAAACACCTATCCAGGTCTGATACTTCAAAAGTGATGAAAGTTCAATCGGGTGACACGACTCACCAAGCCCTCGTGAGCACGGTAGGAGATGTGCATGTCCAGTCGAAGCAGCAACTGGCTACCGTCAAACCCCTCGGCCCAAGCAGGCGCCGCCCGCAGGTTCAGCCCCTACGGGCCTATAACCCATCTAGCCTCCCAACTCGCGACGTCTGCATCATCCTCAACCGTCTCCGCCCTCCGTCTCTTCTGACCACGAGACTCAACGTGACGGATGGAAGGCATTTCAACGACCCTAGCGACGTTCCGTAACGTCCGTCTGGTCGGCCGAGAAGTCCGCCTCCTCATAGAAACCCTCCTCCCAGAGCTACCAGCCTCAGACCCAGTCTGAGCTCTGTCAACACCAGTAGCCCCAACAACGGGCTCCTCACGCTCCTCAACGGCCCTCTCGGCCCCAACAGTCTCCTCAGGGGGCCTCTCTTCCTCGGAAGCGTCCTCCACTACTGCGGCGGGTGCACTAACCGGAGTGCTAACCGGCCTCGTCCCAAACAGCTCCTCAAAGGTCGCAGCAAGGGACCCAGCCTGTCCCGAGCACTCTCCTGCAAACCAAGAACGTTAGCCGAAATTTCGGCATTACAACGGCGTAAAATGGACAAATCCAAAAAAAAACCTGCAAAGCAAAACAAGGGCAATCCCGCCCAGGCCCAACCATGCAAAAACAAATTACAAAAAAAAAAACGCAAAAAAAAAATGACTCGCCCTTATTTTCAAGCAAAAGACGAGTCAAAACAACCACAACAAAAAAAACGGCACCCCAAGACCCATACAAGGTCCGCCAACAAATCAAAATACATTCCCGATACAATGGGGTATTTTTCTACAGGCTCAAAAAGGAAATTTCTACCCTAATTTGAGCGCAAACCGGTAAAAAATTCAAAATACGACCACGACGAGACAACGTGATTTTATCACGTCTCAAAGCGACCTAAACTACCAATAAGGTCCATTTCAAGGCAAACTGACTCAATTTAATCTTAAACAGGCGCTTATTCTGTCAGACATAAGACCGTCACAAAAGGCAAAAATTCCAATTTTGCCCACAATACCCAACAAAGGTCCACAATGGCAAATACGGTCTTTCGCGACTACAATGCAACTTAGTGGGACCCAGTACCCGAGCAAACAAACTTGGCTTTATGAGATGAGACGGTTTCTCCACCTCACTCACGTTTTTCGAGCATAGGGAGCGGGAACGGAGACCAAAATGCAAACTAAAAGCACCCATATACTCCTAAATAGGTTTCTAACCTAATACAATCATCAATTTCACTCAAAATGGGCTCAATCAAAAACGCCCAAATCGATTTTCTAGGGCAAAATTCTCGCCCTAATTCAATTCAGCTAAAAGACCAACAAATTTAAATGGATTCAAGAGAAAACACATACCTTGAGATGACATTATTGATAATGGCACGAGTGGAATCAAGCTAAAGACCAACAATGGCGGTTTTTTGGTTTATTTGTGTCGAAGATTGAAGACGAAATGAGGATGATATGCGGACCATCCTCGCGTCTTTTACAGAAAAATATGGAAGCTCCCTTGACTCGCCAGGTTGCTTGCGCCTCTATGAGGTGCTCCCTGCTCTTTCAGCGAAATTTTGGGCTTTGGCCCAATTTCCCATAACAAACTTCAAATTTTCAATGACGACATTAAGGACCGTCATTTTTCAAATACAACAACAAATAGTGAAATCAAAATTCACTATTTTCCTTCAAAATTCCAAACAAACGGCGATTAAAACCGCCATTTTTCAAATACAAAAGCAAATAGTGAAAATTAAATTCACTATTTTCCTTCAAATTTCAACGACGGCAATTAAAACCGTCAATTTTCAAAATAATAGTGAAAATTCAAATTCACTATTTCGTCAAATTTCAACGACGACAATTAAAACCGTCAATTTTCAAAATAATAGTGAAAATTCAAATTCACTATTTTCCTTCAAATTTCAACGACGGCAATTAAAACTGTCAATTTTCAAAATAATAGTGAAAATTCAAATTCACTATTTCGTCAAATTTCAAATGACGGCAATTAAAACCGTCATTTTCAAAATAATAGTTGGAAATTAAATTCCACTATTTTCACCACACATGTCAACGGCGGCACATAAACCGTCACATCAAACGTAATATTGAAGATTCCAAATTCATTATTTCCTTCACATGTCAACGGCGGCACATAAACCGTCACTTTAGACGTAATAGCGAAATTTAAAATTCGCTATTTCCTTCAAAACATTCAAACAAAAGGCGATTAAAACCGCCACTCCAAATTCAAAAAACGAGTAATGAAGATTCAAAATTCACTATTCCTTCAAAATGTCAACAGGGGGGCTTCCTCGCGGGACCTGCTCATTTCAACAACATTGATAGTGAAATTCAAAATTCACCATATCCACGGCGGCATCATGAGTCCGCTACTTTCAAAACAAGCCCATCTGACGCGGGTATTCTCACGGTCGATCAACCGACCGCACCATGGCTCGCGAGCCTTACTACGCATCACGGCTGGTGAGCCCTCCTCATATACGCACCATGGATGGCGAGCCTTACTACGCATCGCGGCTGGCGAGCCCTCCTCATATACGCACCATGGCTGGCGAGCCTTACTACGCATCGCGGCTGGCGAGCCCTCCTTATATACGCACCATGGCTGGCGAGCCTTACTACGCATCGCGGCTGGCGATTTCTCCTCATGTACGCACCACAGCTGGCGAGCCTTTGTCCGCAAACACGCAAGGACGTATCCGAAGATGCCTCAGGTATGACTCCTTCTTATGGCTGGCGAGCCTTTGTACGTAGTCTAACGGACTTTAAACGACCCGCACGGACAGTCGACAGACTCTAAACTATTCTCGACGACAGGTCCTTGGCTAGTACCCTTGAGTCGCCTTGGCGTCGCCCTTCCCGACGGCAGGTCCTTGGCCCGAATCCTTTCGAGCCGCCTCGATGTCGTTTGGGTCTCCAGGTTGTAATCTTCGATTGACCTGGAGGCTCTACTTTGACTTTCGCCCTGTCCAAGCCTCGGTCAAAGTGGGGCTCAGAGATACCCGATCTGCTGAGACTCCAACAAACACTCGTTGATTATCGGACTACAACATGTTTTGGAATCGCGGCGTTTGATCGACAGTTTGTGTACAACTTTACGTCGGAAAACTTAAAACGATTTCGAAAATAAAACATTTCAAAACTTTTCAAAAGTACCTGGAGTGTTTAATGCACGACGACGGGGTCGCAATGACACTAACTAGAGTCAATACCGACACCGGACCAAAAATCGACTCAAAAATTCAAATCCCGACTTCAACAACGAGTCAAAACGAGTCAACCACAAAAAAAAAACCATTTCAAACCTTCTATACTAAGATTTTCCAGATTCATGAATGGTCAAGTACTAAACATGTGACTACAAATCCTAGGATAGAACAAATCATGATTGCACTTGTGTGAAAGTGACAGGACAACTCGAAGACCCGCGACGTGGCTCGCGCCTCTTTGAGCAGCCCAGGTGGCAACGTCGCTCAAAACTCACACAACCACTCATTTTCCTATAAATACCCCTCAAATGCCCCCATTTGAGAACTTACGCGAGTGTCCTCCCCCTCTTTTCTCCCTTAAAATTCTCGACTCGACTTCTTAAGTCACAATCTGACGCGTATTTACGACCTACCGATCGTAAATACAAGCCTTACACATTATGTGGTACCGTCATCATGCATTAAATCACTTGACCGACAATTTCGACCACTACACCGTCACTAATCTTAATAAAACACTCTTTTTACTTACCAAAACGGTTTTAAACTGAGTCTTTTCTGACCAAACGAGTTGTTACACTTACGTCGGTTTCTCGCCATAACCAAACATGTAAGTATGAGGGTGTAAAAATCCTTCTTTTATCATGTCTTTGCTTGTTTTATGACCATAACATGCTAAAACATGCATAACACGATCCAAAACATAGGATAGACGAGCCAGAACTGAGTTTTGGCCTGAGGTAGAAGCCCCTTGTTCTGCACAGAGGCCCGCGCCTCAATGGAGTGCCCAGGTCAGAACTCAACCGTGTTTGTTCTCGTCCTTCCTCGTTAATCAATTTTCATATTTGTAATCGATTATTACCATTTCGAATGTTTTCAAACCCTTTTCTTTATTTTTACAAATTTTAACCATAAAACATTTTTCACCCTTGGTTCTTAATACCATGACGGGTTAATCTGTGTTCCGGTGATAATATTTGGTTAATAACATTTAAAAGGTATTTTAAAGCCTTTTATTTCATTTCTTACATTTTTTGGGGGTATTTTAAAGCCTTTCATCATTTCTTTACATTTCCAAAATAAACATATTAGTCACCAACACAAAGTCATCCTTGGTTCCACATACTATGCCGGATTTTAACCCGGGTACGATGATGAGTATCGACTAATTATATTCAAATGAACTTAAAACAATTAGTTCATGATCATTCTCAAAACTATCCATGTCAAGTCGAACCCGACACCGAATATCATCAAAATAATGATGATTATTCGAGTCTCATTCCTCAAATCAACAAATACAACGGGTTTAAATACTCACTTTTCAACACGTTTCATAAACGTTTTTCAAATGGTCAGAGCACGGCATATAACCATTGACTGACCCGCGCCTAAACAGGCCTTTTCTTTCTTTTTTTCAAAACCAGGGGAGACCCCCTTGCACCGCCAACAGGCTCGCGCCTCATGTGGCCGCCTGGTGCGAGGTCTGTTCCCTTTCCAGCATTAGTCTAGGACGATCCCGACTCCGGCCAACCCGGATATAGGACAGATTAGATGACTATTTTCTCATTCAAAAATCACATTTGCAAAATGCCTTACTAAGACAAATGGATCGCGTTATGCACCATAAACCTAATACGGTAAATGGATGTTTAATTTCCATCTTGCATGCAAATCAACCATAAATCCAACTCGACATCTTATACTTGATAGTTGGATTAAATCAACCGACTTAGAAAGCTCTCATATGTTAGGTTTAAATTATTGGATGCGCATTCATGCATTTAAATCGTTTTATCAACTTTTGCATTCAACCAACCAAGATCGATCAAGAGAGGCGCTACCATCACGCGGATTGGGTGTCTGATTAAAGGGCTTCCCAATACGTACCTTCACCTCTTACTCAGAAACTTTGGATAGTGGACGACCTTATCCAGGGTGTACGAGAGTCATTCTAGAGATAGGATGCTAAAGAGGGATGATTCCTTATCTTCAGTACCTATGTCAAACCCTGCTTTGTGCTTTGTTTGACCGAGGTATAAAGTGGATTCGAACGGGTTCCAAGCATCCCACAAATGCTTGGTGGCGACTCCGAACATCTTTAATCATTTCGAGACCCTTACCGAGATAAAATTGATCGATCTAAAACGATCCAGTCGAAAGCATTTTTACGCCGCCGAGCGTGGCTTTCAAAAGACCGCTGCACGTTCACAGATCGACCGGGCTTGCAGGTGGGCCGATGTCCACAACTATGTATAAACTAGGTAGAATTGTAAAATCATAAACTAGGAATAGAAATACCTTAGAAGAGATGAACTTGTATGGAAGAAACAAATAATAACCAAATGCTTGAAGTTTATTAAGAACCAAATGTTGATGACTACAAGATTAACTTATAATGAAATCTAAAATGAAAACTATTAAGAGAGTTGTATTGCTTAAGGCTATATATGAAAATGAGACGTAAAAATTGGATGCCTAAAGCCTTGGAATACCTCTCCTATTTATAGGAGAGGAAGAAGAAACGTAAAAATCCAAAGAGCATGCAACCCCGATTGGGGCCGCCAACCCCGAGCGGGGCCGTGGTTATCCGGGTATTTTCCACTTAATTCCTCACTTAATTGTTGAGGAATCCAAAGAATGTGATTAATGACCCTTAATTTACCCAGGTAAATGCTTCATCTATCATCTTTAGAGCTTCCAAAAGTATCTTATGCATGTTGGAATCTTATGCTTTCCAAATTGACTTGGACTTGATCATTGGGCTTTGACTTTGATTGTTGGCAACATTTGCATTACACATATTGATCCATCAATTTCTTCATGCAAAACCCATTCCATTACTCCATGCTTAGTCCAATACTTGGTTTTATTTAGCTTAGTGAACTTGGTGTATAAAATGATAGGGAAAAGCCTCTAAATGCTTAGATCCCTACAAAAACGTAACAAACACAACAATACACCTAGAACACAAGATTAGCTCAAAAATATATTACTTAAAGTATGATGAACAATAAAAACCGAACTAAAATGGGGGTAAAAGTATGTGAAATATGAACTTATCAATAATTAACCTCGGTACACCTTGACCTGGATTGGAAGATTGGAATAGGTAAGACCTGCAGTGAACATAGAACATTCTAATGAGGGCGGAAGTTAAGTTAGAATTGTTTTACGGCGAATAGCGGACCGGAAGGACCTTTTCACTACCCTGTAGATCGAATTTGCATTGACCTAAGACCCTAGATTAGATTTCTTAAGAATCATGGTGAACCGACTGTCTTAGCTGTTTCTCTTTGCTTGATATTTGTCAACTTTTCTTCTTTGCTTCTCTCTACTCTTTTTCTCTCTTGACCTCTATAGATTAGAACAAATTATTAAAACCCCAGGAAAAAGTTACTCAGACGGACTTAATCTAGCAGACATTTTCCCATCTCCCTGTGGAGATCGACCCTACTTCCACTAGCTTCTGTTAGTTGTTTTAGGTATTTATTTTTGGTACTAAACGACGGTATCAAATTTTGGCGCCGTTGCCGGGGAGGTGGCATAATTTTGTTGCTTTATTTAAGTTTGTCTCTCGTCTCAAGGAATTTATTCCTTGAGACTGATCTCATATTTGTTTAGTGCTTTAATAGTTTTGCAGGAAATCTGTCCTAGAAGAGGACATCGTCATATCTGCCCTCCTATCAGCTTTGTTTGCCCAGATGCCAAACATTGCCAGTCACTCGGAACCTACGGTGGATTCTTTGCCTAAAGGTTTTCTGCTTCCCACTACAGATGCAGGAACCTTTGGGATCCATCCGTCTTATATACAGCTAGTTGGGAGAAATCTCTTCAAGGGGGTGTAACACCCCCATATTCTGAGGAGCCTTAACTAGGCCTTCCTTAACATATAAGGGCGTTACCATCTCGGTTGCCCGAGGTAAGTAATCATCAAAAGTCGATAAAAGAACAATTATAGTTATATTACAAGCATTACAACCAACTTAACAAAATAAAGGTACAACTCGTCAGCTACACACTATTTCTATCAAACTCGTGAGGACTCATCCCCGCCAGGACTCCAGCCATCAACGACATCAACACCTGCTAAGACTGACTGCTCACCATAAGGGATCACGGCAGACACATAAACAAACAAGACAACCATACAAGGTCAGTACTGAGATAATACATGACGAAACCAACAACATCTATCAACACAACACAGCATAACCAGTCACACACGCAATCACACCCACTCCAATCAATCTCCGTCACCGACTGTCCACTGGACCAGCCCTGCCAGTGGGGGACCGCAGTCGTACCCACCAAATCCCCGCTCATCAAACCGAGCGATAACCCTATCCTATTAATGTGCACATCCCCTCCCGTGGCGGGTTCCACGAAGGGCGAAACAAGAGCGTGAAGCCACTCCCGCAAGTGACTCCACTCAGCCGAGGACGCACCTCGAGAACCAGAGACAACAATCACAGACAGTTGCAATACAATAACAACCAACAAACTGTATACACCAACCGACTACCGCATATACGTTGCCACGCAACACAACTACGACACATCAACCATGACATAACAATCGACACACTAGACCATCCGCACAAACTGAGTAGGCGAACCTACCTTTAAGCAACTGCAACCATTCCATGTCCACATACGCAATATCCAGCAACCAAGCAACACCTATATATACAACACAACCATCTATCACTACCAAGCAAACCCTAACTGCAACGACAAGGATACAGATGATGATGACGACATACCTACAAGAGAAAACCTGGAAAAAGACCGCTACCCGACTCAAGCTATGCTCTCCTAAGGCACAAGAAACTTCAAAGGCTTCCATGGAGGTTATATGGTGAATGGAAAGGAAGGAGGCGACCTAAGGATCTGAAGAAATGAGGCGGAAATGATTTGCGGATTTAACAAAACATGATTATAAACCCTCGCTGAAAAGACGTTACTCGATCGAGTGGCCCACCGACTCGATCGAGTGGGCCATACTCGATCGAGTATCCAAGCTACTCGATCGAGTAGCCTCTACTCTATCGAGTACCACTCCTAACTCACAACATAGGATAACTATGATACGCATTCTAAGGACCGTAACCACCCCCAAGGTCGGTCAACGCTGGTCAACGGTCTCTAAAAAGGGCGGGTATTACAGTCTTCCCTCCTTAAAAAGAACTTTGTCCCCGAAGTTCAACTCACCTATCTCAAAGCACAAGATACGCGAACAAGACGACATCGTTATTCTTTCCACATAGGTCACTACTCCCCGGAAATACCATCCCCTATGTCATCATCACCAATTGTCTAACACTCCATATAGATCGACTCTTACAAGCTATTACTTGAAATATCGACCTCACAACACGAGCCGGCACAACCAACGATTACCCAACACATTATGAGATTACACTTTCACTAGCAACAACCATCAACACGAAACAAATCCCATTAACACAACTATGTTACTCGATGATACGATTCTATTCCACCACATTACATCATAACTATCTCATTATGACCGTCTTTTAAAGCACACTATCAACTTTTACTTTAACACACAAATTACTCAACGAACAGGTGCAAACAATTATCCTTTCATTCAAGGAGTGTAATCAAAGTAATAGAAAACAATGTAAACAAACAACAAAACTTTATAAACAAACAACAAAATAATTGCAACATCGGCATTTTTATTTCGCGACATTACTCTTCCCCTCTAAAAGAAACTTCGTCCCCGAAGTTCACCACCAAATCACTACGCACGTTACTTACTACTTGCATCATGACATATATCCAACCCCTTTTATTCATTATTGACATTACTAATTAATTAGACAACCATTAAACCATAAAACATATGCAACCATATTCGAATAACTAGCCACCGTCAAGAATGCATGTGTATATCATATGTACATTTATATGAAAAGACACAACTCTGGTGATCAATAATTAGTAGACATCACATATGTAAAATGAATGCAATAAGAAACGATTACTACTTCACTATTCGTTACGAATACGCATCTAAAATCCAAACACGACTTCTAACATATGAAATTAACGGTTCAAACATGTTACTAATCATCAATAACCATGTTAAACACCAAAACATGTAATAATATAACCATTAAGCAATTTTTAATTTTACGAAAAGTTCATGTAACAGTGCTACTCAATCGAGTATATAGGGTACTCGATCGAGTGCCCGCTACTCGATCGAGTGTCTTGGCTACTCGATCGAGTAGCCCTGAGATCAGAACACTCCAACCCTGTCACACCTGCAGCTACTCGACCGAGTATGAGGTACTCTGTCGAGTACCTACAGGTCAAAATCTTGGAAAATCCTGTCATAACACCATGTATATATATAAAACGTCACCGAAACACGAGTCGGGATGACAACCGACCCCCAAAATCCTGCAAACAAGTTCAACTAAGCAAATCCTGCCTTATGGCCATCCATACAAACCAAAATAAAAGTTCCAACTAAGAACGACTACCATCATCCATCATCCACCATAAACAAAAGAAGGAAAAAGGAGTATCACTCTTGCTGCTGCTGCTGCTCATCCATCATCTCATCTCCTTCACCATCTCCTCCCGAGGTGTCTGCTCCCGATGACCCAATACCCGCATCAACCCCTGCTCTAGCTCCAGGACTCAAATACTATGGGGTCAAGCCACCAAAAGCAAAGGACTGTGGTGTCCCCCAGGCTGATTGATCCACCCCGTAAGAGTGGAAAACCCCACTATAGTCCCCAACTCCGCTCCACCACACTGGATGTGGTCCCTCGGTTCCAATCCCCTGAGCATACGCCATCTCATGCATGTTCCGGAGTGTCAAAGTGGATGACACTCTCTCTGCCAAGTAGCTCGAATGCGTCTCCGGGGTGTCAAGGTAGGGGTAACAAGGAAAAGGGTGCTGTTGCGGTGGTGTTGCCGGTCGTGGTCTTGTTGGAATATGTGTCCTCCGACAATAATGAAATCACAACTGGCGATCATGATGATCACATGTTTAAGTCTCATTTCAAGAATACATGTGGGAAGTAATATTTTACAGTCAACTGGTCCACACATATCGGTAATGATTGGCTGACTAGAGTTTGACATTACTGTCGTGCGACGGTGGTGATCAGTTGATCCCCTTAGGTCATACCTAAAGGGTAACACTCTTAATTGAATATTTAATTGATCGTATGACGATACGGGTTAATTAAACTACTTAAAATTGACGGACGATTTTGAAAGTAATATTTACGTGTCTCATTTTAATTTGATTAAATAAGATACGGTCTAAGCAATCGAATTGTTTTATTACTTAAATGAAATTATTGTTTACGGAAACAATTAAAACTGAATGAATAATTTATTATAAATACAAGATGTTGTGATTTATAATTGGTAAACCGTTTTGGTACAAGTAATTGTGAATTACTAAGTCGATTTTGTACATGACGTATTTTTATTAATACGTTGATTTTTAACATGTTAAAAATGCATGACAATTTTACATGACTTGTGACATGTGACAAATTGATAAATTGACAAAGATAAAATGGAACCCATTTTATCTAATATAGACCGAAATATGGGAGGGAGTATAATGTTTAATTTGTGTTAAATTATTAAGTGGAGAGCATAATGATTATAACTAGCTTATAGCCATGCAAGCCTAGTTTTTCTTGAGAAGAATGACTTGCCCATGCATTGGCTCACTCCTCCTCTCCTCTCCTCTCTCCCCACCGGTTTTCCAAGAGCAATATAGAGAGTTTTTCTCTATCATTATTCATTCATACTTTACATAATATTTCTAGTGTAAGAAATACAAAACTCTCTAAGAAAAACTAGAGAAATAAATACTCCAAAATTCTTCTTCTCTTGGCCGAAAATTCAAGAGGACAAAATAATAGTTTTGGGTCAATTTTTAGTTAAATTAATATTGTTCTAGTAATAATAATATTAATTTTTAGGAGATTATCTTGGGTATAATTCCTTGGGAGGGATTCTAGGCTTGAATCCTTTGTTCATCCAATACTAGGAAGCTCAAGAACAAGTGAGTAGGAGAACTCATTTGTGCCCATATATCCGAAATCTCAATGTAAGGAAAACGATTTCTTCTTTATCTTTGTTTATGTTTGCATGCATAAGATCTAAATTAATTTTATGACTAAAGTAATAGTAACTTATATGAATAAGTTGAGTATAATGAGATATAGATTTCTAACAAGCGGTATCAAGAGCCTTAGGTTGTTTGCATGCAAATCGGTTATAGTTTTTCCGAGTTATACGATTAACAAATAAAACTTATAAATTTGTGTTTATTATGATATATCACGAAATCCATTATGCATGTTAAAGTTTCATGTCCTAAAATGTATTTAGGATATTTTGGTTAATTTATGGATTTTTATTGTTCATTTTATATAATAATGGCATTAAAATGTGATTTTATGATAAAAATGTAATTTTCGGACTAAAATAGCTAAACTTCGTTTTTTCCAGTGTTTTTTGGGTATGTTTTCACATATATTATATTTTGATGACCTGTAATTGTTCATAATTTTATGAGTTCTTATGCTCGAAATATGGATTTTTCAAGAAAAAATCGAATTTAAATGGAAAAATAGGTTAATATGAGTTATATTTCGAATATAATCATAAAAATTTAGTATGTTGTCACATGCAATTTTATAAGATGTGTGTAAAATAATTGGCTATAATGAAGTCTGTATGCATGATTTATAAATTTTTGATGAAAAATCACATAAATAGTGACTTTAATTAGTATAAATTGCTAAAACATACTTCATGACTAAGGAAAAACGTCACATGTTGCATTTTATCTCATTTTTAAGATCTAAAATTTAAAAGAAGATAAAACTTATTTTTCTCATATTTTTATGCTTATAATTGATAAATCCGATAAACCGCAACATTGTTTTTCTCGATAAATTTCGAAATTTTTTTAACCTAAGTTTTTGAACATTATGAGTGTCATGGTATTTTTCCAGAATGTTCATGAGTTTAAAATTTCAAATTTTGAATTTATTTGAAATTTTTATGATTTATTTGAAGTTTATGGCATTATATTGTAATTTTAAGTCCTTTTATGAACAATATTAAGAAATATAAGTTAATTATTGTCAATATGTTAGTGGAGACTAATTTTGAGTCCTAAGATGGTTAGGGTAATTAACTAGTACATAAATATGATTTTATGTAATTATTGTGATTTTAAAAGGTTAAATCACGCAAATCCGTAAAAACCGATTAATATACGATATTGGCTCCTTAAAGGCGATTTAGCATAAAATTGGGCATGTTCATACATATATAATGCTGCATTTTTTTTATGATTGTCATAATTTTATTTTATGTAATTTTTGAATTATGTAATTTTACTTAGTATGGCCTTAGTTTTAATTGATATTACCCGAAATGTATGGGAATATCGATTCGGTTGTAATTTATTGTGATCTCATATCACTGTTTTGTAATTTAATAGATTTATTTTATTTTAATTACAAATGTATAATAGGAAATTATGTAATTTGTTATGTAATTTATTTATTCCGGAGATCCTTGAAGACGGTGCCACTCGAGAAGGCGATCCATTAAAGACGGTGTTACCTCGAGAAGCGTGCCAAGACCAAAGTTCAAGGGACCAAAGGAGTTGGTTTTCGAATTTTTAATAGTTTATTAGATTTACTATTCTAGGAAGGCCATACTAGGATTTAATTTATGCTTTGCATTTTTATTTATATATTGCATGCATCGCTAAATCGCCATAACTAAAACATGCATTATCATATTATCGAGTTTATCGACCGTGTCAATTACAATTATCGTAGTTCACCGCTTTAGTTCACTTAAAACATGATAGATAATAAATTGACATAACCTCTCGCTAAAAATAAACAATTGAGACATAGCCTTACCAAAAAGTAGAAACCATGAAAACCTATTTCGTGAGGGAGTGCACTCGGCCACACCGGGGTACAAACCTTGTTACGTAGGGGAAGTGGGTGATAAATGTCTATCCACCGAATTCATGTTTATGAGGGTTTCATCGGCCACACCGTGCCCAAGTTAATGTGGGTTTGGATCATGGACGCATTTATTCGAAATTTGGATTGAGCTCAACGGAAGTATTCGTGACCGTAGTCGCATGTGTTCCGGGCTATAGATAAATATTAAAGAAATTTTATCGGCCAAGAGTTCTAAAAGTAGAATCGATTAAAGTGTTAATCCACCGAGTTATATTATTAAGGGATTCATCGACCACACCGTGCCCAAGTTGATATGAACTTGGGTCTTGGAATCATCTATCAAGTTGGGTAGAGGTCACTAGATAAATGCAATAAAACTTGTTTAAATTTAAATTAAATTTTTACGAGTGTTATTATTATTTTGAAAATGACATATGTTTTATTCCTTCTATTTTTCGTTTTGTAGACCACTTTTATTTCTCATAACAAATGGCCGCACCAAACACCAACGCCACACCTCTCACTAATGCTTCATGGCTCCGATCCTTCATGGATCGTTGTAAACTTGAAAAGAATGGGTCAAATTTCTCCGATTGGGATGCCCAACTCAAATTAGCCGCCCAAGGTGACGAAAAGCTTCGTTACCTTACCGAGGCCTCTCCACCCGAACCTAATGCTAGGTCGAGTGCCGCCACTAGGGAAGCATATAAGGCTTACCACAAGGAGTCCGCCGCAATGAAAAATGTGTTGATTTTTGCGATGGAGGCGGATCTCCAAAGGAGAGCCTTTAAAATGGGTACCGCTAATGAAATCTATTCCAAGCTTGTGACAATGTTTTCACTGTTGGAATATGTGTCCTCCGACAATAATGCGATCACGACTGTTGATCATGATGATCACATGTTTAAGTCTCGTTAAAATGAATACAATTGGGAAGTAATATTGTTACTGTCAACTGGTCAACATATATCGGTAATGATTGGCTGACTAGAGTTTGACATTACTGTCGTGTGACGGTGGTGATCAGTTGACCCCCTAGGTCATACCTAAAGGGCAACAGTCTTAATTGATTATTTAATTAATCGTAAAACGTTGCGAGTTAATTAAATTACTTGAAAATTGACGGACGATTTTGGAAGTAAATTTTACGTATCATATTGAAATGTGATTAAATATGATACGGTCTGAGTAATTGAATTGTATCATTACTCGGATGAAATAATTGTTTAATGTAACAATTAAATTGAATGAATTGTTATAAATACAATCAGTTGAAATTTATAAATGGTAAAATATTTTGGCACAAGTAATTATGAAATTACTAAGTCGATTTTTGTATGTGACGTATTTTTATTAATACGTTGATTTTTAATATGATAAAAATACATAACAAATATATGTGACATGTGACATGTAACATATAGACAATTGACAAAAATAATATGGAATCCATGTTATAGAGTGGGCCGAAAAATTAGAAGGATTTAAGCTAATTATATGTTGTTTGTAATTAGTGGAAAACACAATGATTAAAATCAAACCTAGCCATGCAAGCCTATTGTTCCTTGTGAAGAACAATTTCTCCATGCATTGGCTCTCCAAAAGCCCCTCCTCTTACACGGTTTTGAGAAGGCAAATGCTATCATTGTTTTTCCTATAATTTTACCTAATAATATACTAAGTGTAGTGTATTATTTTCATTCTAATTCATCATCCAAAATTAGTATTCTAGAGAGATAAAAAGCTCTCTATTTCTCCCTCCATAAAACCGAAACATATAAGTGTTTTATAAAAGTTTTGGTTCAATTTTCTACCTTGATTAATATTATACTAGTATTTGTAATATTAATTAAATTAAGAGAAGCCTTGGGTATAAAGCTTGGGGAGAGATCTTATACTTAGATCTTGTTCATCCATAAAGGAAAAGCTCAAGAACAAGAGAGAAAGGTGATCTCTCTTGTGCCCAATATTACCGAAATATTGAATGTGAGGACATGATTTCTCCTCTATTTATATTTTGTTTGCATGCATAAAATCCGTTTTAATTTTATGACAAATTTATTTAGACATATATGAGTATGTTAATATGTATATGAATCTACATTTCCTTCAATTGGTATCAGAGCCACGGTTGTTTGCATGCAAATTGGTTAAAAGTTTTTCCGAGTTATAAGAATAACAAATAAAACTTGTAAAATTTGTGTTATTATGATATATCACGAAATTATTACATGCATGTTAATATTTCTGGTCCTATAATGTTTTAGGATATTTTGGTTAATTTTTCGGATTTTTATTGTTCATAATTTACAATAATGGCATTTAAATATGATTTTATGAGTAAAAATGTCATTTTTGGTCTAAAATTAGCTATACTTCGAATTTTAAGTTGATTTTTGGATATGTTGTCACATATATTATTTTGAGATAACCTGTAAATTTTCATAATTTTTGGACTTGTTATGCTCGAAAAATGATTTTTTCATTATTAAATTCGGATTTAAGTGAAAAATAGGTTAATATGAGTTAAATTTCGAATCTGGTCATAGAAAATTAATATGTTGTCACATGCAATTTTACAAGATGTGTGTAAAATAATTGGCTATAAAGAAGTCTTTTTGCATGATTTATGAATTTTTGGAGAAAAATAGCATAAATAGTGACATTATTAGTGGAAAATTAATAAAACATAATCTATGACTTAGGAAAAACGTCTAATGTTGCATTTTATTATATTTTTCAGATCTAAAATTGAAAAGTTAATGAAAATAATTTTTCCATGTTTTTATGATTATTTTATTAAAAATCGATAAACCGCAACATTGTTTTTCCGGAAAATTTTCGAAATTTTTAACCTAAGATTTTGAACATTATGAGTGTCATGGAATTTTTCCAGAATGTTCATGAGTTTAAATTTCAAATTTTGAATTTATTTGAAATTTTGTGGTTTATTTGAAGTTTAATAGCTTATTTTTGTAATTTTTGGTCCATTTATGAACAATTTTATAAAATATGGGTTAATTATGGTCAAATTATTAGTGAAGACTAAATTTTGAGTCCTAAGAGGTTAGGGTAATTAACTTATGCATAAATATGAGTTTATGTATTTACGATATTGGCTAATTAAAAGGCGATTTAGCATAAAAATTGAGCATGTTCATACATATTATAATGCTGCATTTTTCTTTATGATTGTCATAATTTTAATTTATGTAATTTTACTTAGTATGGCCTTAGATTTAATTGGTATTTCCCGAAATGTATGGGAATATCGATTCGGTTGTAATTTTTATTGTGATCTCGTATCACCGTTTTGTAATTTAATAGATTTATTTTATTTTAGTTACAAATGTATAATAGGAAATTATGTAATTTATTATGTAATTTTATTCATTCCGGAGTTCCAAAAGACGGATTTCTTCAAGAATGACGATACATAAAGACGGTGTTACCTCGAGATGTGTGCCACAACCGAAGTTCAAGGGACCAATGGAGTTGGTTTCCGAATTTGTAATAGTTAAAGAGTTTTTCTATTTTAGGAAAGGCCATACTAGGATTTATTTATTTTATGCTTGCATTTTATTTTATGTCACATGCATCGCTAAATCGCCATAACTAAACATGCATTGTCTTTTATCGAGTTTATCGACCGTGTCAATTAGAATTATCGTAGTTCACCGCTTTAGTTCACTTAAAACGTGATAGATAATAAATTGACATGACCTCTCGCTAAAACTATCAATTGATATATAGCCTTACCAAATAGTAGAAACCATGAAAACCTATTTCGTGAGGGAGTGCACTCGGCCACACCGGGGTACAAACCTTGTTACGTAGGGGAAGTGGGTGATGAATGTTAATCCACCGAATTCATGTTGATGAGGGATGTATCGGCGCCACCGTGCCCAAGTTAATGTGGGTTTGGATCATGGACACATTTATTCGAAATTTGGATTGAACTCAACAAAAGTAGTTGATAAGGGATGTATCGGCCCCACCGTGCCCTTGTCGATGTGTTTTGGGCTATAGATAATTGTTAATGTAATATTATCGACCAAGAGTTCTAAAAGTAGAATCGATTAAACGTTAATCCACCGAGTTATATTGATAAAGGATGTATCGGCCCCACCGTGCCTAAGTCGATATGAATTTGGGTCTTGGAATCATTTATCTAGTTGGGTAGAGGTCACTAGAAAAATGCTTATAACTTGTTTAAATCATACATTTTTACGAGTATTATTAAAACGACAATTGTTTTACTCCTTATATTTTGTTTTGTAGACCACTTCTTTTTCATAACAAATGGCAACACCAACACCAACCCCTAATGCTACACCTCTCGCTACTTCATCTTGGCTCCGATCCTTTATGGATCGATGTAAACTTGAAAAGAATGGGTCAAATTTCTCCGATTAGGATGCCCAACTCAAATTAGCCGCCGAAGGTGACGACAAGCTTCGTTACCTTACCGAGGCCTCTCCACCCGAACCCTCCACTAGGTCCACCGCGGCCACTAGGGAAGCATATGAGGCTTACCAAAAGGAGTCCGCCGCAATGAAAAATGTCTTAATATTTGCGATGGAGGCGGACCTCCAAAGGAGAGCCTTTAAAATGGGCAATGCTAATGAGATTTACTCCAAACTTGTGACCATGTTTTCACAAACTCCGCGGATCGTCCAATATGAGGCGGCCGCGGCATTCTTTGATCTCGACTTCAAAGAGGGCCAAAAGGTTAGCCCTCATGTGCTCAAACTCATGGAGCTTGTCGAGACCTTGAAAATTCAAAAGGTTGAAATCCCCAAAGAACTCATCGTAGATAGGATTCTACACTCCTTGTCCAAAGTCAAGGCATGTGTGCAATTCCGGGTGAATTTCAACATGCAAGACAAGGACGTGTCTCTTGAGGAGTTGCACAAGTTACTTGTGCAAGCCGAGAGGGACATGGGGTTAAATGTGAACCCTCCCAAGGATGTGCTTAACATAAGCACAAAAAGTAAGGGGAAGTTCAAGAAGAGTGGAAGAAAGGGTAAAAAGCAAGCTCCCACATTCACCAAAGCTAAGTCTTGTGAAGCTAGCACCTCCAAAGTCAAGAAGGGTCCTCTTGATAAGTGCCATTATTGTAATGGCATGGGACATTGGAAAAGAAATTGTTCCAAATACCTTGGTGATATCAAAGCTGGAAAGATCACTCCAGTAGGTAAATGACTAACCTTCTTTTATGTTTCTAAATTCAACTATGGTATTATGATGCAAAGTTGTGATAATGTATCTCCCTTTTTTATTGAAAATAGGGCCTCCACCAAGCAAAGAGAAAGGAAAAGAAAAGCAAGCATAAGAAACCATGGAGAAGCTAAGGATAGCTTTTATGGAGCTTTGTTTTTCATTGTCTTGTTTTAAGTTATGTTTTGGATTCTAGAACTTTAAGTTTCCGTGTTCGACATGGAAAAGTATTTTGGATAATGAGTTGTATTTTGGATGATGGTGACTTTGTTTGCAACCCAAGTCACCCGTTTTATCATTTATCCTTTTAATGTTCTAAAATTCATCTTTAAATGCTTGCGTTTTGAAACATAAGATCATTCACTTAAAGGTGATCTAATAGACAATTATAATGACGGGTTTCATTATATGTCCACATGCTTAAGGCTTGTTTATGATCATTTATGAAGCGATTTTGAGTCTATGAACTCTCTTAAAGGTATGTCAATCACCAAGTACACATATAAAATCAATTACTATTAGGCTATCCATGAGATAGTTCTCCTTATACTTCAACATCATTAATTTGTGTCTCATATGCTATCTTTGAATGTTTAGTGTATTTATTCTAAAGATAGAGTGGGAGAAAAATGAGGACACAACACACAAGGCAAGATAAAATTGTGTACTTGTGTAAATAAAGATCTACGCAAGAGAAAATGATTTGAATAAAGGTATATCTATTTACATAGAATACCGAATAGATGAGATCTATGGTCTCAAGTTAGTTCTATATGACTAAAGAGACCAAGTGTAGTAATCATAAGAGAATTTTCTCAAGAAAACTACACGAGGAGACCAAAAGAAAGTTTTGGAAGAAAATGACTAATGTAAAGTCTTAACAAGTTTTTGACTAAGTTTATGAAACAATTGACCAATAGTTTCAACCTTGAGATTTACTTAAGAGCCTAAATGAATCATAG
This sequence comes from Silene latifolia, assembly GCF_048544455.1. Classification (NCBI taxonomy): domain Eukaryota; kingdom Viridiplantae; phylum Streptophyta; class Magnoliopsida; order Caryophyllales; family Caryophyllaceae; genus Silene; species Silene latifolia. The sequence continues at coordinate 151,110,045 of NC_133538.1, read as the reverse complement.
TAACATACTAGTTATGATCGAGTTGCAAGGATTGATATACCGATATCTTCAATGGCCAAAGTTTTAACCACGCAGATGTCATGCTTAACCTCACTATGAAATGGTTAAACCTCCTTCCAAAAGGGTATTTGCGAAGGACGTATTCTAGATATTGTTTATACTTGAATAATGACATTGCTACACATCATTATGACATGAGTGTGTTGGAGATTTAAAATCTTTTTCCGTAAGGTAAAGATGAGACCACTTCAAAATAGGTATTTAGAAGGGATATGATGGGAACATATATGGTTCTATCTTAATAACTTGGCAATGCAATTTTATATTCAACTCTTGAATAAATTTCGATCGAGAAGTCAATTTCGAAATATGTAAAATTGAGTGGGAGTTAGGAAATTCTCATGTGAAGACATGGAATTTAGTGGGAGTTATCATCTTTTGAATTTTGACGACTCATCACTCATTAAAGAATGACGAGCTAATACCTTCTTTCATAAAGAAGCAATTGAGTTTTCAATTCTGGATGAAAATGGACAATGATGAATCCAACTACATCGAGGGATGTTGGATTAGTATTAAGAGATACACATCGTATCAACATACACATAGGTTATTCATATGAATGAAAATGGGATTACCATTAGCAGTCATGGTCGTTCATTGAACCTAAAAACGGTTGATCTCATGATTATTAGTAACTAATGTTTCCGCCATTAGAATAATCATGTACATGTCCAATTATGGATCATATGCATAAGAGCATGATGATTGATTTGTGAGCCATAATAGAAATGTCATGAATTCTCGAGTAGAATCCGATGAGCGATTTCAGTGATTGACGGAATGTTCTATTGTGTGTCAAGAGGTTGCACATATTGTAGAAAATCCGAGCACATATGAGGATTTATGAGAATCCCAAATCTTTCAAGCCTAGAAAGAGAAATGGGAAGTTTTGGAAAGATGCTTGGTTGAATAAGAGGTTATTCAAAAAAAAAAAAAAAAAAAACAATCTTTCCTAGTAAAGCTAGGACTTGTGAGAAGTGCTAAGCTAAATAATCTTGTCAATTGTTACAAGATTCTACAAAACATATACCTAGTGCATTGTGTGTGGATGGAATACTTGATCGGTACAAGTTATATCATTCATCACAAATTAGCTTCGTTATGAGATAATCGATAAGAAAGTTCTTTCAAGTTAAAGAACCGAAACCAAGGTCGGGAACCTTGATGTGTACTTGGTAAGATTCATGCTATGAGAGAGAACATGAATGTGAAGGAGATTGCAAGTGTAAGAAGTTTGAACACATGGACACATGGGATGTTAAACTTCTATTGCAATCAATAAGTGTTTACACTGACGATATACATCACAAAGTTGTAATATGATATTGACTACCCGAGTGTGATGTCGACATTTGTCGTTTGAGTTATTATTAACTCACCTTGTACGTTGTTATATCCAAACGGGTTGTAGAGACAATTGAACCCCGTTAAAGTGAACATGGATTAACATTGTTTTTGCCCATAGTTACTTATATGAGGTGACGTCTCGAAGTGACTAGAGTGTGATGCGATTGATGGCAAGTTCAAGTGCCATAGAGTCATGTGAGATGGCTAGTCGATCACATAGGCATCATTAGGAACATTTTGTCGGGCCTAATGACCGCTTATAGAGTTCTGGCAAATTTATATAGCCTGGTCGTGGCGAGAGCTACTATAGTATTCGAATGAGTCGATTCTTTTGACTAAAGACTATTCTCCTAAGATGGCACAGTTTCAGACTAACTTTGATTTGTGTTACTACGACCTTCGTAAATGGGGTCAAATGGGCATATTTTGGGTTATGATGGTTGTGGCTAGTCGAAGGGAATGAGTGCAATAGGAATTGTCCACCCCTAGTCAGGGTTATAAAAATATCTCAGGGCCACTCGAGGAGTAATGAACTGGAAATGCGTGGCCACGCTCGGAAAGTATCTATGATAGATAAGTCCTGGTCAATCGATTATTCTCCGATCGAGGAAACCACTCTTGATATGATCACTTGCAAGTACGACCTGAAAGACACCTTGCATTGAGTGGGAGATAGTAATAGGACAAGAGAATTGGTGACGCACACTTGTCGAGGACAAGTGGGAGATTGTTGGAATATGTGTCCTCCGACAATAATGCGATCACGATCAAGTGATCATGATGATCACATGTTTAAGTCTCGTTAAAATGAATACAATTGGGAAGTAATATTGTTCTTGTCAACTGGTCAACATATATCGGTAATGATTGGTCGACTAGAGTTTGACATTATTACCGTGTGTGACGGTGGTGATCAGTTGACCCCCTAGGTCATACCTAAAGGGCAACAGTCTTAATTGATTATTTAATTAATCGTAAAACGTTGCGAGTTAATTAAATTACTTGAAAATTGACGGACGATTTTGGAAGTAAATTTTACGTATCATATTGAAATGTGATTAAATATGATACGGTCTGAGTAATTGAATTGTATCATTACTCGGATGAAATAATTGTTTAATGTAACAATTAAATTGAATGAATTGTTATAAATACAATCAGTTGAAATTTATAAATGGTAAAATATTTTGGCACAAGTAATTATGAAATTACTAAGTCGATTTTTGTATGTGACGTATTTTTATTAATACGTTGATTTTTAATATGATAAAAATACATAACAAATATATGTGACATGTGACATGTAACATATAGACAATTGACAAAAATAATATGGAATCCATATTATAGAGTGGGCCGAAAAATTAGAAGGATTTAAGCTAATTATATGTTGTTTGTAATTAGTGGAAAACACAATGATTAAAAGCAAACCTAGCCATGCAAGCCTATTGTTCCTTGTGAAGAACAATTTCTCCATGCATTGGCTCTCCAAAAGCCCTTCCTCTTACACGGTTTTGAGAAGGCAAATGCTATCATTGTTTTTCCTATAATTTTACCTAATAATATACTAAGTGTAGTGTATTATTTTCATTCTAATTCATCATCCAAAATTAGTATTCTAGAGAGATAAAAAGCTCTCTATTTCTCCCTCCATAAAACCGAAACATATAAGTGTTTTATAAAAGTTTTGGTTCAATTTTCTACCTTGATTAATATTATACTAGTATTTGTAATATTAATTAAATTAAGAGAAGCCTTGGGTATAAAGCTTGGGGAGAGATCTTATACTTAGATCTTGTTCATCCATAAAGGAAAAGCTCAAGAACAAGAGAGAAAGGTGATCTCTCTTGTGCCCAATATTACCGAAATATTGAATGTAAGGACATGATTTCTCCTCTATTTATATTTTGTTTGCATGCATAAAATCCGTTTTAATTTTATGACAAATTTATTTAGACATATATGAGTATGTTAATATGTATATGAATCTACATTTCCTTCATTCACAAACTCCAAGGATCGTCCAATATGAGGCGGCCGCGGCATTCTTTGATCTCGACTTTAAGGAGGGCCAAAAGGTTAGCCCTCACGTACTCAAATTGATGGAGCCAGTCGAGACTTTGAAGATTCAAAAAGTTGAAATCCCCAAAGAGCTCATTGTAGATAGGATTCTACACTCCTTATCCAAAGTCAAAGCGTATGTTCAATTCCGGGTGAATTTTAACATGCAAGACAAGGACGTGTCTCTTAAAGAGTTGCACAAGTTACTTGTGCAAGCCGAAAGAGACATGGGGTTAAATGTTAACCCACCTAAGGATGTGCTTAACATAAGCACCAAGAGCAAGGGGAAGTTCAAGAAGAATTGGAAGAAGGGTAAGAAGCAAGCTCCCACTTTCACCAAGGCTAAGATTTTTGAAGCTAGCACTTCCAAGACCAAGAAGGATCCTCTTGATAAATGTCATTATTGTAATAGTGTTGGACATTGGAAAATGAATTGTTCCAAGTATCTTGGTGACATCAAAGCTGGAAAGATCACTCTAGTAGGTAAATGACTATCCTTTCTTTTATGTTTCTAATTCAACTATGGTATTGTGATACAAAGTTGTGATAATGTATGTAACACCCCGTAATTTTAAACCGTTATTACTTTGCGAAAGTAATTTATTAATCAAGTAAAATTTGATATTAACGTATTTGAAGTAATAATAATTCAAAGAAATATAATTTTATTATATTTTGAAGTAAAGTATTTATTTTGATAGTTTCGAAATGTTTAAAAATAGTTTAAACCGTGTAAAAACTTGTTATTTCGAAATAAGGGCATATCGGGGAAAAATGACAACTCTTTTGAAAATTGGGTAAACGATTTTGGAAATGGGTCGTATGAGTACTCAATTTTCTTGTAATCTCGTGTTTAAGAACTTTGGTCTTGTCGTAATTTGCAATTGACAAGCGGTTCTAATTATTATCGAAACGAGCCAAAACCGACTCGTAAAATCCCGTCATCCCGCTCCCTTCTTTTTCCTTTCCCGCGGCACCCCCTCCCTATTCTCCTTTCTTTCTGATTTTTCTGCCAACTACACCTTCCTTTTACATTCTAAAGTCTTCTAATTAAAGAAACACCATTTTTATGCAAAATCTAAGCTTTTCTAAGCTATTTTCGCCATAACTCACTCGTTTTTAGTCGGATTTTCGCATAATTTATATTTCCGGAATCCTCTCGTCGAGATCTACAACCTAGTATGTTTTAATTTCAGTTTTATTGAAGTTGTTTTAAGACGAATTTTGGCAAATTTCGGTATTTATACTTATTTATTGTGTTTTTATTGTTTATTTAGGTGAAGAATTGGAGGACGAGTTTGGGGACTCGTATATTGTCGAAGATAGCGGCTAGTTGCTTGTTAGGGTTTGGTTTTTAAGGTGCTAATTGCTCATTTTCTAGCTTAAGGTAACATATTTCGAGTTACTTGACGAATAATCGTCACATTCTTTGGTTTTTGTATGTTTTTGTGATTTTTGGTTGAGTAGTAAATTTTCACATGTTTAAAATGGGTTGCATGCATGTCTTTTGTTAGGTTAAAGAACATAGTTTCATTTATGGTTTTAGGAACTCTGAGGTGATAAAGTGTTGTTACAATTAAGACCTTGTTCTTTGGGAATTTGATGGTAAGTAAGTTTAGGATGTCAAATTTGAAAGAATATTCCTTGAGATGTTGAAGACCATAATGGATTGGTGATGTGATTTGATATTAGTTGGCTCTTGAGAATTCTTGAGTTGAGAGAGACTTAGTATTGAGAAGAATTTGTTAATCCTATAGTTTTATAGACCTTGAGGTCGCATTGAGTACTTGTGATGATGTGATGGTGTTGTAGCTTAGTGTAGTTCCGCTTTTGGGAATCCTTAGTAAGTAAAAGGATAGAGAAACTTGAGATCCTATTGATTTTTCAGATTTTGGGGTTGGTAAATGGAGGTGTAGGGGTGGCGGCAAAGAGCCGCAGGGCCACACGGACCCACGGCCCACGGCACGTCTGGCCCGGGTCACCGTTGCTTTGTTTCGGTTTTTCATGCTTTGTTCATCGTTTTAGGTTCATTAATGTTATAGTTAGTATAAGATACATATGAGTACACTTAGGAAATGAATCATATTAGTAGTAAAAATTATGTTAATGGTAAAAATTATGTTTATATTGGTAGTTGCACATGTTAGGGTAGATTATAAAATGAAATTGTAATGATTAGGCTCAAAATGAATTTTATAGCGATAATTGTAATGTTTTGATGATTGTGCCAAAAACTGAGCCTTAGTCCCTTTGACTGATTCGATGTCAGTTAATTGAGTGATTGGTCAGCCGCAATTTAACCCGTACCTGTCGCAGGGCTGGGGTTGCGGGTAAAAATTCGGGTACCTTCTTCCTTGATCATGAACGTTATCGATCATACCTCTCTTCCTTACTTCATCATAGCTCTTTTGATTAGTTAAGCTTGAATCCTTTTTGCATACCTGCTCCTATGATGTCTAAGTTACTTTTCACTTCGAGGAATTTCTAAATATTTCAAGCTACTAGTTTCGATTCATTCTTGAAAACTCTTCATTAATGTTTTGAAGGTATTTTGGTTTTTGATTTATACAAATGATTTGCCTTTTTACCTTATCCTTGATATGGAATGTGGATGTTCCTGTCAGATCAACAAGAGTATCACCGTTTCATTGAAAAGATACCTATATTTTCTTATGATGATATTATTAAGATGTTGTTTACTATAATTTCTCCTTCTAAGTTTCGAGGACGAAACTTTTTTAAAAGGAGGGGTGATTGTAACACCCCGTAATTTTAAACCGTTATTACTTTGCGAAAGTAATTTATTAATCAAGTAAAATTTGATATTAACGTATTTGAAGTAATAATAATTCAAAGAAATATAATTTTATTATATTTTGAAGTAAAGTATTTATTTTGATAGTTTCGAAATGTTTAAAAATAGTTTAAACCGTGTAAAAACTTTTTATTTCGAAATAAGGGCATATCGGGAAAAATGACAACTCTTTTGAAAATTGGGTAAACGATTTTGGAAATGGGTCGTATGAGTATTCAATTTTCTTGTAATCTCATGTTTAAGAACTTTGGTCTTGTCGGAATTTGCAATTGACAAGCGGTTCTAATTATTATCGAAACGAGCCAAAACCGACTCGTAAAATCCCGTCATCCCGCTCCCTTCTTTTTCCTTTCCCGCGGCACCCCCTCCCTATTCTCCTTTCTTTCTGATTTTTCTGCCAACTACACCTTCCTTTTACATTCTAAAGTCTTCTAATTAAAGAAACACCATTTTTATGCAAAATCTAAGCTTTTCTAAGCTATTTTCGCCATAACTCACTCGTTTTTAGTCGGATTTTCGCATAATTTATATTTCCGGAATACTCTCGTCGAGATCTACAACCTAGTATGTTTTAATTTCAGTTTTCTTGAAGTTGTTTTAAGACGAATTTTGGCAAATTTCGGTATTTATACTTATTTATTGTGTTTTTATTGTTTATTTAGGTGAAGAATTGGAGGACGAGTTTGGGGACTCGTATATTGTCGAAGATAGCGGCTAGTTGCTTGTTAGGGTTTGGTTTTTAAGGTGCTAATTGCTCATTTTCTAGCTTAAGGTAACATATTTCGAGTTACTCGACGAATAATCGTCACATTCTTTGGTTTTTGTATGTTTTCGTGATTTTTGGTTGAGTAGTAAATTTTCACATGTTTAAAATGGGTTGCATGCATGTCTTTTGTTAGTTTAAGATAACATGTTAGTATTAGGAACGATTAATTATGTTTCAGACGGTGTTAAATCGAACAAAAACGGAAAAATGGAGGTGTAGGGGTGGCGGCAGAGTTCCTGCGGCAGCCCACGGGCGGCCCGGGTCACCCGTTGCTTGTTTCGCGGTTTTTCATGCTTTGTTCATCGTTTTAGGTTCATTAATGTTATAGTTAGTATAAGATACATATGAGTACACTTAGGAAATGAATCATATTAGTAGTAAAAATTATGTTAATGGTAAAAATTATGTTTATATTGGTAGTTGCACATATTAGGGTAGATTATAAAATGAAATTGTAATGATTAGGCTCAAAATGAATTTTATAGCGATAATTGTAATGTTTTGATGATTGTGCCGAAAACTGAGCCTTAGTCCCTTTGACTGATTCGATGTCAGTTAATTGAGTGATTGGTCACCAATTTAACCCGCACTGCGCGGGGCTCAGGTTGCGGGTAAAAATTCGGGTACCTTCTTCCTTGATCATGAACGTTATCGATCATACCTCTCTTCCTTACTTCATCATAGCTCTTTTGATTAGTTAAGCTTGAATCCTTTTTGCATACCTGCTCCTATGATGTCTAAGTTACTTTTCACTTCGAGGAATTTCTAAATATTTCAAGCTACTAGTTTCGATTCATTCTTGAAAACTCTTCATTAATGTTTTGAAGGTATTTTTGTTTTTGATTTATACAAATGATTTGCCTTTTTACCTTATCCTTGATATGGAATGTGGATGTTCTGTCGATCAACAAGAGTATCACCGTTTCATTGAAAAGATACCTATATTTTCTTATGATGATATTATTAAGATGTTGTTTACTATAATTTCTCCTTCTAAGTTTCGAGGACGAAACTTTTTAAAAGGAGGGGTGATTGTAACACCCCGTAATTTTAAACCGTTATTACTTTGCGAAAGTAATTTATTAATCAAGTAAAATTTGATATTAACGTATTTGAAGTAATAATAATTCAAAGAAATATAATTTTATTATATTTTGAAGTAAAGTATTTATTTTGATAGTTTCGAAATGTTTAAAAATAGTTTAAACCGTGTAAAAACTTGTTATTTCGAAATAAGGGCATATCGGGGAAAAATGACAACTCTTTTGAAAATTGGGTAAACGATTTTGGAAATGGGTCGTATGAGTATTCAATTTTCTTGTAATCTCCTGTTTAAGAACTTTGGTCTTGTCGGAATTTGCAATTGACAAGCGGTTCTAATTATTATCGAAACGAGCCAAAACCGACTCGTAAAATCCCGTCATCCCGCTCCCTTCTTTTTCCTTTCCCGCGCACCCCTCCCTATTCTCCTTTCTTTCTGATTTTTCTGCCAACTACACCTTCCTTTTACATTCTAAAGTCTTCTAATTAAAGAAACACCATTTTTATGCAAAATCTAAGCTTTTCTAAGCTATTTTCGCTATAACTCACTCGTTTTTAGTCGGATTTTCGCATAATTTATATTTCCGGAATACTCTCGTCGAGATCTACAACCTAGTATGTTTTAATTTCAGTTTTCTTGAAGTTGTTTTAAGACGAATTTTGGCAAATTTCGGTATTTATACTTATTTATTGTGTTTTTATTGTTTATTTAGGTGAAGAATTGGAGGACGAGTTTGGGGACTCGTATATTGTCGAAGATAGCGGCTAGTTGCTTGTTAGGGTTTGGTTTTTAAGGTGCTAATTGCTCATTTTCTAGCTTAAGGTAACATATTTCGAGTTACTCGACGAATAATCGTCACATTCTTTGGTTTTTGTATGTTTTTGTGATTTTTGGTTGAGTAGTAAATTTTCACATGTTTAAAATGGGTTGCATGCATGTCTTTTGTTAGTTTAAGATAACATGTTAGTATTAGGAACGATTAATTATGTTTCAGACGGTGTTAAACCGAACAAAACGGAAAAATGGAGGTGTAGGGGTGGCGGCGGTTAGGCAGCCCACGGCCACGGGTGGCCGGTCGGCCGTTGCTTGTTTCACGGTTTTTCATGCTTTGTTCATCGTTTTAGGTTCATTAATGTTATAGTTAGTATAAGATACATATGAGTACACTTAGGAAATGAATCATATTAGTAGTAAAAATTATGTTAATGGTAAAAATTATGTTTATATTGGTAGTTGCACATGTTAGGGTAGATTATAAAATGAAATTGTAATGATTAGGCTCAAAATGAATTTTATAGCGATAATTGTAATGTTTTGATGATTGTGCCGAAAACTGAGCCTTAGTCCCTTTGACTGATTCGATGTCAGTTAATTGAGTGATTGGTCACCGCAATTTAACCTGCACTGTCCGCAGGTCAGGGGGTTGCGGGTAAAAATTCGGGTACCTTCTTCCTTGATCATGAACGTTATCGATCATACCTCTCTTCCTTACTTCATCATAGCTCTTTTGATTAGTTAAGCTTGAATCCTTTTGCATACCGCTCCTATGATGTCTAAGTTACTTTTCACTTCGAGGAATTTCTAAATATTTCAAGCTACTAGTTTCGATTCATTCTTGAAAACTCTTCATTAATGTTTTGAAGGTATTTTGGTTTTTGATTTATATAAATGATTTGCCTTTTTACCTTATCCTTGATATGGAATGTGGATGTTCTGTCGATCAACAAGAGTATCACCGTTTCATTGAAAAGATACCTATATTTTCTTATGATGATATTATTAAGATGTTGTTTACTATAATTTCTCCTTCTAAGTTTCGAGGACGAAACTTTTTAAAAGGAGGGGTGATTGTAACACCCCGTAATTTTAAACCGTTATTACTTTGCGAAAGTAATTTATTAATCAAGTAAAATTTGATATTAACGTATTTGAAGTAATAATAATTCAAAGAAATATAATTTTATTATATTTTGAAGTAAAGTATTTATTTTGATAGTTTCGAAATGTTTAAAAATAGTTTAAACCGTGTAAAAACTTGTTATTTCGAAATAAGGGCATATCGGGGAAAAATGACAACTCTTTTGAAAATTGGGTAAACGATTTTGGAAATGGGTCGTATGAGTATTCAATTTTCTTGTAATCTCATGTTTAAGAACTTTGGTCTTGTCGGAATTTGGAATTGACAAGCGGTTCTAATTATTATCGAAACGAGCCAAAACCGACTCGTAAAATCCCGTCATCCCGCTCCCTTCTTTTTCCTTTCCCGCACACCCCTCCCTATTCTCCTTTCTTTCTGATTTTTCTGCCAACTACACCTTCCTTTTACATTCTAAAGTCTTCTAATTAAAGAAACACCATTTTTATGCAAAATCTAAGCTTTTCTAAGCTATTTTCGCCATAACTCACTCGTTTTTAGTCGGATTTTCGCATAATTTATATTTCCGGAATACTCTCGTCGAGATCTACAACCTAGTATGTTTTAATTTCAGTTTTCTTGAAGTTGTTTTAAGACGAATTTTGGCAAATTTCGGTATTTATACTTATTTATTGTGTTTTTATTGTTTATTTAGGTGAAGAATTGGAGGACGAGTTTGGGGACTCGTATATTGTCGACGATAGCGGCTAGTTGCTTGTTAGGGTTTGGTTTTTAAGGTGCTAATTGCTCATTTTCTAGCTTAAGGTAACATATTTCGAGTTACTCGACGAATAATCGTCACATTCTTTGGTTTTTGTATGTTTTTGTGATTTTTGGTTGAGTAGTAAATTTTCACATGTTTAAAATGGGTTGCATGCATGTCTTTTGTTAGTTTAAGATAACATGTTAGTATTAGGAACGATTAATTATGTTTCAGACGGTGTTAAACTGAACAAAAACGGAAAAATGGAGGTGTAGGGGTGGCGGCAGCAGCCCACGGCTGGCCCGGGTCAGCCCGTTGCTTGTTTCGCGGTTTTTCATGCTTTGTTCATCGTTTTAGGTTCATTAATGTTATAGTTAGTATAAGATACATATGAGTACACTTAGGAAATGAATCATATTAGTAGTAAAAATTATGTTAATGGTAAAAATTATGTTTATATTGGTAGTTGCACATGTTAGGGTAGATTATAAAATGAAATTGTAATGATTAGGCTCAAAATGAATTTTATAGCGATAATTGTAATGTTTTGATGATCGTGCAAAACTCGAGCCTTAGTCCCTTTGACTGATTCGATGTCAGTTAATTGAGTGATTGGTCAGCCGCAATTTAACCCGTACCTGTCGCAGGGCTGGGGTTGCGGGTAAAAATTCGGGTACCTTCTTCCTTGATCATGAACGTTATCGATCATACCTCTCTTCCTTAGTTCATCATAGCTCTTTTGATTAGTTAAGCTTGAATCCTTTTTGCATACCGCTCTATGATGTCTAAGTTACTTTTCACTTCGAGGAATTTCTAAATATTTCAAGCTACTAGTTTCGATTCATTCTTGAAAACTCTTCATTAATGTTTTGAAGGTATTTTGATTTTTGATTTATACAAATGATTTGCCTTTTTACCTTATCCTTGATATGGAATGTGGATGTTCCTGTCTGATCAACAAGAGTATCACCGTTTCATTGAAAAGATACCTATATTTTCTTATGATGATATTATTAAGATGTTGTTTACTATAATTTCTCCTTCTAAGTTTCGAGGACGAAACTTTTTAAAAGGAGGGGTGATTGTAACACCCCGTAATTTTAAACCGTTATTACTTTGCGAAAGTAATTTATTAATCAAGTAAAATTTGATATTAACGTATTTGAAGTAATAATAATTCAAAGAAATATAATTTTATTATATTTTGAAGTAAAGTATTTATTTTGATAGTTTCTAAATGTTTAAAAATAGTTTAAACCGTGTAAAAACTTGTTATTTCGAAATAAGGGCATATCGGGGAAAAATGACAACTCTTTTGAAAATTGGGTAAACGATTTTGGAAATGGGTCGTATGAGTATTCAATTTTTTTGTAATCTCATGTTTAAGAACTTTGGTCTTGTCAGAATTTGCAATTGACAAGCGGTTCTAATTATTATCGAAACGAGCCAAAACCGACTCGTAAAATCCCGTCATCCCGCTCCCTTCTTTTTCCTTTCCCGCGGCACCCCCTCCCTATTCTCCTTTCTTTCTGATTTTTCTGCCAACTACACCTTCCTTTTATATTCTAAAGTCTTCTAATTAAAGAAACACCATTTTTATGCAAAATCTAAGCTTTTCTAAGCTATTTTCGCCATAACTCACTCGTTTTTAGTCGGATTTTCGCATAATTTATATTTCCGGAATACTCTCGTCGAGATCTACAACCTAGTATGTTTTAATTTCAGTTTTCTTGAAGTTGTTTTAAGACGAATTTTGGCAAATTTCGGTATTTATACTTATTTATTGTGTTTTTATTGTTTATTTAGGTGAAGAATTGGAGGACGAGTTTGGGGACTCGTATATTGTCGAAGATAGCGGCTAGTTGCTTGTTAGGGTTTGGTTTTTAAGGTGCTAATTGCTCATTTTCTAGCTTAAGGTAACATATTTCGAGTTACTCGACGAATAATCGTCACATTCTTTGGTTTTTGTATGTTTTTGTGATTTTTGGTTGAGTAGTAAATTTTCACATGTTTAAAATGGGTTGCATGCATGTCTTTTGTTAGTTTAAGATAACATGTTAGTATTAGGAACGATTAATTATGTTTCAGACGGTGTTAAACTGAACAAAAACGGAAAAATGGAGGTGTAGGGGTGGCGGCAGCAGGCCTGGCAGGCCCACGGCTGGCCCGGGTCAGCCCGTTGCTTGTTTCGCGGTTTTTCATGCTTTGTTCATCGTTTTAGGTTCATTAATGTTATAGTTAGTATAAGATACATATGAGTACACTTAGGAAATGAATCATATTAGTAGTAAAAATTATGTTAATGGTAAAAATTATGTTTATATTGGTAGTTGCACATGTTAGGGTAGATTATAAAATGAAATTGTAATGATTAGGCTCAAAATGAATTTTATAGCGATAATTGTAATGTTTTGATGATTGTGCCGAAAACTGAGCCTTAGTCCCTTTGACTGATTCGATGTCAGTTAATTGAGTGATTGGTCAGCCGCAATTTAACCCGTACCTGTCGCAGGGCTGGGGTTGCGGGTAAAAATTCGGGTACCTTCTTCCTTGATCATGAACGTTATCGATCATACCTCTCTTCCTTACTTCATCATAGCTCTTTTGATTAGTTAAGCTTGAATCCTTTTTGCATACCTGCTCCTATGATGTCTAAGTTACTTTTCACTTCGAGGAATTTCTAAATATTTCAAGCTACTAGTTTCGATTCATTCTTGAAAACTCTTCATTAATGTTTTGAAGGTATTTTGGTTTTTGATTTATACAAATGATTTGCCTTTTTACCTTATCCTTGATATGGAATGTGGATGTTCCCCGTCGATCAACAAGAGTATCACCGTTTCATTGAAAAGATACCTATATTTTCTTATGATGATATTATTAAGATGTTGTTTACTATAATTTCTCCTTCTAAGTTTCGAGGACGAAACTTTTTAAAAGAAGGGGTGATTGTAACACCTCGTAATTTTAAACCGTTATTACTTTGCGAAAGTAATTTATTAATCAAGTAAAATTTGATATTAACGTATTTGAAGTAATAATAATTCAAAGAAATATAATTTTATTATATTTTGAAGTAAAGTATTTATTTTGATAGTTTCGAAATGTTTAAAAATAGTTTAAACCGTGTAAAAACTTGTTATTTCGAAATAAGGGCATATCGGGGAAAAATGACAACTCTTTTGAAAATTGGGTAAACGATTTTGGTAATGGGTCGTATGAGTATTCAATTTTCTTGTAATCTCATGTTTAAGAACTTTGGTCTTGTCGGAATTTGCAATTGACAAGCGGTTCTAATTATTATCGAAACGAGCCAAAACCGACTCGTAAAATCCCGTCATCCCGCTCCCTTCTTTTTCCTTTCCCGCGCACCCCTCCCTATTCTCCTTTCTTTCTGATTTTTCTGCCAACTACACCTTCCTTTTACATTCTAAAGTCTTCTAATTAAAGAAACACCATTTTTATGCAAAATCTAAGCTTTTCTAAGCTATTTTCGCCATAACTCACTCGTTTTTAGTCGGATTTTCGCATAATTTATATTTCCGGAATACTCTCGTCGAGATCTACAACCTAGTATGTTTTAATTTCAGTTTTCTTGAAGTTGTTTTAAGACGAATTTTGGCAAATTTCGGTATTTATACTTATTTATTGTGTTTTTATTGTTTATTTAGGTGAAGAATTGGAGGACGAGTTTGGGGACTCGTATATTGTCGAAGATAGCGGCTAGTTGCTTGTTAGGGTTTGGTTTTTAAGGTGCTAATTGCTCATTTTCTAGCTTAAGGTAACATATTTCGAGTTACTCGATGAATAATCGTCACATTCTTTGGTTTTTGTATGTTTTTGTGATTTTTGGTTGAGTAGTAAATTTTCACATGTTTAAAATGGGTTGCATGCATGTCTTTTGTTAGGTTAAAGAACATAGTTTCATTTATGGTTTTAGGAACTCTGAGGTGATAAAGTGTTGTTACAATTAAGACCTTGTTCTTTGGGAATTTGATGGTAAGTAAGTTTAGGATGTCAAATTTGAAAGAATATTCCTTGAGATGTTGAAGACCATAATGGATTGGTGATGTGATTTGATATTAGTTGGCTCTTGAGAGTTCTTGAGTTGAGAGAGACTTAGTATTGAGAAGAATTTGTTAATCCTATAGTTTTATAGACCTTGAGGTCGCATTGAGTACTTGTGATGATGTGATGGTGTTGTAGCTTAGTGTAGTTCCGCTTTTGGGAATCCTTAGTAAGTAAAAGGATATAGAAACTTGAGATCCTATTGATTTTTCAGATTTTGGGGTTGGTAAATGGAGGTGTAGGGGTGGCGGCAGCAGGCCCGGCAGGCCCACGGCAGGCCCACGGCTGGCCCGGGTCAGCCCGTTGCTTGTTTCGCGGTTTTTCATGCTTTGTTCATCGTTTTAGGTTCATTAATGTTATAGTTAGTATAAGATACATATGAGTACACTTAGGAAATGAATCATATTAGTAGTAAAAATTATGTTAATGGTAAAAATTATGTTTATATTGGTAGTTGCACATGTTAGGGTAGATTATAAAATGAAATTGTAATGATTAGGCTCAAAATGAATTTTATAGCGATAATTGTAATGTTTTGATGATTGTGCCGAAAACTGAGCCTTAGTCCCTTTGACTGATTCGATGTCAGTTAATTGAGTGATTGGTCAGCCGCAATTTAACCCGTTACTGCCGTGGTGGGGTTGCGGTAAAAATTCGTACCTTCTTCCTTGATCATGAACGTTATCGATCATACCTCTCTTCCTTACTTCATCATAGCTCTTTTGATTAGTTAAGCTTGAATCCTTTTTGCATACCTGCTCCTATGATGTCTAAGTTACTTTTCACTTCGAGGAATTTCTAAATATTTCAAGCTACTAGTTTCGATTCATTCTTGAAAACTCTTCATTAATGTTTTGAAGGTATTTTGGTTTTTGATTTATACAAATGATTTGCCTTTTTACCTTATCCTTGATATGGAATGTGGATGTTCCTGTCTGATCAACAAGAGTATCACCGTTTCATTGAAAAGATACCTATATTTTCTTATGATGATATTATTAAGATGTTGTTTACTATAATTTCTCCTTCTAAGTTTCGAGGACGAAACTTTTTAAAAGGAGGGGTGATTGTAACACCCCGTAATTTTAAACCGTTATTACTTTGCGAAAGTAATTTATTAATCAAGTAAAATTTGATATTAACGTATTTGAAGTAATAATAATTCAAAGAAATATAATTTTATTATATTTTGAAGTAAAGTATTTATTTTGATAGTTTCGAAATGTTTAAAAATAGTTTAAACCGTGTAAAAACTTGTTATTTTGAAATAAGGGCATATCGGGGAAAAATGACAACTCTTTTGAAAATTGGGTAAACGATTTTGGAAATGGGTCGTATGAGTATTCAATTTTCTTGTAATCTCGTGTTTAAGAGCTTTGGTCTTGTCGGAATTTGCAATTGAGAAGCGGTTCTAATTATTATCGAAACGAGCCAAAACCGACTCGTAAAATCCCGTCATCCCGCTCCCTTCTTTTTCCTTTCCCGCGGCACCCCCTCCCTATTCTCCTTTCTTTCTGATTTTTCTGCCAACTACACCTTCCTTTTACATTCTAAAGTCTTCTAATTAAAGAAACACCATTTTTATGCAAAATCTAAGCTTTTCTAAGCTATTTTCGCCATAACTCACTCGTTTTTAGTCGGATTTTCGCATAATTTATATTTCCGGAATACTCTCGTCGAGATCTACAACCTAGTATGTTTTAATTTCAGTTTTCTTGAAGTTGTTTTAAGACGAATTTTGGCAAATTTCGGTATTTATACTTATTTATTGTGTTTTTATTGTTTATTTAGGTGAAGAATTGGAGGACGAGTTTGGGGACTCGTATATTGTCGAAGATAGCGGCTAGTTGCTTGTTAGGGTTTTGTTTTTAAGGTGCTAATTGCTCATTTTCTAGCTTAAGGTAACATATTTCGAGTTACTCGACGAATAATCGTCACATTCTTTGGTTTTTGTATGTTTTTGTGATTTTTGGTTGAGTAGTAAATTTTCACATGTTTAAAATGGGTTGCATGCATGTCTTTTGTTAGTTTAAGATAACATGTTAGTATTAGGAACGATTAATTATGTTTCAGACGGTGTTAAACTGAACAAAAACGGAAAAATGGAGGTGTAGGGGTGGCGGCAGCAGGCCCACGGCAGGCCCACGGCTGGCCCACGGCTTGCCCGGGTCAGCCCGTTGCTTGTTTCGCGGTTTTTCATGCTTTGTTCATCGTTTTAGGTTCATTAATGTTATAGTTAGTATAAGATACATATGAGTACACTTAGGAAATGAATCATATTAGTAGTAAAAATTATGTTAATGGTAAAAATTATGTTTATATTGGTAGTTGCACATGTTAGAGTAGATTATAAAATGAAATTGTAATGATTAGGCTCAAAATGAATTTTATAGCGATAATTGTAATGTTTTGATGATTGTGCCGAAAACTGAGCCTTAGTCCCTTTGACTGATTCGATGTCAGTTAATTGAGTGATTGGTCAGCCGCAATTTAACCCGTACCTGTTGCAGGGCTGGGGTTGCGGGTAAAAATTCGGTTGGATGAAATTTTATATGAATTGGATAATCGGCCTTTTTCTTGTTTTAGGCCATTAATCAAGTTTTTAAGTTCACATGTATAGTTGGTTGAATTTAATAGTGTCTTATATTGTGGAAATGGCCCTAGATTCCCTGAAGCCTTTAATATTGTTAATATTGCTAGAAATGGTATTGGTATTAAATACTTTCTTGCAGGTTGTTGTGTTTGTCATAGATAGGTCTTTATAGTCTCTGACGAGTATATGTTCACTACTTAATAGCCTTTGTGTTCTTGACTAGTGGGTTTATATCCAAGTTGGGGCATGACCTCGTTACTTATTTTGATAGTAAGTGGTCAGCTTAAGTACTAGCCAACCCTTTGGTGGACTCCTTAGGGTACTCTCTTTGTTTTAGAAAAATTTTGGGTCTTGGGTGTGTTGGTGTGTATCCGCATGTCTAGGTCTGCGCAGATTTTAGGCTAGGGTTGTGTTGTGTCTTGGCCATGTTTTATTAATATTAACCGCTGAGCCAAGATACCGGTTCGATTACCTTCCCTACCTCGTGGTATAGACTCGAGTTACAGAGTGACTATTGACGGTACTAAGAACTTATGCTTGTCTTTGATATATTGCCCTTTCTTGTATGGTGATTTTATGAATTGTAATAGGTGAGATGTAAGCCGGTTACAATTGATAAAGTTTGGATTACTATTTGTTATATGTTTCACATGATAGTTTATTTCGGTCAGTTAGGGGGTCATAGGTTGGAATACTTGATAATTAAATTGTTTATCATGTTGTTTACATGTTTTATTACATGTTATATTAAATATGACGTTTCGTGGCTGGGAGGACTCGAAGTTACTCCCCACTGAATTGTGGCTTTCGTGTTTGTATAAAATGCGATTGACAGGTTGAAGATTTAGGTGGGGTCACAGACGAGCTAGTGAGCATAAGGAACCTTGGACCTAGTTTGGCTATTTTTAGTAGTAAACCTTTTAACTTTTGGTTTTGTATATATTTTGAAGGGACATATGTCTCCCTTTTCTATTTTGGTTTGTATCATTATATTCCCGTGTCTTTAGCGTGGTTATGTAAATTAGTTTATTAGCTCTTGCTGGTATTGGCACTCTTAAATTTGGAGATGTTTGTGAATGGTTTAGGAAAAGTTTTAAAAATTACAGGTTTTGTCTAGTTGAACCAATTACAAACATATCCTACCAGTTTTTCTGTAGATTTTGCGTGTTTAATTATCGCGTTATTTAAGGGTGTCACAATGTATCCTCTTTTTATTGTAAATAGGGCCTCCTCCAAGCAAAGACAAGGGAAAGGAAAAGCAAGCTTGAGAAATCATCAAGGAGCTAGGAGTAGCTTCCAATGAAGCTTGGCTTTTTATTATTGTCTTATTTTAAATTATGTTTCGGATTTTTAGAACTATTTTTGATTTCCGTGTTCGACATGGAAATTGTTGGTCCTTTCTAAACAATGGTTGTATTTTGGATTATGGTGGCTTGGTTTGCAACCCAAGTCACCCCTTTTATCTTATTTCCTTGTTCTAAAAATTCGTCTTTATATGCTTGCACATAGAAACATATGATCATCTACTTAAACTGATCCAATAGACAACTATAATGATGGGATTCATTATATGTCCACAAGCTTAAGGCTTGTGTATGATCAATTATAAAGTGATGTTGAGTTGATGAACTCTCCTAAAGGAATGTCAATTACCAAGTACACTCATCAAATCTAAAACTATTAGTCAATCTATGAGATAGTCCTCTTTATGCTTCAAAATCATTATTTGTGTCTCATAAGCTATCGTTGAATCTCTAGTGTATTTATTCTAAAGATAGAGTGGGAGAAAAATGAAGACACAAAGAACACAAAGCAAATTTGTATACTTGAGTAAATGAGATCTACGCAAGAAAGAATGATTTGTATACCTATATAGATAGTGTACATGAATAGATGAGATCTATGGTTTCAAATAGATGAAATCTACATGACATAAGAGACCAAGTGAAGTAATCAAAAGAATATGTTCTCAAGATAACTACACGAGGAGACCAAAAGAAAGTTTTGGAAGAAAATGACTAATGAAAAGACTTATCAAGAGATTTGGCTAGTTTATAAACAACATTTGACCAAGAGTTTCAATATTGATATTTACTTAAGAGCCTAAATGAAATAAAGTTGCATCCTTGAAAGTAAATGAGATTTATGACTAAAAGTTGCAAAGAAAGATATGCCGATATCTACGAAAGCTAAGTTAATTGTTAACCATGCTAGTGCCATTACTTAACCTCATTATGAAAATGAAATGGTTAAACCTCCTTCCGAAAAAGGGTATTTTGAGAAGGACGTATATTAAATGAAATTCACATTTAAGTAATGACATTGCTGCGCATCATTATAAAATGAATGAGTTAGAGATTAAAATCTCTTTCCATAAGTTTAAGATTGAAACCTCTTCAAAATAGGTATTTTGAAAGGATATGTTGGGAACATATATGGTTTGAATCTTAATAACTCGGCAAAGCAAATTGTATTTCAATTCTTGAAATGTTTCGATTGAGTAGTCAATTGCGAAACATGTGGAATTAAGTGGGAGTTTGAAATTATCATGTGAAGACATGGAATTTAGTGGGAGCAATCATCTTGTAAAATTATAACTCATTACTCATTGAGAATGACGAGCTAATACTATCTTTCAAAAAGAAGTATTTGAGTTTTCAATTCTGGATGAAAATGGACTATGATGAATCCAATCACATCATGAGATGTTGGATAGGTATTGAGATATACACATCGAATCAACGAGAAACGTAGGTTATTCATGTCAATGAAAATGGAATTGCCATTAGCAGTCATGGTCATTCATTGAACCTAAGAATGGTTGATCACATGATTAAAAATTACTAATGTTTCCGCCATTAGAATAATCATGCACATGTCCGATAATGAATCATATGCATAAGAGCATGATGAATCATTGGCAAGCCATAGAAGAATCGTCATGAATTCACGAGGAGAACTAATGAGCGATTCCAGTGATTGGACAGAACACTCTGTTATGTGACAAGAGGTTGCACATATTGAAGTTCGAACACACGTAAGGATTTATGAAAATCCTAAGCTATTCAAGCTAAAAGGAGAAATAAGAAGTTTGGAAAGATACTTAGTTAAAGTAAGAAGTTACTCAAAACTAATATTTTCTAATATACTAGGACTTATGAGAAGTGCTAGGCTAATCATCTTGAAAATTGTTGCAAGACCCTACAAAACGCATACCTAGTGCATTGTGAGTTGGTAGAACACTTGACCAGTGCAAGTTATATCATCCACCACAAATTCGTTGGTTATGTGATAAACAACAAGAAAGTTCTTTCAAGATAAAGAACCCAAACCTAGGTTGGGAACCTATATGTGTACTTGATAAGGTTCATGCTATGAGAGATAACATGAATATAAAGGAAAATGCAATACAAGAAGTATGAACACATGGACACATGGTATGTTAAACTTCTATTGCAATCGACTAGTGTTTACACACTTACGATATACATCACAAGGTTGTAATATGGTATTGACTACCCGAATGTGATGTCGACATTCGTCGTTTGATTTATTATTAACTTACCTTATACCTTGTAACATCCAAACGGGTTGTAGAGACAATTGAACCCCGTTAAAGTGAACACGGATTAGCATTGTATTCGCCCATAGTTACTTACATAAGGTGACGTCTCGAAGTGACTAGAGTGTGATGCGATTGATGGCAAGTTCAAGTGCCATGGAGTCATGTGTGATGACTAGTCGATCACATAGGCAGACTGTTAGGAACACTTTGTCGGGCCTTATGACCGCTTATAGAGTTATGGCAAATTTATATAGCCTGGTCGTGGCGAGAGCTACTATAGTATTCTAAAGAGTCGATTCTTTTGACTAAAGACTGTTCGCCTAAGATGGCACAGTTTCAGATTAACTTTGATTTATGTTACTACGACCTTCGTAAATGGGGTCAAATGGGCATATTTTGGGTTATGATGGCTGTGGCTAGTGGAAGGGAATAAGTGCGATAGGAATTGTCCACCCCTTGTCAGGGATATAACAATATCTCAGGGCCACTCAAGGAGTAATGAACTGGAAATGCGTGGCCACGCTCGGAAAATGTCTATGGTAGATAAATACGGTCAATCAGTTATTCTCCAGATCGAGGAAACTACTCTCGATATGATCACTTGCAAGTACGACTTGAAAGACACCTTGCATTGAGTGGGAGATAGTAATAGGGCAAGAGAATTGGTGACGCACACTTGTCGAGGACAAGTGGGAGATTGTTGGAATATGTGTCCTCCGACAATAATGCGATCACAACTGCCAATCATGATGATCACATGTTTAAGTCTCATTTCAAGAATACATGTGGGAAGTAATATTTTACAGTCAACTGGTCCACACATATCGGTAATGATTGGCTGACTAGAGTTTGACATTACTGTCGTGCGACGGTGGTGATCAGTTGATCCCCTTAGGTCATACCTAAAGGGTAACACTCTTAATTGAATATTTAATTGATCGTATGACGATACGGGTTAATTAAACAACTTAAAATTGACGGACGATTTTGGAAGTAATATTTACGTGTCTCATTGTAATTTGATTAAATAAGATACGGTCTAAGTAATCGAATTGTTTTATTACTTAGATGAAATTATTGTTTACGGAAACAATTAAAACTGAATGAAAAATTTATTATAAATACAATATGTTGTAATTTATAATTGGTAAACCGTTTTGGTACAAGTAATTGTGAATTACTAAGTCGATTTTGTACATGACGTATTTTTATTACTACGTTGATTTTTAATATGTTAAAAATGCATGACAATTTTACATGACTTGTGACATGTGACAAATTGATAAATTGACAAAGATAAAATGGAACCCATTTTATCTAATATAGACCGAAATATGGGAGGGAGTATAATGTTTAATTTGTGTTAAAGTATTAAGTGGAGAGCATAATGATTATAACTAGCTTATAACCATGCAAGCCTAGTTTTTCTTGAGAAGAATGACTTGCCCATGCATTGGCTCACTCCTCCTCTCCATTCCTCTCTCCCCACCGGTTTTCCAAGAGCAATATAGAGAGTTTTTCTCTATCATTATTCATTCATACTTTACATAATATTTCTAGTGTAAGAAATACAAAACTCTCTAAGAAAAACTAGAGAAACAAATACTCCAAAATTCTTCTTCTCCTGGCCGAAAATTCAAGAGGACAAAACAATAGTTTTGGGTCAATTTTTAGTTAAATTAATATTGTTCTAGTATTAATAATATTAAATTTTAGGAGGTTATCTTGGGTATAATTCCTTGTGAGAGATTCTAGGCTTGAATCCTTTGTTCATCCAATATTAGGAAGCTCAAGAACAAGTGAGTAGGAGAACTCATTTCTGCCTATATATCCGAAATCTCAATGTAAGGAAAACGATTTCTTCTTTATCTTTGTTTATGTTTGCATGCATAAGATCTAAATTAATTTTATGACTAAATTAATAGTAACTTATATGAATAAGTTGAGTATAATGAGATATATATTTCTAACAGGTCTAGTCTCAGCTGTCCTCTCCCTCACTCGACGAGGTCCTCTCCCCAACCTGGATCTCTCCTCCTCCACTGCCGAATTCTCCCCCTTCTTCGGCTCGGGCATCACCTGAAGGATCGTGTCATCAATGAGGTATGTCTGCAACTGCCGAGGTACATCATCATCCTCCTCCTCCTCATCGAAGTCAACAGCTACCACTACCGGGTCTAACGGCTCTGTCGGTGGGAGGTGCTCAAGAGCCGGGATCCTCATCCAGCTCATACCCCCACACTCTCCAAACTAGGCCACCATCAGCTAAAGTTCTCAACCACTTCAGGTCGAGGTAGTAGACTTTGTCCATAGTAGGCACCGGTGTAGATAGAGGCACGTACTCAGAAGAAGCCTCAAAGGAGGCTAGCTTTTCAGCAAGCCGGGTGGTAAGAGCACCACAACTCAAGTGCAGAGTGGTAGATGTAGCCATCAAGACAAGGCTAGCACAGACCATGGCAGGAGCATTGAAGACCACCCTCTCGGTCCGCTCCGGGTTCAGATAAGACATCAAAAGCAACAGTTAATGATTGTTCAGCTTACTCATATCCGGCCTCTCATAAAGAAGGTTCGAAATAGAACGAAGAAAGATCCTCAACGTAACATATTGAACATCATTAATCAACATGTTGCTAGAGGTGGGAGCTGACTTTCCGGAAAGACAAGGCATAAGGCGGCAAACACCGCACTCAGAAGGAATCTCACTGATGGAATCCTTGGGAGGCTTGGCCAACCCAAGGTGAGAAGCAAAAAGGTCCATGGTCAACACGAAACTCGTGTTCATCAGACGGAACTCAACAACAGTGCACTGCTCGTAATTAAACGAGCTCATAAACTCCAAAGTCAGAAAAGGGTAGGAAAGCTTCCTCAACCGATACAACCCCATAAACCCCAAAGTTTCAAAGATATGACGGACATCCGTCTCAATTCCCAAGTCCTCAAGAAGTGTGGTATCCACACAACGGGTGGGTCTCATTTTGCGTTTTTGCAACGCCACAAATCTCTCCATTTGTTTAAAGTCCACAAACACCACCGAAGGGTATTCCGGTACAGCGGGTACCACGGGTCCACTACCTTCCCCAACTTCGGGCTGTGTACCCCTCCCCCTCTTACTCTGACGGGTCCCTATGTTTAGTCTCGGCATCTGTTTCAGCATACGGTTTAAACAAACTTGCATAGGCACTTAGAACACATAACTTACACAATTGAACATAGAATAATCATCTGGGTACACACTTTCACCAACAAATTCCCAATTCGATATATATATGAATTCAGTTTATAGTAACTCAGACGATCTCTATAGCTGTGAAAAGTTTAACATGATAAACATAATCTATTCGACCAATTCGGCTATCATGGCATGGCTCAAATGCTACTCCATATAAATATTTGATAACATGTGAAATATTCATATATGTTCATAGAAAGGCAACTTAAAACATGTCATCATCAACCTTCAACATTAGAAGCAAACAACTCAATTAGACCAGTCAGACGGTCTCTACAGCTATAACGATTTTGACACATTCATCAAGAATTAACATCACCACTACTAAATTAAAAGTTTAACTATTGCATATACATTCATATCCAACACAAAACCTTAGTCATAGAAAACGAATTTCAATTTGGGGCACTTTTAAGACGGAGTTTTAAGGCAAGTTTTAAGGTGAAAATTACCAAAATCCAACTTCTCACATACCATATGTAACATATAGTACTCAATTTCATCATCCAACATGTAGAAAACAACCAAATATCAATTTTTATTTTGCAAACCCTAGAAAATTCGCCCCCCCAATTTTGCAATTTCTACTCTATTTTTAGCACAATTAACATCAATAATCACAAAAGGGAAGCATATGAACTACATTACAACAATTAAAAGAAATTTTTGTCCATATGAAATGAAATTTTCGGACTATTCTATCATTCTAATAGGTTCAAAGTGATGAAAACATGTAAATAGGGAAGAAATTCATACCTTGGTTAGATGGAAAGTAAAAGAACACAATTAAACAAGGAAAAACAACCCAAATCAATCACCACAACCACAAGAATATGAGAGCTTTTGAGAGATTTAGGAGGTTAGGGTTCGAATAAAGAAGAAAGAATGAGAAGAATGAGGAAAAACAAGAGTTTTATGAAACCCGTAAGAGCCTCTGTACTGTAGCCTACTCGATCGAGTGCCTAGGGTACTCGATCGAGTGCCCTCTACTCGATCGAGTAGGTGCTATTTCGTCGAGTATCTGCAGAACATTTCTACATTCCAACGTCATAGCTTCCTAACTAGATCGAGTGAGGTCTACTCGGTCTATTAAGCACTCGCATTCGGTCAAGTAAGGTTGAGCACTCGGTCAGAAATACGAAATAAATTGAAGGTTCCTGCAACACAATATCACGTGTCGGTTCCAAAACAAGTTCGGAATTCGTCACTGGTTATCGTACTCACTTCTATATCACCATTACTATTCAAACATATCATACCGTCTCATCAGACAAGATTTATATCATATTACGCTACAACAACTGCACACAACGCGGTTTACCTGCTACTGAGTCATTCATATACACATTTACGTCACCATGTCATACCTAAACTCGTTTCACCACATGGCTATCAACTTATTCTCATGTTAATGAAGGCATATAATTAACAATAAATCCCCACATGTCATTCAAGTATATTCTACATAAACAATTAAAGCCTATCATGTTCCAATTTCAACATAACAAATTATTTTACACAAATTAATCACCACGCAAGCGGAAATTTTCAGCCATTAAACATTGCACAAATGCATCACTATTGGCTATTTCTCACATAATAACTCAACATTTCTTTAATTATCATCATTATAGCTATGGTAGGACTTATAAACTTATATGGGATCACCATTATTAACAACCTTAAGAAAACACCAACATAATCACTTTTCATATTACAGCATACACTTCCACACTTTTCACGCATTTCTATTAAATAACCCTGTTACGTTTCTCATATTCATCGCATAAGTTCACTAATTCTACCAAAACTTCACCATGCACAATCCAAACGTAACTATCATGCCCATACCAACTTTAACAAAGACGCAACCATGGATAGTTCCGACGCAATTCACATTCACGTTAAGCACCTACTCACGGACTCCACATTCCCATACCCAGTGATTGGCTTAAGTACAATGGGGCCAAGATTTTGAAATGAGGGCGCCTACTCACCCAAAACCTAGCATCAGCTGGGGCTCCCATTACACATACACTAGGTTCATTTTATTAGACTCACTACGTTCATTATGTTCATTGGTTACAGGTTCCAAAATCGTCTCTCTGATACCACTTTGTAACACCCCCATATTCTGAGGAGCCTTAACTAGGCCTTCCTTAGCATATAAGGGCGTTACCATCTCGGTTGCCAGAGGTAAGTAATCATCAAAAGTCGATAAAAGAACAATTATAGTTATATTACAAGCATTACAACCAACTTAACAAAATAAAGGTACAACTCGTCAGCTACACATTATTTCTATCAAACTCTTGAGGACTCATCCCCGCCAGGACTCCAGCCATCAACGACATCAACACCTGCTAAGACAGACTGCTCACCATAAGGGATCATGGCAGACACATAAACAAACAAGACAACCATACAAGGTCAGTACTGAGATAAGACATGACGAAACCAACAACATCTATCAACACAACACAGTATAACCAGTCACACACGCAATCACACCCACTCCAATCAATCTCCGTCACCGACTGTCCACTGGACCAGCCCTGCCAGTGGGGGACCGCAGCCGTACCCACCAAATCCCCGCTCATCAAACCGAGCGATAACCCTGTCCCATTAATGTGCACATCCCCTCCCATGGCGGGTTCCACGAAGGGCGAAACTAGGGCGTGAAGTCACTCCCGCAAGTAACTCCACTCAGCCGAGGACGCACCTCGAGAACCAGAGACAAACAATCACAGACAGCTGCAATACAACAACAACCAACAAACTGTATACACCAACCGACTACCGCATATACGCTGCCACACAACACAACTACGACACATCAACCATGACACAACAATCGACACACTAGACCATCCGCAGAAACTGAGTAGACGAACCTACCTTTAAGCAAATGCAACAATTCCATGTCCACATACGCAATATCCAGCAACCAAGTAACACCTATATATACAACACAACCATCTATCACTACCAAGCAAACCCTAACTGCAAAGACAAGGATACGGATAATGATGACGACATACCTACAAGAGAAAACCTGGCAAAAGACCGCTACCCGACTCAAGCTATGCTCTCCTAAGGCACAAGAACCTTCAAAGGCTTCCATGGAGGTTATATGGTGAAGGTAAGGGAAGCAGGCGACCTAAGGATCCGAAGAAATGAGGCGGAAATGATTTGCGGATTTAACAAAACACGATTATAAACCCTCGCTGAAAAGACGTTACTCGATCGAGTGGCCCACCTACTCGATCGAGTGGCCCATACTCGATCGAGTATCCAAGCTACTCGATCGAGTAGCCTCTACTCTATCGAGTACCACTCCTAACTCACAACATAGGATAACTATGATACGCATTCTAAGGACCGTTACCACCCCCAAGGTTGGTCAATGCTGGTCAACGGTCTCTAAAAAGGCCGGGTATTACAGGGGGTACCTGGCGAGGATCCATGTAAGGATATAGAGCTGTTTATGGAGTATTGATCTACCATTTCATTACCTACTGGGGTGACACAGGATAGGGTCAAGGGAGTCCTTTTTCCTTTTTCCTTGACTGATGATGCCCGGGAGTGGTTGAGAGACTTGGATAGGGAAGCTGTCGGCGTTACTGACTTGAATTTCCTAGCCTTAGCCTTCTACAGAAGGTATTTTCCACCACATCGCACTAATATGCTGAGAGGTCAAATCACCACTTTTACTTAGTTGGCCACTGAAGATCTAAATGAAGCTTGGACTAGGTTCAAGAAATTAGTTCACTTTGTACCTCACCACGGTTTCCAACGATGTTTATTATGCACCCAATTCTATAATGGGTTGCATGGTGATCAAAGAGTTGTGTTGGATAATGCAGCAAAAAGGAGATTTAAGAAAAATGTCGAAGACGATAAGGGATGGCGACATTGAGGAAATGGCCATTCATGTAGCTGAAAATGGAAACCCTAGAGGAGGCAGACGAGTGAGCGAGTCTTTAGTAGCTACAGTGGAAAGTCCCAGTGAGAGGTTAGAAAATTCGGAGATTGTACAACCTTCAGGCGCACCTGAACAAGTCTGTGCCATAATTGAGCAAGAGGTAATTTGTGGTAGATGTGGTACAGAGGGATATGATCCTATTACTTGCATGGCGGATGTAGAGCGAGTCCGTGCTTATCAAAAATTCAAGCAAGGAGTTCCGTTCTCTAAACTATATGAAAACTTGACCATGACAAGTGCCTCTAGTCCTTCTAAACCAATGACACAACAAGTCGTTTCACCGTCTACAATTGTAGAAATTGTGGAGTTAAAGTCTTTGGTATTGAATTTAGCACTTCAACTTGAAAGAAAGTCGGACAAAGACAACAACGCTATAGAAGAGTTGCAGGACCAAGTCGCGCAACTTACATCCGCGCAAAGTCAAGTGAATCACCCACCTCAATGTGACCCAATCAAGGCAATAAATCTCCAAAGCGGTCTTACCTATTGTGGACCAAAAATACCGGAAGATGATGATATAACTGCTGACGAGATCCCGGAAATTATTTTGGAGGAGTTAATTGAAGATGTCCTTGCTGAGCATCGTCAAATCGCTCGAACGAATGCTAATTCTTCTGGATCGAGTGATATGTCCTCCGAAAGTACTCGATCGAATACTCCCATTTCTCGATCGAAAGAAGCTCAAACTGACATTCTCGATCGAGGAGATTGTTCATCTAAATCGAGTGACTTGCCCAGCAAAAATGTTCGATCGAGTAATTCTGGCCTTCAATCGAAATGTGCCGAACCTGATGAACTCGATCGAGAGCTATGCATTTCTCGATCGAGGAGTTTGCCTGAAGAAAATGTTCGATCGAGTGGACATAGTGCTCGATCGAATGCCTGTGCCAGCGGAAGGTCTGTTTTAAAGCTTAGTTCCGCTACCATGTCGTCTTCCCCTGCTGCGAAGATGCCGCGTACTGACAAAGGTAAAGAGAAAGTTGTGGACCCGCTTACTGTTACCAGGATTCCCTATCCAGGAAGTCTGAAGGATGCTAAGGTCAAGTGACAGTACGGTAAACTCGTGGACGTAGTCAAGAACCTTCAGGTAACCGTCCCCTTTACTGAACTTATTACCCAGGTGCCTACTTACGCAAAATTTATGAAAGACGTTTTGACGCGTAAGAGGGAGCTTAGCGAATTCGAGACTGTTACTTTTATGGAAGAGTCCAATAATTTACTTCTCAATAAAGCTCTACCTAAAATGAAAGACCCGGGTAGTTTCTCTATTACCTTTACCATAGGAAATGAAATGATAGATAAGGCTCTCTGTGATTTAGGAGCCAATGTCAGTGTCATGCCTTTTTCTGTATGCAAGAAACTTAATATGGGTCACCTTAAAATGACTAATATTTCCTTACAGATGGGTGATAGATCTGTTAGACGACCCTTAGGTATCCTAGAGGACGTGCCTGTTAAAGTAGGCAAGTTCTTTATACAAATGGACTTCAATGTTTTGGACATAGTTGAGGATACCCGGACCCCAATTATACTAGGAAGACCATTCTTATGTACGGCTGGGGATAATATTGATGTCAAACAAGGGCGTTTGAC
The DNA here is from genome assembly GCF_048544455.1 of Silene latifolia. Classification (NCBI taxonomy): domain Eukaryota; kingdom Viridiplantae; phylum Streptophyta; class Magnoliopsida; order Caryophyllales; family Caryophyllaceae; genus Silene; species Silene latifolia. The sequence continues at coordinate 151,080,300 of NC_133538.1, read as the reverse complement.
TCTTGCAGTGGGGGATGATGCGATCACTTTTAGTTTACCTGGTACACTTGCTCGCCCAATGATAGAGGATACTTGTTATTCAGTTGATATTGTTGACGAGTCTGTTTATGAGTTCTGGTCGGATTCTTTTATAAAGGATCCAATAGAAGCTTTGATGTTGTTAGATGAGTGTGCAGATAACCCAGAGAACAATGACGTTGTGTTGGATTTGCTTGAAGCTGCAATAGATGAGCGTGAACTCACCGACGCTGAAGGAGAGAGTGGAACAAATGATAAATACTCTTTGCGCCATAGAGGTAAAGGTACCTGAGCATAAGCCTCTTCCTTCTCATCTTAAATATGCATTTTTAGATGATACAGAGCAATATCCAGTCATTGTTAGTGCTAAATTGGATGATGATCAGCTGACCGCTTTGTTAGCTGTTCTTAAGAAAAACAGGAAAGCAATGGGTTATTCATTGGATGACATTAAGGGCATCAGTCCTGATATTTTTATGCACAGAATTGAGCTTGAGGAAGATCACAAGCCTTGCAGATAGGGTCAGCGCCGACTGAACCAGAAGATGCAGGATGTTGTGATGGTTGAGGTAATGAAGCTGCTCGATGCAAGTATTATTTATTCTGTTGGTCATTCCAAGTGGGTGAGTCCAGTTCAGGTAGTTCCTAAGAAAGGAGGGACTACAGCGGTCAAGAATGATAAGAACGAATTGATACTTACTAGAGTAGTGACTGGTTGGCGGATGTGCATATAGACTACAGACAGCAAAATGCCGCCACAAAGAAAGATCACTTTCCCCTTCCTTTTATCGATCAGATGGTAGAAAGGTTAGCTTCTCATAAGTTTTTATGTTATCTAGATGGATACTCAGGGTTCTTTCAAATCCCTATTCATCCAGATGATCAGGAAAAGACTACTTTTACTTGTCCTCAGGGTGTTTTTGCTTATCGCAGGATGCCTTTTGGTTTGTGTAATGCCCCTGCCACCTTTCAAAGGTGCATGATGGGGATATTTTCTGAGTATATATAGTCTATTATGGAAGTCTTTATAGACGATTTTAGTGTCACTACCACACATACCTTGCATTGGTGACGCTTTTTCAGGCGTTTTTCGACGCTTAAAAGCGTCATGTTTTTTTTATCGACGCTTTATAAAAGCGTCAATTTTTTGGCCGTCGTAATTTTTTAACGCTTTTTTTAGTCAATAGTTATGACGCTTTTTAGCGTCTTTATGGACTATTGACGCTTTTAATTGTCAACAAATGTGACGCTTTTAAACGTCTTCATGGACTACTGACGCTTTTAATTGTCAACAAAATTGACGCTTTTAAGCGTCTTTGGTGGCTATTGACTTTTTTTTTTGTCAACAAATTTGACGCTTTTAAACGTCTTCATGGACTATTGACGCTTTTAATTGTCGACAAATTTGAAGTTTTTAAGCGTCTTCAGCGACTATTGATGTTTTTATATGTCACTCGATGAGACGGAATTAGGCGTCAACTATTTATATATTGACACTTCTTTTTGTCACGGTATAATTTCGGCTTTTTGATTTCTGATAAAATCGTACATAGAGATTAATTAAATACACCTATAAATAATATAGTACTACTAGCTATCATTACTAAATCATAAAAAAAAACATAATGCAATATACTTCGTATATAATTAATAACGTACCCACGTACTTTTATAAATAATCATACGTTTGATACATATACCGTCTCCGTCACAAATACTATAGCTAGCTAGCATTGACAATTTAACTAATATAAACTAGTACGTAATTTATAGTACGACAAAATCAAAAATATCAAAAGGGATCCAGAAGTTAGTAAAAGTCCAAAAAATCGTAAAAAATGCTACGTAACTAGCTAGACAAGGACACTGAGTATAGTTTGAATGTGGTAGGGGCTTCAATCATGTAGGCGCAATGTCAAAGAGACTTCAATCAACATATGAAGGCACATCTTCAATCAACATTTGAAGGGGCATCATCACCATTTGATGAATCTGAAACCTATAATGGGCAAAGAAAATATAATTTATATGAATATATTTGATTAGTACATATACACTCCCAATAATAGAAATAAGTTAGAGTGGCAGCACAAACTCCAGCCGATTATAACACAAACAGCACCCACGAGGCACAAGCAAACCGTGAAACTCAATGGAGAAGAAACATGACCTACTCACAGTTACTGTCAGCCCACGATTACATAAAATATTTGAAATTTTTTGCTGAAATAAAAGTGAGATACTAACTGAAAGGCAAGTAGATCAGTAGCATTGTGCAGTTACTGTCAGCCGTATGCAGACCGACACAAACCTTCATGTTCGAACACTGGAATAGTGGGATGTATTGTTATGCTAGTATACTACCAGAAGTCAAGAACCCAATGCAACTGCTGCAACTGAAAACCCAATCCAACTGCCCAGTTTCAGTCACATTATATTGTAGGAGGGGAAAAGCACCGGTATTCTACCCTAAGTCACTGATTCAGGGGAAAAACACCTTCTAAATTGCATTATGACCAAGCTATCAACAAAAGAAGCAAAATTACACATGAATGCATATTCAATGAGGGATTCATAGCCCAATTCACCAAGCCCAATTCAATGAGGGATTCATCAACACCAAAAATACGTCGGGAATGAGTAGCGAGTAGGGTGAATTCCACATATTAAGCGGCATTCACACTAATAAACAAATCAAGGCTCTCGGCCATGGCAAAAAAAAATATGAGAAGTAAAAAAAATTACGCATACCTGTGTACTGCCTATGTTCATGTTCAAGACTGATTTTGCCATGTCTATAACTTCAGTCGTAGCTTTTCCAGTACTAAAGAGGTCCAGTATTTGAGCAAACTGTGTCGTCATTTTTTTCAACAGTCCATTACTCTCATCGCACTTGGTTTTTAGCTCTTTATTTTCTTTGGTCACATCATCCACAGGCTTCTTCATATTTTCTAAGGCTAGACTACTACTGGCTCCACAACCAAATCCCTCTTTTCTTAAGATACTATGTACTCCAAACACATCACTTTGCTTTACACCATATCCATAACCAACTGGACGTGTAGGGGTATCCTTGCCGTACATTGCTTTGTTAAAGGCTTCATTCTCAAGTTGTACACGAGATTTGGAATTAGATGGATGTAGGGTAGTTTCCATATCAGTACTTGCATCTACATCAATCTACAGAAAATAAAATAAAATATAGATCTCAATAAGTATATTAAGATAATTTCAATCTCAACAATTTTATTATATGAACATCTAAAACTTTGAATAAGTAGTAGTATTGTATTCCATAAGAAAAGGAGAAGAATGAGCAAAATATGAGCAAAACATGTACAAGGAACAGAAAAAGATGATGATGCAGCACATTCCTCATTAATTAAGAAAAACCCGTCCACATTTACTAAGCAGCACCCAAAATCAGGTGTATGAAATTAATTGCAACCTATTTAATTAATCATATACTAACACTTTAACTTACTAAATTTTACGAAATATTCACACAAATTAATAAACTAAATTCACAGACACAACCATTAATGCTATTCAGCAATTTCACACAACATCATCTCAGTCAAATTTAAACCATTATTCGTTTAAAAAAGAAAGATAGAAATCAGATGAGAGATTTGTTTTGATACATAATAATTAAAATTTGTTTTCCTGAGAATGATGAATACATTATACATATAAAATAAAATCTAACCCTAGTTATTGATTTACAGACAAATTACAAGTACATAGCTAGTTGGAAGACTAGAAAACGAGAACACGAGAACGAGTAGATACTAAGTAGGGATCATCAAAATAGAGTGTGAGAGAAAGAGACGAGCTAGGGAGCAAAAGACATAGGATGCCAGGTAGTAGGTATCTTTCAAAACCAAGTCAACAGTGTAAAATATTAAAGAGAGAGACGAGCTAGAGACTACTAGATAAACGTTGCAAAAGATTGACAAACACACAGGCTTTGTTAAAGAAACTTTGTAAACAATTCACTATCCTACTTGCTACAAATTAATGTCCCTTTGCATTGAGATTTGAGCAACTATTTAGTGTGTGGCTTTTTTCGGTGCGTCTTGGGATCTGTACATTCACTATCATCTGACGGTACTGAGTAAATTGTTTACCAAGAAAATAGATATGCTTACCAATAAATCCTCTGTCACCGTGTCTTTTACAAATGTTCCATCTTTCTTACGATGTGTTTGCTTGAAAATCTCCAAAACACTTGGTTCTCTTTTATTCTTCTCTTCCTGTTGGTCACACAACAATACTAAATAAAAAGATGATTGAGCATATAATACATTTCAAATTGAATATACATGAGAAGTTTTAGAGATGGAAATTTTACGAAATCAGCTCGTATGTTAGCATAGCTAGTAGGCCCCGTTGTATGCATATGATTTTGATTACCACGTGCTTCTTTTCCGCATTCAGCCAATCTCTGTACGAAATATATATTACAGACATTTTCACTATAAAAGTATAAAATTTGAAATTAACCAGTAAGAATGAATAACACTTTGTTTCATATTTTAAATTAAAGGCGTACCTGTCCCTTATCGGAATACCAATAATCAACCAAACGAATCCAATTAGGACGAGGATGTCCATTAGGCACTGCTTCATATATTTGTTAAGAGAAGTAAAGAAGATACTCAAATAAACTGTTAAGAATTATTATCTTGTCAATTAAGTCAAAAAAAAATAAGAATCCAAACTATCTGCATATACTAAAAACTTACTCAAATTAGCTTTAAAATGTCAACTTTCAATTGTGCACTAACATGGCGCCAATCTAATTCGTTAATAGGACAAATTTGCTCAGTTTTCGCAACAAGGCCGATAAATCTAATAAGAATATGTCCTCCCATTTTGAGTGGTTGATAAACTCATTAAACGTCACAAAGTACTTAGTACCATTATCATGCCAAACATCAAGCGGTTGAATAGCGTAATTGACCGAATTATAGTTTCCTTCCTTATCTGTCAACAATTGAGCACAAATGGAATGGTGATATGTAATAAACAAATAAGATCACAAAATTCTTAAAAAGAGAACAAAAATAGACAAAAAATAATTCAAGTGGATGCAAACCCATCGGAAAATAAGCAAATTTAGCAAATAAAAAGAGAACAAAAATAGACAAAAGCTGGTATGTACACTTTTTAGGGGAAGGGAAAAACATATGGAATAATAAATCATGTCTGATGTTGATGCCTATTGTTATGATTATCGTCTTTTTCTCCAAAAGTTTATGACTAGTTTTTCTTATCTCCATTTATTTTTTGCATCTTTCTGGGTAAGCTTACCCCCACACCAACGCCAAGACCAACAATTTGTGTCATTTCTTAAATCTGATAACATTAGGTCTCGACAAACATGTTCAACCAAATCATACACTAGTAACTAAACAAATAAAACAACACAACAAATCTAAAGCTTTAACTTCAACTGTATAGATTTGAGCAATAGTAGAAGCATGACTCTTCCAATCATTCACACTCTCATCAAGTATACTCCCATTAATATCCAAAATTCTATCAACTGTTAACCCATCAGAAGTCGAGCAATCTTCAACAACAGCACTTTGAGAGCTAAATAAACGAAACCCATTACACGATTCAACTTTTTAAAAATACCCATAAGAAGATTTCGGAATTTTGGGCAAATTTAAGGGATACCCATAAAATAAATGGGGGTGATTAACTGACTTAGAGGGTGGGTTAGTGGGTTAATAGTTAGAGTAATGTATGTTAGTTTTTTTTATTTAAAAAAAAGAGTAAAATGAGTGTGATCTGTCATTAACTAACCCTTTAATATATTGTGTAAAGTAAAGAACTTTACCTACAGTCATAACCTCATCTTTCTCATCAAATGCTACTTCATCATGCCAATCAGGTATTACGACCCTGTGCCGTCTTGGTTTGAAAGGTTTCACGTTGTTGACTAAATCTTCATTCACAGGTATCACAGGTGTGTCTGACGTACTGTTAACTACTTTAGACTTCAACTTGATAGTGTGCAGACGATTAGTAGGAAAAGGCAATGAAGATTTGGACTTCAAAAGATTGGTTTGAAGCGAAATAGTAGCATGTATACTAGCAGCCTGTGTAGTGGTTACACCACAAACTTGAGTTGATGGAGCTGATGGTGTAGCAGATGAGAAGTTGGCAGTGTGCGGACGATTAGTAGGAAAGGGCAATGAAGATTTAGACTTCAAATGATTGGTATGAGGCGAAATAGGAGGCTGTGAAGTAGGGGCTTGTGTAGCAGCTAAAACTTGTGCCGATGAGCTTGATGTAGCAGAGATGTGCAGGCGATTAGAAGCAAAGGGCGATGAAGATTTGAACTTCAAATGATTGGTTTGAGGAGTAATAGTAGTGTGTCCCACTGATGGTCTAATTGAATATTCTTTCCAAATAGGATGTGATTTTGTAGCAGCAGTACTTGCTTGTTCCATAGCATTAGAAGGGGAACAAGTGGTGGTTTTAGATTGGAAATTTTATGGTTGTTGTACAGCTACCCTTCTAGATGTAGTGGCTTGAATTGGTGAGATCATGTGAGTTTTTTGATGAGGTGATAGCTCGGTAACATGATGTTGGGCATTTTTTTGATCAGGGACAGAAGTTTTCAAATGTTTGTGAGTACCAAGGTATGATTCTCCATCATTTGGAGGACGAAATGGTCCCCATATTTCATCACCTCCATCAGATGCAATTTCGGAAGACAATGCAACCGCTTGAGTATTTAATTTTTTCAGTTGTTGCGCTTCAACCTCCTTCATCGTCATCTGAGCCCGTGTTCTTTTGCTTCGATAACTCATCATTAATCAACTGACCTTTCTTATCCTAAAAAAATAACAAAAATATCAGTACACATTAACATAAATTAATTACAGTTAATTGAAAATATACGTCTATGAAGCGCGAAAATATAAATGAATGCATATGCAGTATAATATAAACCAAAACCAGCAGCCTCTATAAGAATGTCATCAGCATTAATAAGATAAAGAAAATGCCTAAAACAATGTCATCCTAAAAATACAACTTGCAGCACGAAATTATGTTACTTATAACAAAATCTCGCCAGTTTCAATGAAATCTCTAGGCTTAGTCCTTATTACATGCAGCCAGCCTTTATGCATCTCATCTTCAACATAAAAGACTTGCTTTGCCTGTGATGAGAAAACAAAGGAATCATCAGATAAATTTCGGCCTGTGTGCATCAGCTTAGAAAAGTTTACACACACACTCTTATCTGGATATGATTTTATCCCCTTGTGTATGTCTACCCAATCACAACGAAACATTACAACTTTGTACTTTCCAAAGTAATCTAACTCGGAAATTCCTTTAAGCTTTCCATAATATATATGTCCATCGGCTTCAACCATTATCCCATAATTCTGCGTTTTTCTATGCAGCTCACGATACACTGTTTGAAATTTGTACCCATTGATCATGTACCCGGTCATTCTTTTACCATTTCTAGTTAAGCCGCCGGCCAAAGCTTTTCTTAATTGTCCTTCTTTGGTACTTGTATCTAAGTTTTGAACCTAAGAACGTTAAGAAACGATTTAATAATTATTTTCATAAACTGCTGACTGTTTTAAAAAATTTCTGAAATATAAGGAGAAAACCTAAATTCTGAAATAAAAGGAGAAAACCTGAATTTGAAGCCAGTCTGAGAATTCATTGATAATCCAATCATTTTCGTCACTTGGGGTTAGAGGTAAGGTTATTCTCGTGGTGCTTTTCAAAAAGGAATTCACTTCAATCAATGAAAAACATTGTACTTAAGAGACATGTTAAAAACTGAGTAATGCCCGACAGAAGAAATCATACTAATATATACTTACTCAAGGACCACTTTCATCTCATCTGAATGAAGCAAAACATAGCGGTGTGCTTGTTTTAAGCTTTTGTCATCTAAGCGTACTTTTTCTATCACTCCAATCACTCTACCACCAGATTGGTACAAGTAGCAATCCATGTCTTGAATAACATCGTCATTTCTCTTAGATCTGTTATAGGTGGTCTCAACACCTTCAAGATATCTTGAACAAAACGTAATAGTCTCCTCCAATATGTACCCCTCGGCAATCGATCCCTCTGGTTGGGATTTGTTTCTCACATATGATTTCTAATGAGCTAAATACCTTTAGAAAAATGAATTATTATTGAGTAATATATTGAAAAATAACTAGCTAAACAACAGTCCAGGTTTTTAGATATGTACCTTTCTATCGGATACATCCATCTATACTGGACAGGTCCACCAAGCTTCACCTCCTCTACTAAGTGTATTAAAAAAATGAACCATGATAGTGAAAAAGGTTGGCAAAAACTCGATTTCCGTTTGACAGAGTACAAGGATAATTTTTTATTGAAGAGCATTTAACTCGTTGTAATCAAGAGTTGGAGAACACAAAGATTTGAAAAAAGAAGACAAGTCCCCAAGCAAGTCGATAATTTTTGTGGACTTGGATGCTCTTAATGCTATGGGTAGGATATCTTGCATTAAAACATGATTGTCATGGCTCTTAAGATTAATTAGTCTTCGTTGTTTCATATTCACGCATCTAGAAACGTTTGACCCGTAGCCATCCGGAACTCTAACTTTTTGCAAGACTTTTAAAAATCTGTCTTTTTCCTCGCTGGACATGGAGTAGGAAGCTTGAGGCATGTATTTTCCCCCATTAGGCAAATATTTAAGCCAAAGATGCCTCTTTACACCCAACTTCTCAAGATCCTTTCGAGCATTCTCATCATCTCTACTCTTATCCATATCCAATAGTGTACCTAATATATTGTCACACACATTCTTCTCAATGTGCATAACATCTAAATTATGTCTTAGAGGATTGTTCTCCCAGTAAGGCACCTTGAAAAACACACTCTTTTTGTTCCATAAATTATCATTATTGTCATCATCACTGTTAATGAGGACATTAGTTGACTCGCCTACTTTTCTAACTCTATTTTTCCTCTTTCGACGTTTTTTAGACTTGCCATAAATATAATCAATCCCTTCTTGTTGTCTCAAAACATCAGACCCAGTAGCACAAATTGGAGCACTACCATACTCTGTAGTCCCATCAAACAAACTTCCTTGAGAACGATAAGTATGGTCTCATCTAACCATTGCCTATGTCCAACATAACAAATCTTACCCCCAAACCTACCAGAGTTTGTTGAATGAGTGCAATAAGGACATGCATCATAGCCTATTGTACTCCATCCCGATAACATGGCATAAGCAGGAAAATCATTAATAGTGCTATGTAAAGATGCTCGTAATTTAAATTATTTCCCCTCATAAGCATCAACACCATTCCATAGCAATTCTAATTCATAAAGTATGGGGCTGCAAAAACACATCGATATCAATACCAAGACTGTATTTTCCAGGAATTATGCATGACAATATAAATGACGATGGTTTCATGCACAACCAAGGTGGCAAGTTGTAGGGTATTAGAATAACAGGCCATGTGATGTACGTAGTATTCATCAAACGATATGGATTAAACCCATCAGTAGCTAGTGCTAACCTAACACTGCGAGGATCGGATAAAAATTCAGGATAACGAGAATCAAATTGTTCCCAAGCTAAAACATCTGCCGGGTGTCTTAGTTTTCCATCTTTTACACGATCTTTATGATGCCATCTCATGTCTTTTGCAATTTTTGGTGAGTTGTATATTCTTTGAAGCCTAGGAATGAGGGGAAAATATCTCATCTTAGCTCCTTCACCTTTCTTTGCTTTACCTTCACCATTACTTGTTTTCCATCTTGATGTGTGGCAAACATGACACTCCTCCTTTTCGGAAAATTCCCCCCAATACAGCATGAAGTTACTTGGACATGCATGAATTTTTTTCATATCCAAGCTCAAAGTTATTAATTAACTTTTTTCCCTCGTAATAAGATGACGGGAATTCTCTGATTTGGGGAAATGCTTCGAATAGAAGTTCAATTAATTTATTGAATGAATCATTGGACCAATGAAACATACACTTAATATGAAACAAGTGTAAAATAAAGGACAATTTTGAGAAAGTTTGACATCCTTCATAAAGTTCTTTATTTGCGGCCTCAAACAATCTTTTTGTGGACCATGGAAAAACGCTCCACTCAAATGCTTTTTCAAAACATTTTTAATTTTAAAAGAGTCGCCACGAAATTTTTAAATGGAATTTAGAAACCAATTTTAGAGATTTGAATTCGTGTGACTTTACGTGTTAGGAAGTTAATTTAATTTCATTAAAACAACACCCAACCCCGCCCGTTGCAATAACGGTCTCTACTAGGTGAAAGATGGCTATTTCGGAAAGATATCACATGCGTATGCAACCATTGAATTTAAATCCTATCATGCGAATTTCATTCTAAGTCGTTTAAAATGCATTTAACTTCGTCGAAGTGGTTTAGCATGTGAGGTTCATTGATTAAACTAGAAAACACATCCAAAGAGGGGGATAGGAAGACTTACGCTTACGCTTAGCATAAGATGTATTAACAAACATTAGTGGTTAGCTCATACATACAATATAAATTATAAATAATGTAAATTAAAATCTAAAACATAAACTAATTAAACTAAGGATTAATCAAACAAAGTCAAACAAGGAAGCAAATTAAAACACAAAACCTGGACAAACCCGTGCACTGCACGGATCTGAAATTTTCGAAATATGTCAGAATTGACCCGTGCACTGCGCGGGTTTTGAATTAATACATTGCTAACTACGAAATAAATACTAAATCAATGAAATAAATTACGAAAATCCACCTAAATTAAAATTACAAATTATAGGTCTGGAAAATCCTAAAAAAATCAATTTTTATATGGTTAAAAATAAATACACGTAAATTAAATAAACTCGATTTATTAAATTGCCCTATTCCAACACGAGGATATGTAAATGAGACGGGGTGTACGACCGACCGATATGGCGGATTTCTTTCCCATCTCAAGTCAACGCGGGTGCCGGAATGGTACTTTAACTCATACTCAAACTATTCTAGTTTCGATATTAGTTAGACGATGTTAGACAATGATTAGTAAATAAACAATAAAAAAACGAAATAAAAAGGAGAGAAGGGAGTTTTAATGCACCCTCAACCTACATGTATCGTTGACACCGTCTTGGGTCGTAATTGATCGTAGATTTTATCTCGAGGGGCCGTCGTCGACGAAGACAATTGAAATTGAATTTTGAAATCACGAAACAAACACGTTCAAAAGGCAGACTTGAGCAGCGATTTTCAATCGCTCACCACGACTTCGTTTCTCAACGATTTTTCAAACCGAAAGATGTTTTGGAAACTAGAAAGACTGAATTTTGTGAATATGGAAACAAACCAGAAGTTTTAATGGGATTTGTGCACGAGAATCAAGGCCAAAGACCACGACAGAAACTCGAAAACAAGATTTGTGTCCCTGTTTTCGAGCGGCTGTCACGGCTTTAGTTTAGGGTTTTTTTGGACGATTGATGGTTGTTATTTGCAGTATGTTGTGGGGAGAACTTAGAGGAATGAATGTATGGTGAAGGGGGGGTATTTATAAGGAGTTTCGAAGGGTAGAAGTAGGGCAACAAGCAGTCGGGCCTGTTTCGCATAGCTGCTGTCCATCAGCTAATTCGTGGGGTTTTTAGGGTTTGTATGTGGGTTTTCTTGGTGGTTAAGCTAAGGTAATATGGGTAGGATACTAGGGTATGGTGTAGGGTTAATGGGCACGGGTTTGGTAGCTGTTTGGAGCGGGTTTTGGGCTCGGGATTGAGCACGCAAAACAGGGGGGCTGCTTGTGTTGCGGGCTGTTTGTGGAATATTTGGGACGGGGATTGGATGGGTTTTGTGGTGTTCTAGGTGCTGGGTTGTTGTGGGTAATGTGGAGCGCGGGTTGGTGGTGATGGGTTGCGGATTTGGACCAAGTTTGAGTCGGTTTAGAAGGGCTTTCGATGGGCTATACAAACACGGGTAAAGGAAGGAATTGGGCTGTGTTGGGGAGTGTTTAGGACGAGATTTGGGTGTGGATATGGGGGTTCGAACTGGGGTTGAATGGGTAGAGGTCTAGGTTGGTTAGTGTACTCAAGATTCGTGACAACTCGTAAAGAAAACGGGCTCAAAAACCGAGCTAAAATCGAGCTCCAAAACGCGTGGTTGAAACGAGTTTTAAATTTTCAAATTCGATTTTTCAAATCAATTAACACATTAAAATAAATGATTTTTCAAATCAAAAAATATATTTTATTTTCAATAAAATAAATTTAAGAAAATAAATTCAAATTAAAACAATAAAATGAATTCACTTAAAAAAAGCTTTAATTTAAATATCATTTAAATTAATAAAATACTCCGTCGACAACGCTCATTCCACATCGTAAAACGTGCCCAAATAATGACAATGACAACTAAAGAATACATATGTCCTATCATCATCGGGTGTTTGTCGGGTTCTCTATAAATTCCAATATCGACAGATATGGGTATCTACAGAGCCCCCACTTTGACTGAGGCTTGGACAAGGCGAAAGTCAAAGTATACCCTGTCCCTCTCGACTCGAGGATTCTCAAGGGTCGTTTAGAGTCCATTAGACTTGCGTATGTAAGCTCGCCAGCCATAAGAAGAGATCATACCTGAAACTTCGTCGGGGATTGACTCTTGCTTCTGTTGTGTCAAATTATCATCGTTAGTCATCGACCCATAAATTGCATATATGATGGGTTGAGCCTTATCCTCGGGCGCCTACGTATCCGTTTCTGACGGAATCAAACCCGCGTCGTAGTTCGGCTCGATGGCCTGTAGCTTTCTGCTGCTTCGGCTCGGATGCCAATATCCCATTGTTCATGTGAGTAAAGATAAAACTTGCGCTTTTCTTATTAATTTCGCTGTTCTGCTAGGGAGAACGATTCACTGAAACTGACGTTTCTGTTGGGGAAATGTCATTTCCGTAGCATTCTGCTGTCGATCTTTGTTAGGAGGATGTCATCCTGTCTGCTTTTGTGGTGGTCTCTGAGCCGACGCGACAGAGCCCCGATTGGAGCATATTCTGCAAATTTAATCATAATATATAGCACGCGATTCACGTAGCGATATTTCGATACTTGAAATGGTCATCGACCGAATTTTGATGGGTCTCTGAGCCGACGGCGACAGAGCCCCAATTGAAAGAAAAGGAAAATGGGTTATCGACCCATGAGACATGAACATTGCTTAGAAAAGGTGGGTCATTGACCCGAACTTTGAATATCTCGAAAATGATTGGCCTCTTCGAGGCGAGAATTTATTTCGATTTTCGATCCAAATGATTTTTCGAATCAACACATAATTTTATTTTCAATAAAATTAATTGCGAAAAATTATTTCAAATTTCTGGAGTTAAATGATTTTTCAAATCAAAACACAATTTTATTTTCAAAAAAATAATCGCAGAAGTTTATTTCAAATTTCCGGAGTGAAAGCGACGGGTAGACACGACCTTTTGACGAAAAGACTCGGACTTTCTGACCCGTAACCAATGTGGGCGTAACCCAATAAAATCTGTAAGTGTGTATGGGATGTTAATTTAACATGGGACGCGCAGGGGATGAAATTGTAAATTAGTCACTTCGGTGCACGAACTATGACAAATTCCGCAAGAGAAATGAGCGAACCAAACCCGGGACGGATGGGGCCCACTTGGCGCGCCACACAGGCCTTACACGGCCGAAATAGAGAAGGTATGGGACTTGCCTTCTTATTTCAAAAAGCTACCAAATTTCCTAAAACTAGTAGGCTTCCAAGTTTCCAAATTTCCTAGAAGATTTAGGTTTCCAAAACCTAAAGGAGTTATACTTCCAAAATTCCTCATCTTTTTTCATATATAAGGAAGGGCTAAGGGTTGAGATTTCCCATAATTTCTCAAACAGAAATCTCTCTGCTTAAAAGAATATCTTTCTTAGAAAAAAACTAGTCATGAATTCCCTGTTTGGGACCATGAAGGGATGGGCGACAGAATTCAGGGGTTTAGAAATCCAAAATCTGAATGCGGCGGGAATTCAACAAATTATTTTCCTGAGGCAAGTCATGATTCAACCCGCATTTCTTAAAGAGTGCCTGAGAGTGTGGGATCCCGAGCATCATGTCTTTGCTTTTCCGGAGGGAGAAATTTGTCCCCTTCCTAAAGAATTTACCGTCTTGGGAGGATGGAGGACCACGCAAGAGCCTGTGGTTCCCGACTTTGTGTCCAACTGGACCCAAAAATACCGCGAATATCTAAACTTGTCGCGTGATGAAGCCCGTACCATCGTCGATGGTGGAAAGGTGGACACAACGCTAGTGCATAAATTCCGGCGTGCAAATGACCCAGATATACCGATCATTTATCGACGCCGCGCCTTTGGCCTCATTCTATTGCATCTTTATTGTTTCGAGGGGGCGATAGAAATTCCATCTTATCGCGGCTAAGCTAGACTAATCCGAGTCGTGGAGCAAATGGAGAATGGTGCTAATCCTGCATGGATTATACTAGCTGAGACTATTAAAAGCTTGGATGCACAAAAAGCCAATCCGGATGCTGTATTCATGGGATCAACCCGTCTACTGCAAGTTTGTCTTTTTTCTCTTTTTTCCTCTTTTTCTCTTTTTTCGTCTCTTTTTTTTTCGTTTTTTTTTTCGTTTTTTTCTTTTTTTCTTCGTCTCTTTTTCTTTTTTTTCGTCTCTTTTTTTTTCTTTTTTTTCGTCTCTTTTTTTTTACCTGCCTTTTTCTGACTGTCTAACAGGTATGGCTCAGCGAGCGTCTTGGTTTGATTGATCCGCCGTTGAAACCAGAAGATTATCATGTCGAAGTCTCACTAATCGGCGACGCGCTACGATTCGAGCAAGGATCCGACATCGCGAAATATGCTTTGATTAGCGGAACAAGGTCTCACATTCGCTGGTCCTTACCATGGCTTCATTTGAGCTCACTTACCGGGCTCGCAGATACGATCATACACGGTATGTCACTTTGTTGGGCTTGATCACCTGTCTATTTTTACCCAGACCGAGTGCTTCGCCAATTCGGTCGTCAACAAATTGTCCCTGCGACGGAGGCTTCGTGAGGTCCTGCTTTTGTTATTTCTCAGGGTAGATGTCATACTTGGCTCCATGCGTGGCGCCGAAGGACCGTGTGGCGCATTCCCGAGCCACGCGAGTCTACTTGGGTTTCCCCTTCATATCTCAAATGGACTACGTAACCCTGGGCCTTAATGCAAGGAAGAAACTACAGAAAGATGATGCCATTGATCGGGAGAAGCATGATAGGGGTTGGAAAATCGACAATTCTTTCTTCGGGCCGATTCCGGCCCGACCGAGACCGAGACTAGGCCTGACGAGAACCCTAGGGCTAAACCTGGTGCTCCTAGCATGTGGGACCGACTGGGTACTACAAGTGGTGACGTTCCGACACTTGCAGAGAGACTTGGCCCTCGACCAAGCGTAAAAGAGAGATTGGGCCGGCGAGAAGACAGCGTGGTCCCCCCGAAGAAACGGGCAAGAATGATGATGGGTGAGACATCGTCTCATAGTGACGGGACACGCGACCCAACTAAAGATAGGCGGTAGTTACGGCTCTATTATTTAGTATTACTATTATGCTTTTATTTGCTTTCCTGTTAGTTTGATTTATAATGGGCGTCGCCCGGATTTATCAAAATAAAAGACACGTATTATTTATTAGAAATCCTCAGTTTCTGCATTGAATATTTCATTTTTATTGTGGTTGTACCTTTTTCAAGGGTTGCCTACGTATCTGCTTTTCAACAGAATCAAACCGAGGTCGTAGTTCTCTCATAAAACATTTCAGTGCAAAGGGCAACAAATGCCAAACTTAAAACTTATTCAAATACATCACAATTCAAGTGTTATTTCATAACTTTGAGAGTGAGGTCTTAAGGATAGTACTTCTTCAACTCGATCCGTTCGTTGGATTCGAGAAATCATTTCCATCCAAATCTATCAAACGTACCGCGCCTCCTGTGAGTATCTTCTTCACGAGATAAGGACCGCCCAATTAGGCTTAAACTTCCTCTTGGATCGACCGGTAATAGAGCCCTTTACGATTTGAGAACTAAATCGCCTTCATTAATTCCCCTGGGCTTCACCTTCTTGTTAAAAGCCCGCTCTATCCTTTTCTGATAGAGCTTAACATGATACAACGCATTCAAATGACGCTCATCAAGTAATACCAACGAATCATATCTGGCTTGGACCCAATCCGCTTACGGGACCTGGCTTTCGAGCAAGATGCGCAGGGAGGGTACTTCCAGTTCGACTGGTTGTACTGCTTCCATCCCGTAAACTAAATAGTACGGGGTTGCCCCTGTGGCTGTTCTAATGGATGTTCTATATCCCCACAACGCGAAGGGTATCTTCTTCGGCCACTCCTTGTAATTGTCAGACATCTTTCTCAATATAGTAGCCACCGTTTTGTTAGCGGCCTCCACTGCTCCATTTGTCTGAGGTCGATATGGAGATGACTTATGATGCTTGATTCTATACTTTTCAAGTATAACGGCTGTCTCACTTGAAAGTGAGTTCCATGATCATGATGAACTCGTGCGGCACTCCGCATCGGCGGATGATGTCATTCTCAATAAACTTGGCTACTTGCTTCGCATTTAGCACTTTGTAAGACTTGGCCTCTACCCACTTGGTAAAGTAATCAATAGCGACTAGGATATAACAATGCCCTCCTGTTCCAGAAGGGTTTACTTTTCCGATGATGTCGATTCCCCAGGTTGAGAAAGGCCAAGGTGACGTCATGGTGTATAGCATAGAAGGTGGTACATGTTGAATATTCGCAAATATTTGGCAATTGTGACAATGCCGGACATATCTGCGACAATCTGTTTCCATTGTTGTCCAATAGTATCCTAACCTCATGATCTTCCGAACTAGCATGTGGGAGTTCATATGCGGCCCACATTCCCCGTCGTGGACTTCTTCCATGACCTTTTCTGACGTTGTCTTGTCGACGCATCGTAATAGGACACCCTGTGCTGTCTTCTTATACAATTGTTGTAGATACCTCATTTCTGCACCTCCCGCAAACCACCCGGTGATGATTGGGCCGCATGTTTGATACGCGGAACGATTTGTGACAGTTCGTAATATTATCGTCAAGTGATTGCTCAAATATTAAATGTCTACCTCTTAGTTGTCATCTACGTCCCGATACGGTCGTTTTGGCAGTAATTAGAGTACATTCGGAGTCCGGGTCAAAAACCGTCTCCATTTTCTCGATAATCATTAAATCCCGAGTCGAATATTCGAATGTTCCGGATATTTCTATTCCATATTTCATAAATTTTATCTTTTGGCAAATAATATCCCGTAATATTCATAAGATAATCGAATTATTTCCGTCCTACCATAACTCAAACGCGAAATCTTTCTTCAAAGAGGAAAACCTCCACGGGGAATAGACGCAACAGCAGTGTTGCGCCTCTTCCAAGAGACGCAGTGGGCTCTTGCGCCTTTTCCCAGGCCCTTCTTTGCATGTCTTACGTATCTTTTTCATATCTTTCCGAGATTCACTACCAAAGAGTCTCTGAAACCCTAATTCCCGTCGTGTGATTAGTATAAATAGGAGCCTTCGTTCCTCATATTTCTCACGCTAGTGTCCGCCCTTCTCTTCTCCCTTTGCATTCTAGACTTTGTTCTTACTTATTGGCGCCTACGTGCTTGAACTTTCGACCACGTAAGCTCGGATCTTTCCGGGTACCAGCCTCTCCGTTGCATGACCGACCAATTTGACCAACTACACTTAATCAACTTAATTAATCAATCGTTTTCCTCTTACGAGGGCACTCTCTTTGCATTCGCGTCGAGCATCACTAATCGATATCTTAGTTCTTCTCGTTCCGTCAACATGTAAGTCTGAGGGTGTCAATCCTTATTTATTTATTGTACTTTACTTTTTGTATCATCAATTGTAAGGTTTACGTCGAAAATACCGTTAAAATCGATTTCTAAAACCCTTTGTTAAAACCTGTTTTTGCGGATTTCCAGTAGATAACAGTCGAGAAAGGACGCAAAGAATCGCTGCGCGCTCTTGAAGGAGCGCAGTTCCTGCTGCGCCTCTTCGTGAGGGCCGCAGCCTCGCTTCCTTTCTTCTTCGTTGTCCTCTCGTAATTCGTATTCAAAATCTTCCTTTTGCTCGTTTAAATCATTAATTCTTCGTCTTAATATCATAATAATTCCACATGTATTATAATCATTCATTCACATGTTTAATTGTCATAAATCCGACTTAAATCCCAAGTAATCCAATGTTTGCGGGTTTTCGTCATTAAATTCAATTCCGGGTTGTAGAGATTCAATTTGTTCATATTGGGTTTCTGGAATTCGTCTTTGATATAGCTTTCATCTGTTTACTCGCATGTTCGTCGCATATTCGTCATTAATCCGTCGTATCTAACCTAGTTAATTGAATTAATTTGTTCACTCATTAATATTTTTCACTTCTGTCATTATTCCGTCTTGTAATTAATTCGTTTGCATCCGTCTCATCCATGTTTTACTATTCTTATGACCCATTCATGTGTTAAATAACATGCTAATCACTTCCATCCGAGTAAATATTTCAGTCCATCATTAAATTCATCAATTCAAATTAACGATTTGCAGTTCCGGCTTCACAGCCAGAACTCACCCTTGGAACAGACGCAAAGAATCGGCCGCGCCCTATTCCAGAGGGCGCATCTCTTGCGCTGTTCCAGATGATTTACCCCCGAACTCCGTTTCTGCTTTGACCTAGTTTAATTAGTTTACGTATTAATCTACTATTATTCGTATTATCACCTTCTGTTTTTGTTCGTAATTCATCCTTTTATTCTCTTTTCTCAAATTATCCGTTTTAAAGGTATTTTCGACATAAATCGCCTATCCCAATGTAATTAATGTAATTTTCATTATTGTGATTCATAGTTATTGTATTTCTTTCATTTGTATGTTTCCACATGTAAATGAGCACTAAATCCTACTTCGACCCAATTGTATGCTAAATTATGTGTCAACCGACTTAGTTAAATCTTCACATGTTAGGATTAAAACTTGGATGTTGCATTGCATGCATTATAACCGACGATATATCAAGTACGAATAACTTCCCTAATCATTAGTAGAGGCCGCTATCGAGGCGGGCGGGATTAGGTGTTCGATCAAAAGAGCTTCCTAATACGTACCCTCACCCCTTACTCCAGATATCTGTGAACACCCATGTTCATTGGCATCCACGAGAGTCATTCTAGACATAGAATGCTAAGGGTAACGATTGCTTAGTGTTCATGTCACTACTTTGTGTCTTGACATGACACGAGGTATTCGAACGGTTCCAATTTCCCATAAAAATTGGTGGCGACTCCATACAAAATGCAAGCGCTTGTTTTTCAACCTTCACCAAGCGCCCCCGTGGGCGGCCCGCTGTCCACAGTTTGGCGACTCCGCTGGGGATAATACACTTACGTGTAGCCAAGGGTGAAACTTGAACAAGGTTAGGGAATAAGTTTGTACAAGACAATTGTCGGTTTTCATAACTCGGTCTTCTTAGATCGTTTATTCGGCCTTCCTAGGCCCAACCCAACCCATTCGACCAATCGTCCCGTCTAAACGGTCCTAATTCATATTTGGGCCTAAGGATGGATAGCGATTGACATCATCCATACCATGATGCTTACTCTTGTTTGTATCAAGGGCCTTCACTACTTGAGGAAATGGACTAGGAATCGGCCTTACTCTTGTTTGGCACGAGCCTCTCCACAGACTTCGGGTTTGATGGTTCGGTATGGCAACCCACCCTTTAAACCAAAACCCTTTTAAATGCACTCAGCATCCCGTTATAATGCTTGTATAAATGTGTAAACCTTACGTGATCACCATTTCTAAACAAATCATGACGAATTTTCAAAAATCAAAACCCAATTTCAAAACAAAATTTCGAAAAAAAAAAGAGGCCTTCAATTAGCGCAAAATCCGGTCAAAACCCTGTCCGTTTGTCACGTCAAAATTCGGGCCCCAAGCCCATTTCAAACCTCACTTCGAGTCCACTCCTACAACTACACTACAGTTGACTAGGACACACATTTTCAAAGACCTTGTCTTTCTTCAAAATTCACTCAACACAAGTGGCACACACCCACTTCACGAGTCAAAACTTTTCCTCTTTTAGCAAGTGTGGTAGAATGGTCGATCGTGTTTTGATTCGTCGCCGATCTCTTATCCAGTTTCCAAGATGCCCGGATCAAGTGATGAAACGAATCTCCAACAAATTCAAGATAGTAATGATCGAATCCTAGCCGCGCTAGCCCAAATGCAAGTTACCCAAAACCAAACCTATGACCGCCTTGAACTCATCGAAGGCCGTATCTTTGATGTAGAGGGAAGGTTGCCTCCCCTTAAAAGTGAAGTACTACGTTTCTCCGATGACGAGTCTAGGGATGAGAATCCTATCATAGGGACAACTGCAGCCGAGAAGAGACTCCAATACCTAGAGGAGCAATTGATGTACCTTAAGGGGGATGACATTTATAGGGAAAACAATCGCAAGTATGAAGCCGTCAATTCCAAATTGCCAACTAACTTTAGCATGACGAATATCCCCAAGTTTAAAGGACATGAGAACCCTTTGAACCACATCTGTGCCTT
The DNA here is from genome assembly GCF_048544455.1 of Silene latifolia. Lineage (NCBI taxonomy): Eukaryota > Viridiplantae > Streptophyta > Magnoliopsida > Caryophyllales > Caryophyllaceae > Silene > Silene latifolia. The sequence continues at coordinate 151,059,603 of NC_133538.1, read as the reverse complement.
CAAGGATTACATGTCTATCAAAGGCATCAAACCCGAGATGTTCTTAAGGATCTTTCCTTCATCTCTTGACACCATCCCGAAGCAATGGTTCTACACTTTAGATCACAAGAAGGTCGCCACTTGGGAAGACGCCGCAATCGAGTTCTCTAAACAATATGCGGATAATGCCGAGATCCAAGTCAACATGCATACTCTAGAGGTTCTTACCCAAAGTGACAAAGAAGGATTCACCGACTTCCTAAGTAGGTGGAGGAAGACTAGTACTCAACTAGTTGAACGCCCGGATGAGGCTACTCTCGTGGAAAAGTTTGTGGATAATCTCAAGCCCATATATGCCAACCATTTGAGATATCAAAACATCAAGACTTTCAAGGACTTAACCGTATTAGGGACACGAATTGAAGATGACATCCGTAAAGGACTCTTGTCCAAAACGGTAGGTCGAGGATATCAAGGGTCCACAAGTCGTTCATACGGCTCTACTAGCAAGACTGACGAAGTTAACCTTCTCGAGCCATCTAAGAAAACTACTCCACCAAGGAAATTCACAAACCTTGGGGATACGTACTCCAACGCTCTAAAAAAGGTTAATGAAGCAAGGTAAACTCCAACCCATTGGACCTACTCCCGAACCCGAAAGGAAGTCCAAGTTTTGGGATGAAAATTCGTACTGCGAATACCATAGGGGCAAAGGGCACGACACAGAAAAATGCTACAAGTTGAAACACGTGCTTCAAGATATTATTGAAGATGGTCGACTTCCAATTCCACCAGGAGGTAAGCCCAACAACACTCAGAATCCTCTTGGAGTTCTAGTGATTACAAGTGACGAATCTACCTTAGATTGCTCACACCTCATTTCTCCCATCGAAAATGAAATTCATGCAATTGAGAAAGAAAGGCTCTACTCTACTATCTCCCCCACCATTTCCGACTTCATCACATGGGCAAGGAATGTAGATAGACAAGTGTGGGAACTAGAAAACATGGTAACGGCTTTGCGCAATCCCAATGCAATACCTAAAGAACGCGTACCATTGATCTTCTCTCAGAATGCCACTATGCAAGAAGTAGTCACCGTGGTTGATAAACTAGTCGATCAAATCATACGACTAGAAAGTGATATCATGAGAATGAAAGAACTAGCCGCAGTTAATGGGGTTTGGGCCGATGACGATGAGGACGGGTATCTCATTGAAAACTCCCTAGTCAAGGAAATAGTCCAAAATGGTGAAGACCAAGATGTGGATCACCTAACTCGTTCGGGTCGCCCATATCAAAGCACTACTCAAAACGGTCCAACCAACGTCATCACACCAAATGACAACGAAGATGACCCCACTGATCATTTGCTCAAGCAATTACAAAAACCAAGGTGATCTTTCATCGCAACTAGTGGCAAGCTCATTTCCACATCGCCAAGCTTTACTGCAAGCTTTGGCCAAATTGAATGTAGCACATAACTCTACTCCTGAAGATATAGTCAACTTGGTCTTCCAAGAATCACCTAAGCTGAGTAATCCTATTAATTTCTCGGATGAAGACTTGCCACCTTTTGGCGCTAGTCACAACCTTGCTCTATACATCACTCATCATCCGCAAAGAAAAATGTGCCAATGACCTTGGTGGATGATGGCTCCGCGGTCAACGTCATACCCCTCAAAACGGCATACAAACTAGGCATGAAAGAGTCGGATTGGACTCCTACAAATCAAGGTGTTCGTGCATATGACGGTACGCGACGAAAAGTGGTAGGACTTGTTAACCTAACCATAGCCACGGGGCCGATTGAACGAAAGGTTAACTTCCAAATAGTGGACATCGAAGCTTCATTCAACATACTTCTGGGAAGGCCTTGGATTCATGCTTCCAAAGCGGTAACATCCACCCTTCATCAAAAGATCAAGATCCCACTAAATGGTAAAGTTGTGACGATCACTTCGTCACCCATCAAGGCAATAATCGAGAAGCAGTCAAACAATCAAGTCCTTGCGGATCCCGTATATGAACTTGGAGGCTTCCAAAGCGTAAGCGTTATAGAAAGTGAGTTGGCACCCTTATACTATAATCCCTACTCTAACTTGGTGGTCAACCACATACTCAAATCCCAGGATACTTCCCGGAATGCCTTTGAACCCAATTCGGAAGAACACCTTCGCACCATACAAGGAAGGCAACTCGACAAGGATACCACTTGGACTAGGGTACAAACCCACAAAAGAAGAAGTTCTCGAAATGCTCGCCCAAGTCCAAAATCGCAAGCACGTGGGAGTCCAAATGAGGCCATATCTCCCCACTCTAAATGGGTACTTCGTTCAAGAAGGAAGTTCAGAACTCTTTCACGGATTTCCCGAACCTTGGCATTATCTTGAGAGGAAGTTAGCCTGAATCGAGATCTTTCACGATTGCTACTTCATTCCTTCCGAAACGGTTCCTACCGTCAAAACCCGTCAAGCACCTTGCTTCGACGAACTTCATTAGCCTATTGTTTGGAGAAGATCGATTCATTAGGGCGCGCAGATGAGATCATTACTATGATACTTCAAGACGATCGCTTCAACCCCACCGCGTTGATCACGAAACCGACACAAAGCAAAGCGAAAGGATGGAGGAAATCTATCAAATGGACCAACAACCAAGGAAGACTCTTCAAGCTCACCACCGGAGAAGGAGAGATGTTCAAAGGAGAACCAGAAGACGACGAGTTCGAGTCGGAGTCGGAGTCGGAGTCGAGTCGAGTCTAGAGAAGTCATTAGAGAATCTATTCCCGTTGTCATCCCCACTCCTTCATTTCTCCTAGCTTAGCCTCGAGTAGTCACAAAGAATTCGAAAATGCCCCACCATTATCGTCCTTTGCCACCACCACCATGGATCGCCTTGGCTTCTTTGTTTCAACTTTACTCAAATCTTAATATGAATAAATCGGGTTACGCTTACTCTTTGCGTTATCTTGAGTGCAATTCTTTTACGATGATACGAGGATGACCAAGATCCGACTTGATCCGAAATACCTCCCTACGTAGCCAAAGAAATATTACAAGAAGGGGAAGGGGGGCCTGTAATAGAGGACACCGAACCCATCAATGTTGGAACCGAACTAGAACCCAAAGAACTTAGGATAGGGACTACCTTGAGCTCAACCGAAAGGGCCGATTTCATAGACCTCCTAAATGAATTCAAAGACGTTTTCGCTTGGTCCTACAAAGACATGCCAGGGATCGACAGGGGATATTGCCGAACATAGGATTCCGATTAAGCCAGTTTTCAAACTGTAAAATGTGAAGCTTCACGAATGAGAACAGAATGGGCTCTAAAGATTAAGGAAGAAGTGGACAAGCAATGCAAAGCCGGGTTCATCAAAGTTTCCGAGTATTCTGACTGGGTATCTAACATAGTACCCGTGCCCAAAAAGGATGGGAGAATCCATGTTTGTGTTGACTTTAGGGACTTGAACAAAGCGAGTCCGAAAGATGACTTCCCTCTACCTCACATTGACATATTGGTAGATAATACTGCAGACCACGCATTACTATCCTTCATGGATGGATATGCGGGTTATAACCAAATCAAGATGGCCATGGAAGATATGCACAAGACCGCATTCGTCACCCAATGGGGAACATATTGCTACACGGTAATGCCATTCGGATTGATTAACGCCGGAGCTACATACCAACGCACCGCAACTACACTCCTACATGACATGACGCACAAAGAAGTTGAGGTATATGTAGATGACATGATCGTCAAATCCAAGGAAAGAGAGGGACATATTGCAAACCTTCGCAAATTCTTCGCAAGGCTACGAAAGTACAACATGAAACTCAACCCCGAAATGCACATTTGGGGTAACATCCGGGAAACTCCCGGGATATGTCGTTAGCCAACGCGTATAGAAATAGATCCTTCCAAAATCAAAGCTCTGATCGAAATGCCACAACCTCAAACAGAAAAAGAAGTCAGAGGATTCCTGGGAAAAGTACAATACATAAGTCGATTCATATCGAAACTTACGATGATTTGTGAGCCTATCTTCAAGAAACTCAAGAAAACAGACCATACCATGTGGGATGATGACTGTCAAAAGGCATTTGACCGAATTAAGGAGATATTGGCTAAACCACCAGTGCTCATGCCACCGCAACGAGATCAACCTCTTGGTTTATATCTCACAAGAATGAAACCGCCATGGGTGCCATGTTGGCTCAAATCAAGGAAGCGAAGAAAGAGCTATTTACTACCTAAGTAAGAAGTTCCTGGAATATGAGTGCAAATACTCACAACTCGAAAAGACATGCCTCGCTCTTGTGTGGGCAACGAAGAAGCTACGTCACTACATGCTTAGCTACTCCGTCAAGATATACTCTAAAATGGACCCAGTCAAATACCTCTTCGAGAAACCCGTCCTCAACGGATGTCTGGCAAGATGGACTCTGATGCTCTCAGAATTCGACCTTAAATATGTGCCACTAAAAGTTATAAAAGGTCGCGCCGTCGCCGAATTCTTCGCAGAAAATCCCATCAACGACGCACAAACCATAGATACTTGGTCATTTCCCGACGAGGATATACTCCAAACAGATGTAGACTCCTGGGACCTATACTTTGATGGAGCATCAAACTTAAGAGGATTCGGAATAGGAGTGTTGCTCATTTCTCCGAAGGTGAGCATACATCGATTCTTTGTCAAAACTCGACTTCGAGGTGACAAACAATGCTTTGCGAGAATCTGAAGCTTGTCTCATTGGGCTACAAGCGGCAGTGAGTTTAGGCATTAAAAACCTCCGAGTACATGGGGATTCATCACTGATCATCAACCAAGTCACGGGATCTTGGAAAATCCGAAGTGAAAGCCTCGCATCTTATCAGGCTAGGATAGACCAAGTCGCTCAATTCTTTGATCACGTAACATACCTACACCTACCTCGGGAGGAAAATCAATTTGCAGACGCTCTTGCGAAACTTGCATCTTTGATAAATATGCCGATCACATGATAGAAATGCCTTTGTGCATCGAGCACGGTCGAGCCGCTTATGTCCATCAAATCACCGATGAAGAGGAACTCGCACAGAACCCCGGTTCCAAGCAATCCTGAATTTCAAGCTTAATGGTGCCTATCCACCAGATATGGACAAAAGGGGACAACGTGCTATACGCCTATTAGCTTCCCAATACATCCTGATACAAGGAGAGTTATACAAAAGAACACCTCTTGGTGTAGTCCTACGATGCCTTGATCATTCACAGGCACGAAAGGTGATGGAAGAAGTCCACGACGGAGAATGCGGTCCTCACATGAGTGGGCCCATGATGGCAAAGAAAATCACACGTTTAGGGTATTATTGGACCACAATGGAATCCGATTGCATCAAATACGTGAGACACTGCCACAATTGTCAAATCTTCGGGAATGTACAACATGTCCCTCCTTCGTTGCTCTACACGATGACATCTCCTTGGCCATTCTCTGCATGGGGAATTGACATAATCGGAAAATAACCCCAAATAGGAACAGAGGTCACTGTTTCATCCTAGTGGCGATTGACTATTTCACCAAATGGGTAGAAGCGGCTTCCTACACTGGTCTTACGGCCAAAAATGTGGCCAAATTCATACAAAATAACATCATCTGTCGATATGGTTGCCCACATGAGATCATTAGCGATAATGGGTCACATTTCCAAGCTGAAACTGAGCAATTGCTAGCCAAATACAAGATTAAGCATCACCACTCTTCGCCCTATAGACCACAGACTAACGGCGCGGTAGAGGCAGCAAACAAGAATGTTGTCACAATTCTCAAGAAAATGATCGACAACTATAGAGATTGGCCAAGCAAGATACCTTTTGCCTTATGGAGGTACCGTACATCTGTTAGAACGCCCACTGGGGCTACTCCTTTCTATTTGACCTACGGCATAGAAGCTGTACAACCAGTCGAGCTAGAGATACCATCCTTGCGTATTCTACTAGAAAGTCAAATCCCGGAGGCCGATTGGAAGAAGGATAGGTATGAAGAACTCATCCTCCTGGATGAACGTAGGCTACGCGCCTTACATAATGTCCAAACATATCAAGCCCGTATCAAACGAGCTTTCAACAAAAGGGTTAGGCCAAGAAACATCAAAGAAGGAGACTTAGTACTCAAATCGGTTAGAGCTCTTTTGCAATACCCACGGGGAAAATTCAAACCTAACTGGGCCGGACCATATCTAGTCAAATCCATACTCCCAGAGGGTGCGGTTAGAATCACAGACCTAGATGGGAACGAGTTTTCAAACCCCACAAACCTCGACCAATTCAAACGGTACTATGCCTAGAATAGGACAAAAACGCGCCTCGCGTAAACCCATGTGTCGCTCTTGTGACACTAAATAAACGGCCCCTGGCCAAGCTGAAATAAGCTAAATGTCACTGTGCTCTTGCATTTTGACAAGATTGTCATCCTCATATCATCAAATAAACTAAATTCGCACCTCCAGAGTAAGCAAAAGCTCATGCTTATTTTCTATGTTCATTACAAGCTCTTGCTTCGAACAATTATTCTTTTACATTTACTCAAACTACGCGCAAGGGTTTGATTTCGCTTTTTAAGTGAATACGTAGGCAATCCTTCACGGGATTCAACCCATTATATCTAAAAATGTAAATAGAAGGACATTTGCATTGCATTTGAAATTCGACAAGAATAATAAGTGGAAAATCTCAACGGTTTCCTAACCATTTAACCTTTTTTTATTTCATTCACTTTCTAATAATAATAGTACGTTACATAATAAAAATAGAATAGGCTAGGATTCTAAAAATCCCTCCTTTTTATTACAACAATAATAATAATAATAATCAAATAATAAATAAAGACTCGGGCTATTCCTCCATCTTCCCCTTGCCCTTGTCATTCTTGTCATATTTCCCGTCACGACCTCGAGCCGGGCGCTCTTGCACCACTTCAGACCTAATCACCAACGGTCTTTCTCGAGGCCTGACTCTTCCGTTCTTGCCAACCACCAGCTCTGCGACAGGAGTAGTCTTTGATTTCTTTGAAGGATGAATGACTTGAAATCCGCTTCTTCTTCTCCCTCTCGTCGATGCTTCTCCTTCTCTTTCTCTCCCTCGCGCACCTTGTAATCAACCGGCTCACGTTTCCTCATTCTCTCGCGTTCTTCCGGAGTTGCAGCCTTTCTCCACCTCAGATAAGAGTCCGACACCCACAAAGCATTGGCGGAGAAGCTCAAGAACCACATGTTTCTTTGGGCCCATTTAATGGCCCACTCTCTTCGGCTCTCTGTAGTAAGCGCCATAGCAGTCTGCGGGACGGTATCAAGCCTAGGGATCATCTGCTTCAGCCCAACTTGCCTCATCAGTCTTTCCGGAAAGATGCATACCATGAACTCCAATCCCGGAATGCGCACGGACCTAGTAGGATCTAAAGAAGATACTCCAGTGACAGACTTGAGGTGCCACCACGGTACGACCCACCTAATCAACGGGCCATCATCACTTTTCAGCTTGTTCTTCCAATAGTCACAGACCCGGGTGAAGTCCACCATATACAACCGCGTCCTCATCGCAATCATACGGGAATGATAGGAAAGTGCATGAACTGGGGGCTCGATCAATCGGAGCCGTTCCATAAGCCAAACCTACCAAAAGCAGGTATTAGACACCAATCAAAAAACGAAAAAACAAACGAAAAAAAAAAGAAAAACAAAACGAAAAAACAAAAAAAAACAAAAAAAAAACAAAAAGACAAAAAAAAGGAAAGCGTGTCTTTACCTGCAAAATGACGGGACTCCCCAAGAACGGCAGATCGCGGTTGGATTTCCTATTATCCAAACCCAGGATAATCTCCCCTAAGCATAAGCAAGCTGGGCTCCTGCGCAGCTCCATTTGCTCGATAAGACCCAAAAGACGGGGATCACCTCTCAAGTCTTCGTCAACATGCCCTTGGAAGACATACACGTGCAGCAAACAAAAGCCAAATGCCCTCCTCCTGGCAACATGGGAAACAGTAGGGTCGGCCCTGTTAATGAATCGGTCTACAAAGTCCAACATTCTCACGCCTTTCGGGGTAACTAAGCGATCCACCTCAAGTCTAGTCAGTCCAAGCAAGTCTCTGAATTTGCTCTTATACCCTTGTGAAGTGGAAGGAATGGCAGATAAATGTTCGGGGTCCCACCCGCCAATAGCAGCAATCTCTTCAGGAAACGGGCAAATATCACCTCCCGGAACGCGAAAACATGATAATTCGGGTCCCAATAGTCAAGGCAAGCATCCAAGAACGGTTTTACTACCTTAATGAGTTTCAAACTCAACAAAGACTCAAGGTTATAAGCACCCATGTCGTGCTTCTCCATATTCGAAAACTCGTTGGTCCATTCCTTCAAGCGGATCTCCAAAGTATTCATAATGACAATTTTCTCTTGAAGATTTATTTTGAGAGTTTTATGTGAATAGACGAGGAAGAGACGGAAGAATTGTGTGAATTAACGCCCGTCGACGCTTCTATTTATACTCATTCTTTGTTTCCAAAAATCCGCCGAACGGACTGCTGGGAACAGGCGCAGCACTCGCTGCGCCTCTTCAGAGGGACGCAGCTCATGCTGCGCCTCTTCCCCAGTCTCACTTCTGTGATTTCCGCGTTTGGATCTTTCCTAATTCTATAACGAATAATTTCCTATTCCTACGGGATTTTATTTTGGTAAATAGGAGCAGTTTACCATGTTTCAAGTTTCCTATTTTCGCGGGCACGCATTTCGAGACGACATCGACAGTTCGCCATTTTACCACATGTGCACATTTTCATTTTAGGAAATACATTTCACTTTTTTTAAATAATTCCAATTCCTCATTTTAGGACATAATTTCCATTATAATTCATTTACCTTTTTTTATTATTATTTTTATTTTCATTTCCACATCTCTAACTTACAGATTTCTTTTTTCTTTTTTTTTTTAGGGGTAACCCTCCCTACCGTCCGGTCATTTCCTAAAATTTTTGCTTTTCCTCGTGCTCTTTTGAGTCTCATTTTGCGCTGATTAAAGGCCTTATGTATATAAAAATGTATGTTTTGCGTAATTTCCATGTAAATTTCGGCAAATGATGACGCAAAAACCGTTGTCTACCAAATATGTTCAAGAACTAACCTGCGTACAAGCAACACAACCCAGCAGACAAGGGAACTCAGCCACCATATATACACCAAACAGAGCAAATGTACAAGCAATCGGGGCTTGCGCCCAACAAAGTCCAAAAGTCCAAGCAAATCGGGGCTTGCGCCCAAACAGAGCCCAAAAATGTTTCAAAATCAAATGTCCAAAATGTACAAGTCTACAAAACTACACAAAACTACTGCTGGCGCCCTCCAACTCGGCAACTCTCGCCACCGGATCGGCGATCTCGGCGTCCCGAACCTCGAGCTCCCTCAACAAGCGAGCCGTCTCCTCCCGAGATCGGGTCAACTCTCGCTCCACTCGCGGTCACCAGAATAAAGAACAAATTGACTCATGTCAATCAATTCAAGCAAGACCGAAAATCAAAACCAAAAAAATCAATCAAATAAGGTTCATACCGACGACCTTGACCACCAACGAGTGCCTCGATGGCAGGAGCTCGCAGCCGGTTGGCCACCCTCCATAGTGCCACGAACCGGACGGTGCGACTGCATTATCAAAAGAAATTCTCAAAGAAATTGAGCAAACTCAATCAAATGTGTTCTTACACAAAATTCATACAAGTCGGAGACTTACCCTCCGAATCGATGCTTGCCAAATCATCTAACCCAAAGATCCGTCACAGCTACGTCAAAGTCACGCAACTCGGAGATCGTCGTCCTCCCGGGGCGCGTCGGTGTACTCGAGGGTCTCGGGGTACTGGGGCTCGATGCCCGCCGCCTCAACCTCCCCGCAAAGACCAATAGCTCTCATTAATCGATGATCCTTCGTCGCATTCCCGAAATCAAATCAAGAAAAAGTAAAAGATACTCACCACTACCGGCCAAGACGCCAACCTCCCGTAAAGGAACGCCGAGTAGTCCTCGCCAGTGTAAGAAGGTCGTCGCCACGGCACCGCCAAGTCTCCTCCCTCTCGGCCTCGAAGGCTCCTAAACATCGTCATGGGAGGATCGACGGAACCGTCAATGCGTCCCGAGAGCACCGACGAGCCAACCGCCGCCCAAGTACCACACAGACCCATCGACGTCCTCAACAAGAGCTCGACTCGGGCTCCTAGGTCGAAGGACCTCGGCGACGAAAGGGGGCGCTTCACAGTACTCCGCCCAAGGTCTGGGCACCCATTGCGACAATATAAAGGCAAAGATCATTCCTATGACCAATTAAAAGCAAAGTATAAGAAGAGTAAATGAATACAAATGGGATACTCACGCTTCTCGGTGAAGAGCGTTCACGTCCCGCCGGTAGACATTGTGAGAAGAACGCTTGCTCTTCGTCCGGCACATGACCCAATCCCTCACCACGGGATAGGCCCTCTCCAACGGCTCCGTCCTCTTGGGCGCGAGACTCGGAAAGTAAGAGTACACCCACGCCCGTAAATGAATAATCAATGACGATCTTTCGTGATTTGATAAAGAAAGGAATTTACTTTGGTCTAAAGGAAGGTTCATACCTCCAACAGTAGCCCAGGTCCGACAGCGCCAGGAGAAGTCCCCTTCTCCATCAACTCCGGACGAACCATGGCCCTCATGAAGCGGATGAGGACCGCAAAACCAGCAGTGACCCAGTCCCAACGCCCTAGGGAACTCAGGTCAGAAAGAAAGGGAAGGAGCTTCGTCGATAGCCTCTCGCCCTTGTCTACGAGGTAAATCGAAGACAGGAACCACCAAAGCCACAGACGAGCCCTCTGCTCATCTCTACAAGGAGGAGGAGCTGTCTCCCTCCCATCGATCGTCACCGGCGCACGGGTCTTACCCGCAAAGTAGTCTCGAACGTAAGTCGGGTACCAAACCCGGATCGCAACACCTTCGGCGACAAGTTCCAGCCGATCAATCTCCTCGCCTCGGCCGAGTCCGCCCTCATAGCGATCTCCGCCACACCATCTCCTCGGTCCCCACACTGCGGACCGAGAAATCATGCCGTAATCCTCCAGAGTGACGCCCACCTCACCAAAAGGAAGGTGAAACGTGGACGTCGTGTCCCAGAATCGGTCCAAGAAAGCGCGGACCAGGCTAAGGTTAGCCCGCAACTTCCTCTTCACGATATCCCTCCAGACCTGAACCAGAGGACCGAACGCTCCACGCTCGATCATGGCCCTCTCCTCCGCCGACAGCTGCTCGTAGTGCTCCATCGCTGTCGTGTAACCCGAGAACGACCTGATGTTCCCGGCCTCCTATTACGATTTGAAACAAAGCTATCTTTAGTTTTGAATGAAATTCGAAAGAAATTTGGACAAAAAAAATGAAGAGGATGAATAATGAGTAGTGAATTCTTATTTACCAAGCTCTTCACCGTCCTGTAGGACAGGTGACCCTCTGCAGCCCACACAAGGTGCCTACTCTCCCGTGTCTCACCACGCAGAGCTCCTCTCACCGACGGCCTCCTCGCCCGACGTTGGCCTGCCTCGGCCTCCTCCTCCTCGGCAGCCTCCTCCTCGTGAGCCTCGTCTCCAGCAGCCATCACTGCAGCGGTGAAGGCCTGCTCTAAAGCCTCCTCAACAACAGCGGCGTATATCTCCATGGGAGCTCTCCCAGAAGTAGAAGCCTCATCACCTGCAACATTAAAGCAAATTCAGGCCGCGTCATACGACGACAAGCCTTTGTTAAGGGGTTTCGAGCCTTCAAAACCCTGAAACTGCTCCTCTCGTGCCATCCTTGGCCACGTTCCCGCCAACCCAATCGCTCATGTGATAAATTGGGTCAAGTCAAGTCCAATTCAAAACCTAGTTCTGGGTTCGAGTCGGAAATTTGGCAGCATTTCGTTATAACGGCGATTATGCCCTAGAAAGGTGTCCTGAAAAAGTTGTCACAAACCAAGATTCCGAGATGGTAGGAAGTTTACCCATCATTCAAGGATCCCAAATATCAAATTTCATCGCCAATGGGCAATCCTAAGGCTATTTTCGAAGCAAATTACGGTTCAGCTGTAAAACCGTCTCAAATTCATTCAAAGGCTCAAAACTTGATGAAAATTCGAAACAAATGCATGGTTATGTTCCTAACATCACCTACTATCCATTTCTAACATCAATTTGGCAAGGCAAATCCATTTGGGGGAAAAGCCCCAAATTTTCGATCAAAAGGGTCGAAAACCCTAATTGTCGTGGCTCAAAATTCGACAAATGCAGAAGATTAATGCGAGATTAAGACACATACCTCGATTAGTCATATTTAAAGCAAGCTTTTGAATCAAACCTTGGCGGAAATGGTGAAGGTTTGAGAGAGAAATGAGTGAATTGTGTTTCAAAATAATGACACAAATCCCTCTGATTTCGCGTTTTTACGCAGGAAAGCCAAATTGGGGAAAAGACGCGAAGAAAGGCCGCGCCTCTTCCAAGAGACGCAGCTCTTGCTGCGCCTCTTCCTTTGGTTCCCTCCACATGGATTTTCAAAAATTCGTTATAAGTTCGTTATTTGTGGGCCCATCCTTGGTGCGCCTCTTCCTCGATGCTATTTTTACTCTTTTGGCCCATTCGACGATTTTCTTTCGTTCCGGCCCGCATTTTATCAGCCAGCAGCAGACTGTTGCATATTATTATACATTTGTCCCTAGCGCAGCAGTATTTTGCAGTATTGTTCACTCAAGATTTCTTCCATGACGATCAAGATGTTCCTAGTCGTCAAAACATTTGTCCCCAGCGCAGCAGTATTTTGCAGTATTGCTCACTCAAGATTTCTTCCACGGCGATCAAGATGTTCCTAATCGTCAATATATTTCCTAACAAGAGTTCGCTTGAGACCGACGCAAGCAGATTCAACCTCAAGTTTTGCAAGAGTTCGCTTGAGACCGACGCAAGCGGATTCCCCGGCAGTTTCTACCGACGTCCTGCTGCTTTCGATATTTATTCTTCACGGAGTTCGAAAGGTGTCATTCTCCTAAGCATCTCGAGAAAGAAGTTTCTTCATATCCCCGTGACCCCAATGCCTTGGACACCAAGTTATCTTCGGACCAAAGAGTTTTGCTTGAAGCGTCTTGATTCTGTTTCACCCAGGGGTATCTCAGGTATGGTCTCTTCTTATGGTTGGCGAGCTTCCTTACGTAGTCTAATGGACTTTAAACGACCCTCCCCGATAGTCGACGGACTCTAAAATGTTCCCGACGACGGGTCCTTGGCTCGACCCCTTGAGCGCCTCGCGTCGCCATAGTCGTCAGTTGTAATCTTGATTGACTGATGGCTATACTTTGACTTTCGCCTTGTCCAAGCCTCGGTCAAAGTGGGGCTCAGAGATACCTCATTTCGCACCTCCCGCAAACCACCCGGTGATGATTGGGCCGCATGTTTGATACGCGAACGATTTGTGACAATTCGTAAGATTATCGTCAAGTGATTGCTCAAATATTAAATGTCTACCTCTTAGTTGTCATCTACGTCCCGATACGGTCGTTTTGGCGATAATTAGAGTACATTCGAGTCCGGTCAAAAACCGTCTCCATTTTCTGATAACTGTTAAATCCCGAGTCAGAATATTCTGGAATGTTCCGGATATTTCTATTCCATATTTCATAAATTTTATCTTTTGGCAAATAATATCCCGTAATATTCATAAGATAATCGAATTATTTCCGTCCTACCATAACTCAAACGCGGAAATCTTTCTTCAGCAGGAGGAAACCTCTTGGGAATAGACGCAGCAGGTGCTGCGCCTCTTCCAAGAGACGCAGTGGCTGCTGCGCCTTTTCCCAGGCCCTTCTTTGCATGTCTTACGTATCTTTTTCATATCTTTCCGAGATTCACTACCAAAGAGTCTCCGAAACCCTAATTCCCGTCGTGTGATTAGTATAAATAGGAGCCTTCGTTCCTCATATTTCTCACGCGAGTGTCCGCCCTTCTCTTCTCCCTTTGCATTCTAGACTTTGTTCTTAATTATTGGCGCCTACGTGCTTGAACTTTCGACCACGTAAGCTCGGATCTTTCCGGGTACCAGCCTCTCCGTTGCATGACCGACCAATTTGACCAACTACACTTAATCAACTTAATTAATCAATCGTTTTCCTCTTACGAGGGCACTCTCTTTGCATTCGCGTCGAGCATCACTAATCGATATCTTAGTTCTTCTCGTTCCGTCAACATGTAAGTCTGAGGGTGTCAATCCTTATTTATTTATTGTACTTTACTTTTTGTATCATCAATTGTAAGGTTTACGTCGAAAATACCGTTAAAATCGATTTCTAAAACCCTTTGTTAAAACTCCTGTTTTTGCGGATTTCCGATGATATACAATCGAGAAAGGACGCAAAGAATCGCTGCGCCTCTTCGAAGGAGCGCAGTTCCTGCTGCGCCTCTTCGTGAGGCTGCCGCAGTTCCTGCTTCCTTTCTTCTTCGTTTGTCCACTGTAATTCGTATTCAAAATCTTCCTTTTGCTCGTTTCGTCTGTTAATTCTTCGTCTTAATATCATAATAATTCCACATGTATTATAATCATTCATTCACATGTTTAATTGTCATAAATCCGACTTAAATCCCAAGTAATCCAATGTTTGCGGGTTTTCGTCATTAAATTCAATTCCGGGTTGTAGAGATTCAATTTGTTCATATTGGGTTTCTGGAATTCGTCTTTGATATAGCTTTCATCTGTTTACTCGCATGTTCGTTGCATATTCGTCATTAATCCGTCGTATCTAACCTAGTTAATTGAATTAATTTGTTCACTCATTAATATTTTTCACTTCTGTCATTATTCCGTCTTGTAATTAATTCGTTTGCATCCGTCTCATCTATGTTTTACTGTTCTTATGACCCATTCATGTGTTAAATAACATGCTAATCACTTCCATCCGAGTAAATATTTCAGTCCATCATTAAATTCATCAATTCAAATTAACGATTTGCGCTTAAAACTTCACACCCGGGAACTCACCCTTGGAAACAAATGTAGCAAAGAATCGCTGCGCTATTCCAGGGCGCAGATCTCCTGCGCTGTTCGAGATGATTTCTGTCCCTGAACTCCATTTCTGCTTTGACCTAGTTTAATTAGTTTACGTATTAATCTACTATTATTCGTATTATCACCTTCTGTTTTTGTTCGTAATTCATCCTTTTATTCTCTTTTCTCAAATTATCCGTTTTAAAGGTATTTTCGACATAAATCGCCTATCCCAATGTAATTAATGTAATTTTCATTATTGTGATTCATAGTTATTGTATTTCTTTCATTTGTATGTTTCCACATGTAAATGAGCACTAAATCCTACTTCGACCCAATTGTATGCTAAATTATGTGTCAACCGACTTAGTTAAATCTTCACATGTTAGGATTAAAACTTGGATGTTGCATTGCATGCATTATAACCGACGATATATCAAGTACGAATAACTTCCCTAATCATTAGTAGAGGCCGCTATCGA
Organism: Silene latifolia; assembly: GCF_048544455.1. Lineage (NCBI taxonomy): Eukaryota > Viridiplantae > Streptophyta > Magnoliopsida > Caryophyllales > Caryophyllaceae > Silene > Silene latifolia. The sequence goes on along the minus strand of NC_133538.1, from coordinate 151,044,085 downwards.
GGCGGGCGGGATTAGGTGTTCGATCAAAAGAGCTTCCTAATACGTACCCTCACCCCTTACTCCAGATATCTGTGAACACCCGTGTTCATTGGCATCCACGAGAGTCATTCTAGACATAGAATGCTAAGGGTAACGATTGCTTAGTGTTCATGTCACTACTTTGTGTCTTGGCATGACACGAGGTATTCGAACGGTTCCAATTTCCCATAAAAATTGGTGGCGACTCCATACAAAATGCAAGCGCTTGTTTTTCGACCTTCACCAAGCGCCCCCGTGGGCGGCCCGCTGTCCACAATTGTCCATCGTTAGTTTTAACGAATTGGGCGGATAACATTCGCAATGCGCGCTTTCCACGTGTATCGAGCTCTGCATGGTATTCTCCTGCTTCTTTGAATCTCACAATGGATGCATACCAAGGTTCGGCTTTGCTTTCCCCGGCATCATCGACAGCGTTTATATAAGCTGGTGAAGACCTTCGTTCGACACACCATGGCATGCTATCCATATGATCAGGGATGTTTATCAACGCTGCCAGTTTTGACAAAGATCGCGTCAATGAACCGATTTTCCTCCCTTGGGAGGTACACGTATCGCACCTCTTCGAAGAGTTTTTCTAGCTCTTCTATCTTAGCCTGATAGGGTGCCAGGCTGCTACTTTTGATCTTCTATGACCCCGTCACTTGATTAATGAGCAAGGAGGAATCCCCGTGTACTGTCAACTTCATGACTCCTAACTTGTTAGCGCTCTGCAAACCAAGTAGGCATGCTTCGTGTTCCGCGGCGTTATTTGTGACGGCGAAGTCCAATTTGATCGAAATTGGTACGTGCTCTCCTCTCGGTGAAATGATAATGACACCTATTCCGCATCCCATGTTATTCGAAGCCCCATCGAAATATAAATCCCATACATCATCTTCGACATGGACAATATCCTCATCTGGGAACGACCAAGTGTCAACAATGTCAGTTTCTTCGACTGGATTATCGGCCAGGAAATCGGCAACGACCGTTCCTTTTATCGCTTTCAGCGGCACATATTTGAGATCGAATTCCAATAGCATGAGGGTCTATCTTGACATTCTGCCGTTTAGCACCGGCTTTCCAAACAAGTACTTGATGGGGTCCATTCTGGAATATATACTCACACTGTAGCTGAGCATATAGTGACGTAGCTTCTTCGTTGCCCAGACTAAAACTAGGCATGTCTTTTCTAATGCTGTATACTTTGATTCATACTCCAAGAACTTTTTACTAAGGTAGTAAATTGCTCTTTCTTCTTTGTCAACGGTTTGTGCCAGCATTGCTCCCATCGCGGTATCTCAGAATCGTTAAATACGGTGATAGAGGCAAGCCGGCTCTGGTGGATCGAGAACTCGGCGGAGAAGATAACACTTCCTTTATCTTATCAAACGCGGCTTGGCATTGGTCATCCCACATAATATGCTCCCCAACTTTCAATTTCTTAAAAATTGGTTCGCAGATCATAGTTAATTTTGAGACGAAACGGCTTATGTATTGCACTCGGCCCAAGAAACCTCGAATTTCTTTCTCGGTTTTAGGATGGGGCATTTCCATAATGGCTTTAATCTTTGATGGGTCGATTTCGATGCCACGGTGGCTAACGATATGACCCAAAAGCTTGCCAGAGGTGACCCCGAACGCGCACTTCTGTGGGTTTAATCTCATATTATACTTTCTCAACCTCTCGAAGAATTTTCGTAATGCCATCAAATGGTTATTACGTTCCTTCGATTTTACGATCATGTCATCGACGTAGACCTCTACTTCCTTATGAATCATATCATGCAACAACGTCGTTCTTTGTTCTCGTAAGTCGCACCTGCATTTATTAATCCAAACGGCATCACCGTGTAGCAATAAGTGCCCCATGGTGTTGTGAAAGCAGTCTTGTGTATATCTTCCTCGGCCATTTTTATCTGGTTGTAACCGGCGTACCCATCCATAAAGGATAATAATGCATGGTTAGCGGTATTGTCAACCAAGATGTCAATGTGAGGTAACGGAAAGTCGTCCTTTGGACTAGCCTTATTTAGATCACGAAAATCAACACAGACCCGAACCTTTCCGTCTTTCTTTGGCACTGGCACCACATTAGCTATCCAATCTGAGTATTCCGATACTCTGATGAACCCGGCCTTGAACTGTTTACCAATCTCTTCTTTGACTTTCAAAGACCACTCGGTACGCATTCTACGTGGCTTCGCTTTCTCGGTTTGAACCCGGCTTGATCGGAATCTTGTGCTCTGCAATTTCCCTATCAATACCCGGCATATCTTTGTAGGACCAAGCAAATACATCTTTGAATTCATTCAACAATTCAACAAACCCCTTCTTTTTTCATGGGGATCTAAGGTTGTTCCTATCTTAAGCTCCTGAGGCTCTAAGGTAGTCCCCACATTAACAACTTCGGTATCTTCGATTACCGAGCTTCTTTGGTCGTATTCTTCCAACCCTTTTACTAACTGGGGAGGCGGTTCCACCTCCTCCTCTTCTTCTTCCACCTGTCTATCCTCGACCTCATTCTCAACGTTATTAAAACAATCAATTGAATCGCAATATAAATGAGACAAGTCGTAAGCAAAGTGATTCATCTTATTATTGATTTGAAACTGCGCAAATTGCGTTAACATTTGGGCCAATTGATCAGAGGTCAGTGGCGAGATAGGAGCAGTATTCGGGACAGGCCCCAGAATACCAGCACTAGGGGAAGGTACAGGAAAAGGAAAGACTGGGGAAGGGGTATCTTCGACACCTAAAACCCTAGACTTAGCCTTAGGACTTATGTTAGACTCAGACTCGGACTCAGACTCAGACTCAGAATCGTCATCAGGCTTGAACATCTCTCCTTCTCCCGTTGTCAACTTGAAAAGAAGTCCCTTGTTATCAGTCCACTTCATGGTTTTCCGCCATCCAGATGTATTCCTCTGAGGATCTACATCAGTAATGAGGGTAGATGGATCGAAACGATCACTCCTTACGATCATGTTTACCAAGACTTCGTTTGGTATTTCCGGCTTCTTTTCCTCTCCAAAGAGGAGACCCATAGCTTTCCCATCTTCGATCGGAACAGACTCCTTCTTTATTGTAGCTACTGCCATAATGTCTTCGGGAATATAGAAACAATCACGGAATACTTCGATTCCGGGGACCAGCTTGTTGGCCTTTGAGTTGAACAGTGGTTCGGGGAAGTCTAAACTCGACATTTCCTCCCCGGCTTTCACAAAGTGGCCGTTTAGAGTTAGCAAGTACGGCCTCATCTTGATGTCTCGGTCTTCGATCGAGACTCTCTTTCTCAGGGAGTCTTCTTTAGTTGGCTCATACCCAAGCCCGTATCTTGTCCCCTTAGGCACTGGCGACTTCAATTGAAATGCATTTTCCCTTCGGGGGTACATGGAGTACCCGAAGTACTTTCCGGTCTTGAAGATTGTTTTACAAACACAGCTTCCCGTATATAAGTCCATATTCGGTGCCTCGAAAGTGGACTCAATTGCGTTTACTACCTCGAAACCACAAGACTCCAAGGCGGTATTATCAGTTTGCACTTCGGAAGTAACATCTCCTCCCGTCACAATTATAGGAGTAGCATCGATGGTCACTACCTCTCCCTTGAGAGGGATTTTAATCTTGCGATGGAGGGTAGAAGACACGGCTCCAGCTGTGTGAATCCATGGTCTCCCGAGCAAAATGTTGAAAGATGAGGCAACATCTATCACTTGGAAATTGACCTTGCGCTCCACCTTTCCCACATTCACGCTTAAAGTGACGAGTCCGGACACTCGACGCACTGTGCCATCGAAAGGCCGAACCGTTTACGTAGTGGGTGTGAAGTCGCTTTTCTCGAGTCCCAAAATGAAAGCGGTCTGTAGTGGGAGAACATTAACTGCAGACTCGTCGTCGACAAGGGTCATTGGGAGTCGCTTATGACGGCATTCTACCGTGATGTACATAGCGAGGCAATGTTGTGGCCCAAATGAGGGCAGGTCTTCATCAGAAAAAGTTACGGCATTAGTGAGCCGAGGTTGGTTTTGAGCAACAAATGAGACCACGTCATCTGGAGTAGTGTGCGGTGACACGGTCATATTCATTAAGGCTTGAAGCAGAGCTTGTCGGTGTTCAAACGAGCTCAACATTAACTCCCAGATAGAGACATCTGCCTTTGTCTTTTGAATCGCTTGATGAGGGAGGCCTCGAGGTCGACCCTTCACCAAGAGCCCTGGACCGAGGTGGCCTCCTTGGTGGGTGTCTTACTTAGACTGTCTCCAAAGATAGAGACATGGTTTGCCTTCTCGACACGATAGGGACGTCCCGATCGCGTCAAATGATTAGATTCGAGGACATCTTTCCTCAATTTAGAAATTTCTTCCTGAGTTCGGGGAATAATCGCACCTTTGGTGAGATAGATATCGTCTTCATCGTCAGCCCAGACCCCATTAATTTCATTCTCGCTTCGGAGAATGTATGGTGTGAAATCGATAGCAAAATCCCCAATTCGAACTTCGTTCTTAGCTTGAGGGATACACTCAGAGCAGCTTACATAGACTTTCCCTACGAAAAACCCAGTGAGACGGCAGATGGGTTGGATTAAGTGAGATACATCGGTATTGTCTTCGACGAATACTGCATTGGCATGGTCACCAAAAGGATTGTTCAGGTTGTTAGGTCGGACGGTAGGGATGGGGAGCGACCCATTCTCGATCATGTCTTGGATTTCATGTTTAAGACGGTAACAATTTTCGGTATCATGACCTTTCCCTTGATGATAAGCACAGTAGGCGTTGGGCTTATACCATTTACCCCGTCGATCCGCAGCGGGTCCGGAGTTGGACCAATTGGGTTCGCTTTCCCTTGGGCCGAGAGCCTTTGGAGGGCGTATGCATAGGTACACCCGATGTCAGTGAACGCTCTTGGCCCATGGCGCTGCGATCCCTTAGGAGCTCCTCCCAAAAGACCGATGGCTTGGATATGATTGCGAAATGGATGCCTTAGCTTTGGAAGAGGAGGCACCCTGATACCCTTTTGGCTTTTCAACCTCGGCAGAACGAACGTCGTCCTCAATTTTTCTTCCGACTCGAATAAGGTCCTTGAATGAGCCGAAATGTTGATATTTGATAGCGTCACGGTAGACAATTCGAAGATTTTTGATGAACTTATCTACCATTTCGTCTCCTCGGCCTTTTGGCCAACTTCACGCTTTCAACAAGGCCAATGTTGAGGAATTCAAGAAATCCTCCTTATCCTTCTCGTGTCATCACCTCGAGTGTGCGCACGATGAGTTTGAATCTCGGCATTATCAAAAAGTGTTTGCGAACTCCACCGTTATATCTTCGAAAGTGGGGAAATTCTTAAGCTCAAGGTTGTAGAACCACGCCTTCGGGTGTTCTCCTAGGGATTGAGCAAAAATATGGGGCAACATCTCGGCGGTACCCCTTTCAACGCAAGGTACTCCTTGTAGGAACGGATATGTTGCAATGGATCTTCCGTCCCTTTGAACTTTGGGATATCAATTAGGACAAAATTGGTTGGTAGCTTGTCCTGGACCGGCATGTACCCTCTCGCATTCTCATAATGCACATTTTTCCCTCGGATAGCTTCAATTTTCCTCTATTAGTCGGAACCTCTTTTCTAATTCGGTTTCCGGGGCGGTGGTATGGGAGCTTCCACCGCGATCTTGGCTTCCACAGTAGTCAAGCGTTCCATCATTGCGACCAAAGTGTCGTTAATGCGCTTCATGCCTCTGCGGTAGTCATACTTCTTGTTTGTAGTGGCCTTTCTACAATAAAATCCCGAGCAAGTATCAGTTATCGAATCAAAATCCCCTGCACAAACAGGACTCGACTCATAATAACATGACGGACTCTATGCGACTCGATATTGGGCTTAGACCCGGAGAGCGAGCAATTGGGCCCCCTCGGTTTGGGTCATACACGACTAGGGACGGTTTTTCAAACCTAAAAACTGGCTATAACTTGACATGGATCCTACGAACGAACTATTCTGGCTCGTTGGAACGGGTCCTAACCGTGATACACACGTGGCTTGGGTTTTAGACTCAACGTGATCATAAATCCGACATGACAAACCCGTGTTCAAACCAGACATGGCTCTTGGGCTTTGTGACAAACGCCCTAGGTGGCCTAGTGGGGACGTTTTGGTGGACTGACTTGGACCAAATGGTTGACTTTCATGACTCAGACCCAAAGATCGGTTTAGGTGACTCACTTGACAAGTGTTCTAGCCAAATAAAGGCTCACTCGAGCCTAAGGGTGGACTAGCTCGCCTATATCGAGCAAGCAAAAGCCCAACTCGACTAACCCGACCCCACTAACTCAAACTCTATTCTAGGTTTGGGTTGGACCTGGGATACAGTTAATCGAAATTTGAAATCGAGAAGGATTGAATTGACTTTTAAAATGGGCAGCACTTCGGCTTGAAAGAGGGTTCAAAATTTTGAAATAGAGGGCCGAAATTTTCGAAAAGAAATGGACTTGAAAAAGAATCAAATTTTCGAAAGAAAAAGAAGATGGTTTTGAAAATGCTATTTTGAAAACATGACCCGGGATTCACATAGCATGTAATCATTCGCATTTTAGGGATGCAATGCATGAACTAGACTCTTCTAAGTCTCGGTCAGTCCTCTAAAATGGGTCTATGCCAGTGAAACCGCTTTGTCGGGGAGTCCACATACCATCATATGCCCGTAGCAATACGCCTCGTATGCAGCTACCTACCTCCACGGAATCACCTTGATAATTAAATCGGACATAGTGGACATCAATATCCTCCCTTGGAATTAACCCAAGAGATTCTTTGGCCCGCCTAAAGTCTCGGGGGTTTATGCATGATTAACATAAAAAAATTGTGACAACAATCCTAATAGCCATCTTAAACTTTTCAAGTTTCACGGTCCCCAGCGGAGTCGCCAAATTGTGGACCATGGAAAAACGCTCCACTCAAATGCTTTTTCAAAACATTTTTAATTTTAAAAGAGTCGCCACTAAATTTTTAAATGGAATTTAGAAACCAATTTTAGAGATTTGAATTCGTGTGACTTTACGTGTTAGGAAGTTAATTTAATTTCATTAAAACAACACCCAACCCCGCCCGTTGCAATAACGGTCTCTACTAGATGAAAGATGGCTATTTCGGAAAGATATCACATGCGTATGCAACCATTGAATTTAAATACTATCATGCGAATTTCATTCTAAATTGTTTAAAATGCATTTAACTTCGTCGAAGTGGTTTAGCATGTGAGGTTCATTGATTAAACTAGAAAACACATCCAAAGAGAGGGATAGGAAGGCTTACGCTTAGCATAAGATGTATTAACAAACATTAGTGGTTAGCTCATACATACAATATAAATTATAAATAATGTAAATTAAAATCTAAAACATAAACTAATTAAACTAAGGATTAATCAAACAAAGTCAAACAAGGAAGCAAATTAAAACACAAAACCTGGACAAACCCGTGCACGCACGATCTGAAATTTTCAAATATGTCGAATTGATCCGTGCACTGCGCGGGTTTTGAATTAATACATTGCTAATTACGAAATAAATACTAAATCAATGCAATAAATTACGAAAATCCACCTAAATTAAAATTACAAATTATAGGTCTGGAAAATCCTAAAAAAATCAATTTTTATATGGTTAAAAATAAATACACGTAAATTAAATAAACTCGATTTATTAAATTGTTCTATTCCAACATGAGGATATGTAAATGAGACGGGGTGTACGACCGACCGATATGGCGGATTTCTTTCCCATCTCAAGT